>NC_135725.1:33789376-34130043 GCF_964656455.1 Halichoerus grypus | reverse complement strand
AAAAGAACAAAGGGAATTCTCCAGTGACCCAAAAATCTGTTATCCAGGCAGGTAAAGTAGAGAAATTACTCACAGTTCAGAAATCTGGTGACTGCCTTCCGAGGCAAAGAAAAATCTCTAGACTCTTATGAATACTCAGGAGGGGGCCAGAGCAAGATGGCAGAGGAGTTAGGAGACCTGGATTTCATCTGGTCCCAGGAATTCAGCTGGATAGGGATTAAACCATTCTGAACACCTATGAAGTCAACAGGAGATCGAAGAAAAGAAGAGCAACAACTCTCTGAAGAGAAAAGCGACCACTTTCGGGAAGGTAGGATGTGCGGAGAAGTAAATCCGAGGTGATATTCGGGAGGATAGACGGCGGGGGAGGGGCCTCCATCGGCCGCCTCTGGCAAGTGATAGAGGAGCAGAGCACAAAATTGGAACTTTTAGAAGTCTGCTCCGCTGAGGGACATCACTCCGGTGGCTAAGCGGGGGGTGGAAACCTCACGGGACAGTGTGGTCTCAGGACCCTTGGGGTCACAGAAAGACTGGGGGTGCCTGAGTGCGGCAGAGCTCCCAGGTGTCAGAGCAGGGAAGCTGGCTGCAGAGACGGAGTTGAGGAGTGCGCTCTCAGCTCGGGGTTGCCATAAACTGTGATCCACGGCACAGTTGGGCCACTGCTCTTCCAGAGGGACCCAACAAGCGGCAGATCTGGGGAGACTCCCTTTCCTCCCCTGGGAGGAGCAGCACGGGAGCACACCGCAGGGATCTGCTGGATTTCGAGACTCCACATGGGGTCAGGTCCCAGAGATAGAAACGCTCAGTCACAGGCCAGGTGAGCAAGGAGTGCGGCCAGAGACTGGGGAGATGGGAGGGATTGACTGCTTTTCTCTGGGGGCGCACTGAGGAGTGGGGCCCCGAGTTCTCGGCTCCTCCGGGGCAGAGATTGGGAGGCTGCCATTTTCACTCTCGTCCTCCAAAGCTGTACGGAAAGCTTGCAGGGAACAAAAGCTCCCGAGATCAAACCCAAGCAGATTACTTAGCCCGGACCAGCAAGGGCAGGGCAATTCCACCTCGGGCAAAGACATTTGGGAACCATGGCAACAGGCCCCTCCCCAGAAGATCAGCAAGAACAGCCAGCCAAGACCAAGTTTACTGATCAATGAGAATGGCAGAACTCCAGAGCTAGGGGACTACTGCACATAGAATTCATGGCTTTTCTACAATGATTCTGTAGTCTTTCAAAGTTAATTTTTTTAACTTTTTTTTTTGAATTTTTCTTTTTCCCTTTTTCAACCAACATCTTATCAATCCCTTTTTTAAAAAAAACATTTTTATTTTTCATTTTTAGAGTCATATTCTAAACCTTCATAGTAGTTACCCTTATTTTTGGCATATATATATAAGTTGTTCTCACTTTAAAATTTTGAGATACAATTTCTTCTAACAAATCAAAAAATACCCTAAATGTCTAGTGTATGGCTTTGTTCTAGTCTCCTGCCTGATCACATTCTCTCCCTTTTTATTTTATTTTTTTTAAAATACTCTTCTTTCTTTTTTCAAACAACTTCTTATCAATTCCTTTTATAAAATTTTTTATAATTTTCATCTTTACAGTCATATTCCATCCCTTCATCGTATCAACCCATATATTTGTAGATATATAAGTTTTTCTTTCCTTAAAATTTTGGGAGGCACTTTCTTCTAACAGACCAAAATACGCCCAAAATCTAGTGTGTGGCAGTGATCTATGCACCAGCCTGATCATATTTGATCATATTCTGTGTTTTTTGTTCTGTTTTCATTTGTTTTATCTTTTTTCTTTCTTTTTCTTTTTTCTTTCTTTCCCTTTCTTTTCCCCCAGTTTCAGGTCTTTTCTGATTTGTTTAGAGTATACTTTCTGGGGATGTTGTTACCCTATTAGCATTTTGTTCTCTCATTCATCTATTCTCCTATGGAAAAAATGACAAGACGGAAAAAGTCACCTCAACAAAAAGAACAAGAGGTAGTACTGACTGCCAGGGACCTACTCAATATGGACATTAGTACAATGTCGGACCTAGAGTTCAGAATCATGATTTTTTAAAGATACTAGCTGGGCTTGGAAAAAAGCATGGAAGTTATTAGAGAAACCCTTTCTGGAGAAATAAAAGAACTAAAATCTAGCCAAGTTGAAATCAAAAAGGCTATTAATGAGGTGCAATCAAAAATGGGGGCGCTAACTGCTAGGATAAATGAGGCAGAAGAGAGAATCAGTGATATAGAAGACCAAATGATGGAAGACAAAGAAGCTGAGAAAAAGAGAGATAAACAACTACTGGATCACGAGGGCAGAATTCGAGAGATAAGCGATACCATAAGATGAAACAACATTAGAATAATTGGGATCCCAGAAGAAGAAGAAAGAGAGAGAGGGGCAGAAGGTATATTGGAGCAAATTATAGCAGAGAACTTCCCTAATTTGGGGAAGGGAACAGCCATCAAAATCCAGGAGGCACAGAGAACCCCTCTCAAAATCAATAAAAATAGGTCAACACCCTGACATCTAATAGTAAAACTTACGAATCTCAGAGACAAAGGGAAAATCCTGAAAGCAGCTTAGGAGAAGAGATATGTAACCTAAAATGGTAGAAACATTAGATTGGCAACAGACCTATCCACAGAGACCTGGCAGGCCAGAAAAGACTGGCATGATATATTCAGAGCACTAAATGAGAAAAATAGGCAGCCAAGAATACCGTATCCAACTAGGCTGTCATTGAAAATAGAAGGAGAGATAAACAGTTTCCAGGACAAACAAAAACTAAAGGAATTTGCATTAAATACGAAACCAGCCGTACAAGAAATATTGAAAGGGGTCCTCTAAGCCAAGAGAGAGCCTAAAAGCAACATAGACCAGAAGGGAACACAGACAATATACAGTAACAGTCACCTACAGGCAATACAATGGCACTAAATTCCTATATTTCAATAGTCACCCTGAATGTAAATGGGCTAAATGCCCCAATCAAAAGACACAGGCTATCAGATTGGATTAAAAAACAAGACCCATCGATATGCTGTCTGCAAGAGACTCATTTTAGACCGAAAGACACCCCCAGATTTAAAGTGAGGGGGTGGAAAACCATTTACCATGCTAATAGACACCAAAAGAAAGCTGGGGTGGCAATCCTTATACCAGACAAATTAGATTTTAAACCAAGGACTGTAATAAGAGATGAGAAAGGACACTGTATCCTACTTAAAGGGTCTATCCAACAAGAAGATATAACAATTGTAAATATCTATTCCCCTAACATGGGAGCAGCCAATTATATAAGCCAATTAATAACAAGAGCAAAGAAACACATCAACAACAATACAATAATAGTGGGGGACTTTAACACCTCCCTCACTGAAATGAACAGATCATCTAAGCAAAAGATCAACAAGGAAATAAAGACTGGACCAAATGGACTTCACAGACATATTCAGAACATTCCATCCCAAAGCAACAGAATACACATTCTTCTCGAGTGCCCATGGAACATTCTCCAGAATAGATCACATCCTAGGTCACAAATCAGGTCTCAACTGGTACCAAAAGATTGGGATCATTCCCTGCATATTTTCAGACCACAATGCTTTCAAACTAGAACTCAAACACAAGAGGAAAGTCGGAAAGAACTCAAACACATGGAGGTTAAAGAGCATCCTACTAAAGAATGAATGGGTCAACCAGGAAATTAAAGAAGAATTTAAAATTTCATGGAAACCAATGAAAATGAAAACACAACTGTTCAAAATCTTTGGGATACAGCAAAGGCAGTCCTAAGAGGAAAGTATATAGCAATACAAGCCTTTCTGAAGAAACAAGAAAGGTCTCAAATACATAACCTAACCCTACACCTAAAGGAGCTAGAGAAAGAACAGCAAATAAAGCCTAAACCCAGCAGGAGGAAGAGAAATAATAAAGGTCGGAGCAGATATCAATGAAATAGAAACTAAAAGAACAGTAGAACAGATCAATGAAACTAGGAGCTGGTTCTTTGAAACACTAACAAGATTGATAAACCCCTGGCCAGACTTATCAAAAAGAAAAGAGAAATGACCCAAATCAACAAAATCATGAATGAAAGAGGAGAGATCATAAACAACACCAAAGAAATACAAACAATTATAAGAACATATTATGAGCGACTATATGCCAGCAAATTAGAGAATCTGGAAGAAATGGATGCATTCCTAGAGATGTATCAACTACCAAAACTGAACCAGGAAGAAATAGAAAATCTGAACAGACCTATAACCACTAAGGAAATTGAAGCAGTCATCAAAAATCTCCCAACAAACAAAAGCCCAGGGCCAGATGGCTTCCCAGGGGAATTCTACCAAACATTTAAAGAGGAATTAATACCTATTCTTCTGAAACTATTCCAAAAAATAGAAATGAAAGGAAAACTTCCAAGCTCGTTTTATGAGGCCACCATTACCTTGATCCCAAAACCAGACAAAGACCCCATCAAAAAGGAGAACTACAGACGAATATCCCTGATGAACATGGATGCAAAAATTCTCCCCAAAATACTAGCCAATAGGATCCAACAGTACGTTAAAAGTATTATTCACCACGACCAAGTGGGATTTATCCCTGGGCTGCAAGGTTGGTTCAACATCCACAAATCAATCAATGTGACACAATACATTAACAAAAGAAAGAACAAGAATCATATGATCCTCTCAATAGATGTGGAAAAAGCATTTGACAAAGTACAGCATCCTTTCTTGATCAAAACTCTTCAGAGTATAGGGATAGAGAGTACATACCTCAATATCATAAAAGCCATCTATGAAAAACCTACAGCGAATATCATTCTCAATGGGGAAAAACTCAGAGCTTTCCCCCTAAGGTCAGGAACGCGACAGAGAT
This sequence comes from Halichoerus grypus, assembly GCF_964656455.1. Taxonomy (NCBI): domain Eukaryota; kingdom Metazoa; phylum Chordata; class Mammalia; order Carnivora; family Phocidae; genus Halichoerus; species Halichoerus grypus. The sequence goes on along the minus strand of NC_135725.1, from coordinate 34,125,152 downwards.
GTCCACTATCACCACTGCTATTCAACATAGTATTAGAAGTCCTAGCCACAGCAATCAGACAACAAAAAGAAATCAAATGCATCCAAAACGGCAGAGAAGAAGTCAAACTCTCACTCTTTGCAGATGATATGATACTTTATGTGGAAAACCCAAAAGACGCCACCCCAAAACTGCTAGAACTCATACAGGAATTCAGTAAAGTGGCAGGATATAAATCAATGCACAGAAATCAGTGGCATTCCTATACACCAACAACAAGACAGAAGAAAGAGAAATTAAGGAGTCAATCCCATTTATAATTGCACCCAAAACCATAAGATTCCTAGGAATAAATCTGACCAAATTCTGCCAAATTCTTTGGCAAAGAATCTGTACTCAGAAAACTACAGAATACTCATGAGAGAAACTGAGGAAGACACAAAGAAATGGAAAAACATTCCATGCTCATGGATTGGAAGAACAAATATTGTGAAGATGTCAATGCTACCTAGAGCAATCTACACATTCAATGCAATCCCTATCAAAACACCATCCACTTTTTTCAAAGAAATGGAACAAATAATCCTAAAATTTGTATGGAACCAGAAAAGATCCTGAATAGCCAGAGGAATGTTGAAAAAGAAAAGCAAAGCTGGTGGCATCACAATTCCGGACTTCAAGCTCTATTACAAAGCTGTCATCATCAAGACAGTATGGTACTGGCACAAAAACAGACACATAGATCAATGGAACAGGATAGAGAGCCCAGAAATGGATCCTCAACTCTATGGTCAACTAATCTTTGGCAAAGCAGGAAAGAATGTCCAATGGAAAAAAGACAGTCTCTTCAACAAATGGTGTTGGGAAAATTGGACAGCCACATGCAGAAGAATAAAACTGGACCATTTCCTTACACCACACACAAAATACACTCCAAATGGTTGCAAGACCTCAATGTGAGACAGAAGTCCATCAAAATCCTAAAGGAGAACACAGGCATCAACCTTTTCGACCTCAGCCGCAGCAACTTCTTCCTGGAAACATCGCCAAAGGCGAGGGAAGCAAGGGCAAAAATGAACTATTGGGACTTCATCAAGACACAAAGCTTTTGCACAGCAAAAGAAACAGTCAACAAAACCAAAAGACAACTGACAGAATGGGAGAAGATATTTGCAAATGACATATCAGATAAAGGGCTAATATCCAAAATCTATAAGGAATTTATCAAACTCAACACCCAAAGAACAAAAAATCCAATCAAGAAATGGGCAGAAGACATGACCAGACATTTTTCCAAAGAAGACATCCAAATGGCCAACGGACACATGAAAAAGTGCTCAACATCGCTTGGCATCAGGGAAATCCAAATCAAAACCTCAATGAGATACCACCTCACACCAGTCAGAATGGCTAAAATTAACAAGTCAGGAAAGGACAGATGTGGGTGGGGATGCGGAGAAAGGGGAACCCTCCTACACTGTTGGTGGGAATGCAAGCTGGTGCAGCCACTCTGGAAAACAGTATGGAGGTTCCTCAAAAAGTTGAAAATAGAGCTACCATATGATCCAGCAATTGCACTACTGGGTATTTACCCCAAAGATACAAATGTAGGGATCCGAAGGGATACATGCACCCCAATGTTTATAGCAGCAATGTCCACAATAGCTAAACTGTGGAAAGAGCCAAGATGTACATCGACAGATGAATGGATAAAGAAGATGTGGTGTATATATACAATGCAATATTATGCAGCCATCAAAAGGAATGAGATCCTGCCATTTGCAATGACTTGGATGGAACTGGAGGGTGTTATGTTGAGTGAAATAAGTCAATCAGAGAAAGACAGGTATCATATGACCTCACTGATATGAGGAATTCTTAATCTCAGGAAACAAACTGAGGGTTGCTGGAGTGGGGGAGGGGTGGGAGGGATGGGGTGGCTGGGTGATAGACATTGGGGAGCGTATGTGCTATGGTGAGCTCTGTGAATTGTGCAAGACTGTTGAATCACAGATCTTTACCTCTGAAACAAATAATGCAATATATGTCAAGAAAAAAAAAGAAGAAGAAGGTAGCAGGAGGGGAAGAATGAAGGGGCTAGATCGGAGGTGGAGACAAACCATGAGAGACAATGGACTCTGAGAAACAAACTGAGGGTTCTAGAGGGGAGGGGGTGAGAGGATGGGTTAGCCTGGTGATGGGTATTAAAGAGGGCACGTTCTGCATGGAGCACTGAGTGTTATGCACAAACAGTGAATCATGGAACACTACATCAAAAACTAATGATGTAATGTGTGGTGATTAACATAACAATAAAAAATTTTTAAAAAAATGAATCTTATGAATACTCAGGTCTCAGGATCTGACAATAATTTCTTAACTGTCCTGAAAACATGTGACATCAATGAGAAACTGAATTTAACTAAAGTTGCAACAAATCCCTGGCCCAGATGGGTAAAGTTGCACAATTATACAGTGGATTGATTCAGCTTCCCGTACTAGAAATCTAATAGGAAAAAAAGATTGTACCTTTTTTTGGGGGGGGGGGGGGAGGGTAAATATTTAATTCAGTCTCTACTGTTCTTTTTTTTTTACAATATCCAGCATATAATCAAAGATTATAAGACATAAAAACAAAGAATAAAGTTGACCCATGGTTAAGGGAGGAAATCGTCAATAGAAGCAGGCTCCCAAATAATCAAGATTTGGAATTACCAGGAAAGAACTTTTAAATAAATATGATATATACTTAAAAGTACATGTGGAGAAATGTGGGAAAATATGCATTAAAAGATGAGAATTTCAGAAGATAGATGAAGACTATATAAAAGAACCAAATGGAAACACCAAAAATGAAAAAGCACAAGAAAAGAAATGAAGAACTTATTCTAAGGGCTAAATACCAGATAGAATACAACAGAGGAAAGAATTGTTGTACTTGAATACAAGTAAATTAAAATTATTCAAACAAATACAAAAACAAAGTAAGAACTGACATCTGAGATCTACTGGACAACATCAAACCACCTAACATAAGGGTAATTGGATACATATGTAAAAGATGACACAGGATTTACACAGGATATAAACATAAACTAGCTTCATGATTCCAAAACTCTTCATCACATTTAGGACATATAAAAAGGAATGGAAGCCTTAAAAAGAGAACTATAGGAGAAAAAGTTATTTGGGGTAAATTATTTTCTTTTGGAGAGAGCAATGCTGCTTGGTCCACATTTTCTCCCCATGTGAGAGGTAGATAGAAAGGAATGTTGCATCCTAGCCTTATAAGAGGGTCTTCACAAAAATTATACAGAAACATTTTGTAAAGATAAAGGTTGGTCAGCTCTACTTCCATCCACTCTCACCCTCCACCCCCAGTCAATGTAGAGGTAGAAGGGTGCCTGCCCCTATCTCAAGGGAAAGGGGCTCTGTAGCTTGGGGACATGGTGAACCCGTTTCTAACAGGTGAAATTTTACTGCCTGCAAAATCCATAGAGACAACAATGGACTGCCTATTTGCTTTGCTGGAAGAGAAGGGACTCATTAAGTATCCTGTACTCCCAGGGCAAAGACACAGGCATGTTCCCACAAAAGATACAAAGAGACTTGTTTGATATAATGCTGTAACAACTTTAAGTCATTGTTAACTCGGACTATTCAATATGGAGTTGTCTTCCTTTAAAGCAGATGAACTCTGTGCCTATCTAATTGTTAGTATGGTGAATATCCAGCAGAATTGGCTATCATTTCCAATAGGCTCTTTTGGGCTGTAGCAAACAAACTGAGCTGCCCATAATTTGGGAAAGCTACCAGACAAAATCAACAGACACAGGAGAGAGTAGCGCAACACCTTCAAGCTTCTTTTTTTCCCCCAACATATACTGGAGCCCTGCTACCTATGAAGCACAGTGCTAAGTATTTATGGGGCACATGGACACAGATATTGTTCTTAGAACAAAACAATACATGATCAAATGTAATTAGTACCATGAGGTAAATACCAATTTCTCTGGTTATTTAGGAAAGGAAGACACAATTTAGCTGAACCTATTTTGGAAGTATGGTGGTTGCAGTGGGAGAGTGGATGTGGCAAGTGGGAAATGTAGAAGAAATCAAGAAGGCATAGTGGAAAAGTTGGTATTTGACCCAAATTAGAAAGTTGATAGATTAGCAAGAATGCAGTTTCCTAGCAGAGAACAGAATGAAACAATATGGTGTCTTGGAAACGGAGTGAGCTGTGGTATCAGACATATCAAACTTAAAATCCCTGCACCGGTACTTTACACTGTGTGACCTTGGCAATTTATCTCACTCCTCTTGACCTCAATTTCATGATTTGTAACATGGGAGTAATAGCCCTGCTATAGTCTGAATATTTGTGTTGCCCAAAAATTCATATATTGAAATCCTAATGCCTAACGTGATGGCATTCAGAGGTGAGGCCTTTGGGGGTGACTAGATCATGAGTAGGATTAGTGCCCTCATAAGAGGCTCTGGAGAGTTCTCTTGCTCCCTTCTGCCATGTGGGGGCAGAGTGAGAAGTCTACAACCTGGAAGAGGGCCCTCATTTGACTGTGCTGGCACCCTGATCTTAGACTTTCAGCCTCCAGAACTGTAAGGATAAATTCTGTTGTTCATAAGCTACTCAGACTGTGATGTTTTGTTATAGCAGCCTGAATAGAATAAGGCAAGCCCTAATTTTTGGCCTGGCACATAAGCATCCAGTAACAGTAGTTGTGGCTGCTGCTAATTTTGAATAAAGTCATGGATGTGGGGAAATGCAGAGGTGCATAGAAGGGATCATAAATCATGCAAACAGTAGAGGGGAAAAGGAAATGGAAAAAAAAAGAGAGAGAGAGAGAGTGTGTGTGTAGTATCCAGGTCATGGAGCACTGAATTTGGGGCCTTACTTGGTAGGCAATGGAGATGCTTAGAGGGCTTTCAGAAGGTTCTGAGCTGTGCTTCAGGAGATATAATCTATAATCTTTTATGTTATTGTACAAAACAGTTTAGCTGCTTTTTGTGTAGAAGCCAACCTCACATTCTTACAAATCCAAGACAGAGAACACAAACAGTGAAGCAGGCTCAGTGATGTCCATGCAACCCAACGAGGCAACCAAAGAGGGAGGGACCCTTACCTAGCTTCAACGTCATTGATTCCATGTGAGAGCACCAGGATATTACCCAGATTGTTCTGACTTTTCAGGGAAAATGTGAAGCTTTATGTGACATCTCCCATTTTTTGTATGTTAGATGTTTTTAAAGATCATTAATGGATCAAACATATTGATGGGAGTAAACTACTTGTTTGAGATCTTTGACCTGGAGTCTCCCACATCTAAAAAAGATCTTTGATTTACCTTTGCACAATCGAGTTCCAGAAAATGGCTATCTTTGTTGTTTTGGTTGTTGTTTTCCCAAAACAATAAAGAAATCTGCCCTCAAAGGTGAATTCAAACCTCTAGAGAAGCAGAAAACGCTGACACCTTCAGAATGGCAGCTTTTTCCTGCTTCTAGCCATCATTTAAAAAAAAAAAATTGGGTTCCTGGCTCAATGAGAAAACTCTGTTATAAATTTCAACATTTCCCCCTCTGATAGTTTTGGGCCCTGAAACAGCATTTTGTGGTCAGAATATGAAGTTGTTTATTATTTTACTAGATAAGATTATTTCTTTGAGGTTTTTAGGAAAGGTTAATCCTCAAATGACTTCCAAAATTCTCCATGATGTCAGAATATAGTTATGTATTATCAAGGTTTTGTCACCCTCATGCCCAAGATGTAATAAGAATAGAGCTAGCATTCATTGAGTGTCAAACAAACAAACAAAAATAAGGAAATAATAAAGATTAGAATAAAAATAAATCAAGAATCAGAAAACAACAGAAAAGATTAACAAAACCAAGTGTTGGTTCTTAAAAAAAAAAAAAAATTAGCTAGACTAATCAAGAGAGAAAGAGAGCACCAAATAAGTAAAATTATAAGTGGAAAAAAAGACATTACAACTTATAATGAAGGGTTATAAGAGACTACTATTAACAACTATACTGGAAACCTAAAGAAATGGTTAATTCCTAGAAACATATAACCTACCAAGAGTGAATCAGGAAGAAATAGAAAATATAAACAGACTAAGGAAGGAAAATGAATCAGTAATCAAAAATCTACCCCCCTCCCCAAAAAAAGCCCAGGACCAGATGGTTTCACTGGTGAATTCTACCAAACATTTATAAAGAATTAATGACTCTTCCCAAAAATTAAAGAGGAGGGAATACTACCAAACTCATTTTATGAGGCCAGCATCACCCTTATACCATAGCCAGATAAGGATATTACAAGAAAAGAAAACCACAGGCCAACATCCCTGATTAACATAGATGGATAAAATTTCAACAAAATACTACTAAACCAAATTCAATTTCAAATTAGAAGGATCATATACCATGACCAGTGGAATTCATCCCTGTGATGCAAGGATGGCTAAACACACACAAATCAATAAATGTGATATATCACATTAACAGAATGAAAGATAAAAATCATATGATCATCGGGGGGCAGAGCAAGATCCCGGTGGAGTAGGAGACCTGGATTTCATCTGGTCCCAGGAATTCAGCTGGATAGGGATCAAACCATTCTGAACCCAAACAAACTCAACAGGAGATCAAAGAAAAGAATAGTAACAACTATCTGAACAGAAAAGCAACCACTTTCTGGAAGGTAGGACGTGCGGAGAAGTGAATCCAAGGTGGTATTCGAGAGGATAGATGGCGGGGGAGGGGCCTCCATTGGCCGCTTCTGGCAAGTGATAGAGCCGCAGAGCACAAAATCAGAACTTTTTAGAAGTCGGCTCCACTGAGGGACGTTGCTCCAGTGGCTAAGCGGGGGGTGGAACCCTCGTGGGACAGTGTGGTTTCAGGACCCTCGGGGTCACAGAAAGACCAGGGGTGCCTGAGTGCAGCAGAGCTCCCAGGTATCGGAGCAGGGAAGCCAGCTGCAGAGACGGAGCCGAGGCGTGGGCTCTCAGGTCCGGGTTGCCATAAACCGTGATCCGGGGCACAGTTGGGCCACTGCTCCTCCAGCAGGGACCCAACAAGTGGCAGATCCAGGGAGACTTCCCTTCCTCCCCCAGGAGGAGCGGTGCCAGAGCACACCGCAGGGATCTGCTGGGTTTGGAGACTCCACACGGGGTCCTGTGCCAGGGATAGAAACGCTAGGTCACAGGCCGGGTGAGCACGGAGTGCAGCCGGAGACTGGGAGATGGGAGTGATTGACTGCTTTTCTCTGGGTGCTCACTGAGGAGCGGGGCCCCGAGTTCTCGGCTCCTCCAGGGCGGAGATGGGAGGCTGCCATTTTCACTTTCGGGATCCAAATCTGTACGGAGAGCTTGCAGGGAACAAAAGCTTCCGAGAGCAAACCCGAGCAGATTACTTAACCCACACCCAGCAAGGGAGGGGCAATTCCGCCTCTGGCAAAGATATTTGGGAACCACGACAACAGGCCCCTCCCCCAGAATATCAGCGAGAACAGCCAGCCAAGACCAAGTTTACCCATCAATGAGAACGGCAGAACTCCAGCGCTAGGGGAATAATGCACATAGAATCCATGGCTTTTTTACCATGATTCTGTAGTCTTTCAAAGTTATTTTTTTTTTAACTGTCTTTTTTTTTTTAATTTTTCTTTTTCCCTTTTTCAACCAACATCTTATCAATCCCTTTTTTAAAAAACATTTTTATTTTTCATTTTTAGTCATATTCTATCCCTTCATAATAGTTACCTGTATTTTTGGCATATATATATAAGTTGTTCTCTTTAAAATTTTGAGATAGTTTCTTCTAACAGATCAAAATATACCCTAAATCTCTAGCGTATGGTTTTTTTCTACTCCCCTGCCTGATCACAGTCTCTCCCTTTTTTTTCTTTTCTTTTTTTTAAATCCTCTTCTTTCTTTTTTCAAACAACTTCTTATCAATTCCTTTTACAAAATTTTTTATAATTTTCATCTTTACAGTAATATTCCATCCCTTCATCATATCAACCCTTATTTTTGTACATGTATAAGTTTTTCTTTATTTAAAATTTTGGGAGGCACTTTCTTCTAACAGACCAAAATACACCCAAAATCTAGTGTGTGGCACTGATCTATGCACCAGCCTGATCATATTTGATCATATTCTGTTAATTTTTGTTTTGTTCTGTTTTTGTTTGTTTTTATCTTTACCTTTTTCTTTTTTTTTCTCTTTCTTTTTTCTCTCTTTCCCTTTCTTTTCCCACTGCTTCAGGTCTTTTCTGATCTGTTTAGAGTATATTTTCTGGGGACGTTTTTACCCTGTTAGCATTTTGTTCTCTCATTCATCTATTCTCCTCTGGACAAAATGACAAGACGGAAAAAATCACCTCAAAAAAAAGAACAAGAGGTAGTACCGACTGCCAGGGACCTACTCAATACAGACATTAGTACAATGTTGGATCTAGAGTTCAGAATCATGATTTAAAGATACTAGCTGGGCTTGGAAAAAGCATGGAAGATATTAGAGAAACCCTTTCTGGAGAAATAAAAGAACTAAAATCTAGCCAAGTTGAAATCAAAAAGGCTATTAATGAGGTGAAATCAAATATGGGGGCACTAACTGCTAGGATAAATAAGGCAGAAGAGAGAATCAGTGCTATAGAAAACCAAATGATGGAAAATAAAGAAGCTGAGAAAAAGAGAGATAAACAACTACTGGATTACAAGGGCAGAATTCGAGAGATAAGCGATACCATAAGACGAAACAACATTAGAATAATTGGGATCCCAGAAGAAGAAGAAAGGGGGGGGAGCAGAAGGTATACTGGAGCAAATTATAGCAGAGAACTTCCCTAATTTGGGGAAGGAAACAGGCATCAAAATCCAGGAAGCACAGAGAACCCCTCTCAAAATCAATAAATATAGGTCAACACCCCGACATCTAATAGTAAAACTTATGAGTCTCAGAGACAAAGAGAAAATCCTGAAAGTAGCTCGGGAGAAGAGATATGTAACCTAAAATGGTAGAAACATTAGATTGGCAACAGACCTATCCACAGAGACATGGCAGGCCAGAAAGGACTGGCAGGATATATTCAGAGCACTAAATGAGAAAAATATGCAGCCAAGAATACTATATCCAGCTAGGCTGTCATTGAAAATAGAAGGAGAGATAAACAGTTTCCAGGACAAACAAAAACTAAAGGAATTTGCATTAAATACAAAACCAGCCCTACAAGAAATATTGAAAGGGCTCCTCTAAGCAAAGAGAGAGCCTAAAAGCAACATAGACCAGAAAGGAACACAGACAATATACAGTAACAGTCACCTACAGGCAATACAATGGCACTAAATTCCTATATTTCAATAGTTACCCTGAATGTAAATGGGCTAAATGCCCCAATCAAAAGACACAGGCTATCAGATTGGATTAAAAAACAAGACCCATCGATATGCTGTCTGCAAGAGACTCATTTTAGACCCAAGGACACCCCCAGATTGAAAGTGAGGGGGTGGAAAACCATTTACCATGCTAATGGACACCAAAAGAAAGCTGGGGTGGCAATCCTTATACCAGACAAATTAGATTTTAAACCAAGGACTGTAATAAGAGATGAGGAAGGACACTATATCCTACTTAAAGGGTCTACCCAACAAGAAGATCTAACAATTGTAAATATCTATTCCCCTAACATGGGAGCAGCCAATTATATAAGGCAATTGATAACAAAAGCAAAGAAATACATCGACAATAATACCATAATAGTGGGGGACTTTAACACCCCCCTCACTGAAATGAACAGATCATCTAAGCAAAAGATAAACAAGGAAATAAAGACTAAATGACACACTGGACCAAATGGACTTCACAGACATATTCAGAACATTCCATCCCAAAGCAACGGAATACACATTCTTCTCTAGTGCCCATGGAACATTCTCCAGAATAGATCACATCCTACATTATAAATCAGGTCTCAACCGGTACCAAAAGATTGGGATCATTCCCTGCCTATTTTCAGACCACAATGCTTTGAAACTAGAACTCAATCACAAGAGGAAAGTCAGAAAGAACTCAAATACATGGAGGCTAAAGAGCATCCTACTAAAGGGTCAACCAGGAAATTAAAGAAGAATTAAAAAATTCATGGAAACCAATGAAAATGAAAACACAACTGTTCAAAATCTTTGGGATGCAGCAAAGGCAGTCCTAAGAGGAAAGTATATAGCAATACAAGCCTTTCTCAAGAAACAAGAAAGGTCTCAAGTACACAACCTAACCCTACACCTAAAGGAGCTGGAGAAAGAACAGCAAATAAAGCCTAAACCCAGCAGGAGAAGAGAAATAATAAAGATCAGAGCAGAAATCAATGAAATAGAAACTAAAAGAACAGTAGAACAGATCAACGAAACTAGGAGATTGTTCTTTGAAAGAATTAACAAGATTGATAAACCTCTGGCCAGACTTATCAAAAAGAAAAGAGAAATGACCCAAATCAACAAAATCATGAATGAAGGAGAAGAGATCACAACCAACAGCAAAGAAATACAAACAATTATAAGAACATATTATGAGCAACTCTATGCCAGCAAATTAGGTAACCTGGAAGAAATGGATGCATTCCTAGAGATGTATCAACTACCAAACTGAACCAGGAAGAAATAGAAAACCTGAACAGACCTATAACCACTAAGGAAATTGAAGCAGTCATCAAAAATCTCCCAACAAACAAAAGCCCAGGCCAGATGGCTTCCCAGGGGAATTCTACCAAACATTTAAAGAAAAATTAATACCTATTCGTCTGAAACTGTTCCAAAAAATAGAAATGGAAGGAAAACTTCCAAACTCATTTTATGAGGCCAGCATTACCTTGATCCCAAAACCAGACAAAGACCCCATCAAAAAGGAGAATTACAGACCAATATCCTTGATGAACATGGATGCAAAAATTCTCCCCAAAACACTAGCCAATAGGATCCAACGGTACATTAAAAGGATTATTCACCACGACCAAGTGGGATTTAGCCCTGAGCTGCAAGGTTGGTTCAACATCCGCAAATCAATCAACATGATAAATACATTCACAAAAGAAAGAACAAGAATCATATAATCCTCTCAATAGATGCAGAAAAAGCATTTGACAAAGTACAGCATCCTTTCTTGACCAAGACTCTTCAGAGTAGAGGGACAGAGGGTACATACCTCAATATCATAAAAGCCATCTATGAAAAACCCACAGCAAATATCATTCTTAATGGGGAAAAACTGAGAGCTTTCCCCCTAAGGTCAGGAACATGGCAGGGATGTCCACTATCACCACTGCTATTCAACATAGTATTAGAAGTCCTAGCCACAGCAATCAGACAACAAAAAGATATCAAATGCATCCAAATCGGCAAAGAAGAAGTCAAACTCTCACTCTTTGCAGATGATATGATACTTTATGTGGAAAACCCCAAAGACTCCACCCCAAAACTACTAGAACTCATACAGGAATTCAGTCAAGTGGCGGGATATAAAATCAATGCACAGAAATCAGTGGCATTCCTATACACCAACAACAAGACAGAAGAAAGGGAAATTAAGGAGTCGATCCCATTTACAACTGCACCCAAAACCATAAGATACCTAGGAATAAATCTAACCAAAGAGGCCAAGGATCTGTACTCAGAAAACTATAAAATACTCATGAAAGAAATTGAGGAAGACACAAAGAAATGGAAAAACGTTCCATGCTCATGGATTGGAAGAACAAATATTGTGAAGATGTCAATGCTACCCAGAGCAATCTACACATTCAATGCAATCCCCATCAAAACACCATCCACTTTTTTCAAAGAAATGGAACAAATAATCCTAAAATTTGTATGGAACCAGAAAAGATCCTGAATAGCCAGAGGAATGTTGAAAAAGAAAAGCAAAGCTGGTGACATCACAATTCCGGACTTCAACCTCTATTACAAAGCTGTCATCATCAAGACAGTATGGTACTGGCACAAAAACAGACACATCGATCAATGGAACAGAATAGAGAGCCCAGAAATGGACCCTCAATTCTATGGTCAACTAATCTTTGACAAAGCAGGAAAGAATGTCCAATGGAAAAAAGACAGTCTCTTCAACAAATGGTGTTGGGAAAATTGGACAGCCACATGCAGAAGAATGAAACTGGACCATTTCCTTACAGCACACACAAAAATAGACTCCAAATGGTTGAAAGACCTCAATGTGAGACAGGACTCCAAAAAATCCTAAAGGAGAACACAGGCATCAACCTCTTCGACCTCAGCTGCAGCAACTTCTTCCTAGAAACATTGCCAAAGGCAAGGGAAACAAGGGCAAAAATGAACTATTGGGACTTCATCAAGATAAAAAGCTTTTGCAAAGCAAAGGAAACAGCCAACAAAACCAAAAGACAACTGACAGAATGGGAGAAGATATTTGCAAATGACATATCAGATAAAGGGCTAGTATCCAAAATCTATAAAGAACTTATCAAACTCAACACCCAAAGAACAAAGAATCCAATCAAGAAATGGGCACAAGACATGAACAGACATTTTTCCAAAGAAGACATCCAAATGGCCAACAGACACATGAAAAAGTGCTCAACATCGCTCGGCATCAGGGAAATCCAAATCAAAACCTCAATGAGTCAGAATGGCTAAAATTAACTCTCACACCAGTCAGAATAGCTAAAATTAACAAGTCAGGAAACGACAGATGTTGGCGGGGATGCAGAGAAATGGGAACCCTCCTACACTGCTGGTAGGAATGCAAGCTGGTGCAGCCACTCTGGAAAACAGTATGGAGGTTCCTCAAAACGTTGAAAATAGAGCTACCATACAATCCAGCAATTGCACTACTGGGTATTTTCCCCAGAGATACAAATGTAGGGATCCGAAGGGGTACATGCACCCCAATGTTTATAGCAGCAATGTCCACAATAGCCAAACTGTGGAAAGAGCCAAGATGTCCATCGACAGATGAATGGATAAAGAAGAAGTGGTATATATATACAATGGAATATTATGCAGCCATCAAAAGGAATGAGATCTTGCCATTTGCAAGGACGTGGATAGAACTGGAGGGTATTATGCTGAGCGAAATAAGTCAAACAGAGAAAGACATGTATCATATGACCTCACTGATATGAGGAATTCTTAATCTCAGGAAACAAACTGAGGGTTGCTGGAGTGGGGGGTGGGTGGGAGGGATGGGGTGACTGGGTGATAGACACTGGGGAGGGTATGTGCTCTGGTAAGCACTGTGAATTGTGCAAGACTGTTGAATCTCAGATCTGTACCTCTGAAACAAATAATGCAATATATGTTAAAAAATAAAAAAAAGAAGAAGATAGCAGGAGGGTAAGAATGAAGGGGGGGAAATCGGAGGGGGAGACCAACCATGAGAGACGATGGACTCTGAAAAACAAACTGAGGGTTCTAGAGGGGAGGGGGGTGGGAGGATGGGTTAGCCTGGTGATGGGTATTAAAGAGGGCATGTTCTGCATGGAGCACTGGGTGTTATGCACAAACAATGAATCATGGAACATTACATCTAAAACTAATGATGTAATGTATGGTGATTAACATAACAATAAAAATATTTTTAAAAAATCATATGATCATCTTAATGATGCGGAAAGGGACACCTGGGTGACTCAGTCGGTTAAGCATCTGACTCTTTTTTTTTTTTTTTTTTTTTAGAAACATCCTTTATTTGGGTAACAAGTCCCAAAACAGGTCAGTGCGCATGACTCTTGATTTTGGCTCAGGTCACGATCTCAGCATCCTGGGATCAAGCCCTGAATTGGGCTCCATGCTCAGTGCAGAGTCTGCCTCTCTCTCTCTCTCTCTCCCTCTGCCCCTCCCCAACTCACTCTCTCTTTCTCTAAAATAAATAAATAAATTTTTAAAATCTTTTAAAAAAATTTTGCAGAAAAAGCATTTGACAAAACTCAACATCCATTCACAATAAACACCCTGAAAAAGTGGGTATAGAAAGAACATACTTCAACATAATAAAGACCATATATGACAAACCCATAGCTAACATTATAGGAAATGGTAAAAAACTGAAAGCATTCCCTCTAATATCAGAAACAAGACAGGAGTACCCACTCTCACCACTCCTATTCAACACAGTACTAGAAGTCCTAACCAGAGCAATTGAGCAAGAAATAGAAATAAAAGCAACCAAATAAGAAAGGAAGAAGTTAAATTGTCTCTGTTTATAGATGACATGATCTTATACATAGAAAATTCTAGACTCCACACACACCCAAAAAAATGATTAGAACCTATAAAAAAATTTAGTAAAGTTGCAGAATACAAAATCAACATACAAGAATCTTTTGCATTTGCATGAACTAGCAATGAATTATTTGAAAAAGAAATAAAGAAAATAATTTCATTTACAATAGAGTCAAAAATAATAAAGTGCTCAAGAAAAAATTTAACCAAAGAGGTCAAAGATCTGTATGCTGAAAACTATTAGACATTGATGAAAGAAATTGAAGAAGACACAAATAACTGTAAAGATATCCCATATTCGTGGCTTGAAGAAATTAACACTGTTAAAACATCCAAACTATCCAAAGTAATCTATAGATTCAATGCAATCCCTATCAAGATTTCAATAGCATTTTTTACTGAAATAGGAAAAACAATCCTAAATTCATATGGAACCACGAAAGACTCTGAATAGCCAAAGCAATCCTGAGAAAGAGGAACAAAGCTGGAAGACATCATGCTTCCTGATTTCAAACTATATTACGAAGCTATAATAGTCAAAGTGGTATGGTATTGGCATTTTAAAAAACCTGCATAGATTAATGGAACAGAATAAAGGGCCAGAAATAAACCCATGCATATATAGTCAATTAATTTACAACAAAGGATCTAAGAATATATCATAGGAAAAGGACAGTCCCTTCAGTAAATGATGGGAAAACTGGACAGCCACATGCAAAAGAATGAAACTAGACCACTATCTTACACCATACACAAAAGTTAACTCAAAACAGGTTAAAGACTTGAACATAAGAACTGAAACCATAATAATTCTAAAAGAAAACACAGTCAGTAAGCTCCCTGACATTGGTCTTGGCATTATTTTTTTTTTTTCATTTGACACCAAAAGCAAAAGTGACAAAAGCAAAAATAAATAAGTGGGACTGCACCAAACTACAAAGCACAGCAAAAGAAATGATCAACAAAATGAAAAGGCAACCTATAGAATGGGAGAAAATATTTGCAAGTTATATATCTGATCAGGGGTTTAATATCCAAGATATATAAAGAACTCACACAACTCAATAGCAGAAATACCCACAAATAATCCAATTAAAATGGACAAAGGACCTGAATAGACATTTTTTAAAAGGAGATATTCAAATGGCCAAAAAGTACATGAAAAGGGCCTCAACATCACCGAACACTAGGGAAATGCAGATCAAAACCACAATGAGATATCACCTCACACCAGTTAGAATGGCTATTATCAAAAAGACAAGCACTGACAAGTGCTGGTGAGGATTGGAGAAAAGGGAACACTTGTACACTGTTGATGGGAATGTAAATTAGTACAGCCACTATGGAAAGTAGTACAGAGGTTCCTTAAAAAAATTAAAGATAAAACTACCATATGATCCAGCAATTCTACTTCTGGATATATACCCAAAGAAAATGAAATAACTATCTCAAAAAAGATACATACACTCCTAAGTTCATTGCAGTATTAGATCGATACACACACACACACACACACACACAATGGATTATTATTCAGTCATGAGCAAGAAGGAAATTCTGCCATTTGTAACAACATGGATGAAACTTGAGGTCATTTTGCTAACTGAAATAAGTCAGCCAGAGAAAAGCAAATACTGTAAGATATCACTTATATGTGAAATCTAAAAAAGCCAAACTCATTGAAACAAAGAGTCATTACATGGGGCAGGGGTTTAGGAGAAATGGGAAGATGTTGCTCAGTGGCACAAAGTCACAAAATGAATAAATTCTGGGGAGCTAGTGTACAACATGGTGATTAAAGTTAGTCATACTGTATTATATACCTGGAAGTTGCTAAGAGAGTAAACTTAGAAGTTCTCACCACAAAAAAGAAAAATAAGGTAATGGATGTGTTAACTACCCTTATTGTGGTAATCATTTTGCATTATATACATATATCAAATCATCACATTGTGTACATTGAACTTATACAACATTACATGTCAATTATATCTCAATAAAGCTAAAGGGAAAAAAACACAAGCTGCATAGATCACAATCCAGTAACTGTCTCTTATAAATTAAACTGTAAATATTCAAAGAGAAGGAGACAGACCCATGATTCTAAAATGAAGGTTCCTTTTTGGCTATATGATCCAAGTCTAGATGGAAGAAAAAAACAGAACTTCCAGTCCTGCTGGGAATCAAGTTTTCACTTCCCCAGAAGCATACAAAGGTGAATGACAGTGAAAATAAAAAATAATAAAATAAAATAATAATAATAATAGAGGGAAAATAAAACTCTGCCTCCCCTTGGCTCTGATATGTAGATGTATAGACAAAAATTACTATAGACATCATTTTACTTCTCTTGAGGAATTTTAGAACTATAATCTTATTATGGCTTGAGGCTTTAGAGTCATATACCATATTGAACACACACACACATACATAAAGTCTCACTTTATGTACATAAGACACCAAAAGCTGGAGATAGGCTGTTAAGAATTCAAGTTTGCCCCCTATTCCCAACTTGAGGAATTTGGGACCCTATGAACCGTTCACTGCAGTGTTCTAACTGTTCACCCTAGAAGTCTGACCTCCAGTCAACCATTTGTGATGAATAAGCTGAAAGGCAGAGACCCAACTCAGGCATTTATTCACAGCAAGAGATACTATAATGTTGCAGCCCTACAGTGTTGGCAACCAGGCCTTGGGCCATCTCAGTGATTCTAGCTTTTAGAAGGAAGGACAGTCGGTGTGATGACTGACCCCTTGGGGACATGCACAAGTCACACATATTCCATCAGTCCTTTCTATCTAACCCCACTGAGGTTTCCCTCTAAAATACCCCTAGTAATCACTCTGTTTCACTCAAGATGGTGTGAAAGAATTATAGTTGAAAGATAAGGTTGTAATGTGCTCTGAGATCACTAAAAATACATTTGTTATAGGTCAGCTCCAGCTATAAAACAAGGGGCTCTGGGCACTACAGGTGTAGCAATTACTACAATTACTAGCAATAATTTTTTGGGTTTCAAGCCCCAAAAAATAATCAGACACTGCTTCTCTGCTTTTAGAATTGCAGAGCAGGGTTATTCCATAAAATACTTAAAATCCCTAAGCGAACTGAATGAGAATCAGATCTGGGTCTGCCGGAGTCTTGAGAATTAGAAATGTGTGTCAGGCAGTAAGGAGCCAGACATGTGCAGACTGAACAACGTCCATCCCTGACCACCCACTTAAGTATTAGTCAACATACATTTATTGAGCACCTCCTAGTGCCAGGCACTATGATAAATGCAAAGATAAAGACAACATATTTCCAATGAGCTGATAGTCTTCTAGAAGAAATGAAGCAAATGCATAAAGATTATAATGTAAGGGAGGATATATTTATATTTTAGGAGAAGTATAAATTGTGAGGTTTTAAAAGATAAATGGAGTTTTTATCCACAGAAAGGGAAGTAAGGTGCTCGGGCCAGAGGGAACAACTCAGGAAGAGGTGGAAAAGCACTGGATTTGTTAGAGGGGGGGCATGGTTAGAGTTGTGTATGTACAGAAGTATGATTTCCCCTAAATGATAACCTGAGACAAGAATTTGGGTTAATATAGCTTAATTAGGAATGATTCGAGGAAACTCAGGAGAGGGAGTAGTGAAACCAGCCAGAACAGGGAAGGAAAGACAATGAAGGGTGACCTTATGGCTTGTCACTGTGGGCTATTGGAACATGTTCCCTCTAAAGACCTGCTGAAGGACTGTGTAGAACATAGGTCAGAATTGTCCTCACAAGGAAGGAGGAAGCTGAGATAGCTATCCACCAACTCCCTTCTCTCAATGGTTGAAGGTTACTGCTTCGGGGATGTTAACGCCATGACACTTCCAGCTAAACATGCTCCTGCAACTGGGAAAGCCCTCAGGTAATGAGACACAGGGGGTTGAGGCCAGAAGCCTTTTTGGTATACAGAGAATGGTCTATTGAAGCTGTAGATGACCCTACAAGGGTGAGCCAACTAATAGCATCTGCTACAGGGAGTAAAGCTGAAACACCAAATTATGAAGCAACACCAAAGACCTTGTATTCCATTCATCTGTATTCAAACCACTAAATATTTCAGGGTCCTATGTATTCTGAAAGGAAAAAAATGAATTAAATGTGATTCCTCCCTCAATGGGCATACATTTCTCAAGTAAGGGTCTGGGTTTTACAGTCCAGTGTGTATCCACTAAAAACTTATGAGGAGGTGAGTAACATGACCAGACCATCAGTCTCATAGTGGTGAGTTCCATGTACTGGCAGAGATATTTGACGTAGAAAAGACATTTAAGAAGGGCCTGCACTAGAGTGGTGATGATGGAGAATGGAAAGGGATGTGTGTGTGTGTGTGTGTGTGTGTGTGTGTGTGTGTGTGTGTGTGTTTACAGGACAAAATAAAACTGGCAAGACATGCCTGCTGATCAGATACAAGAGATGAAGGTGAGGGAGGATGCAGGAAATTCAGATGTGTAGCCTTGGGGAAACGCTGGTAGCATAAACAGAAACAAAAAAATCAGAACAGTGAAAGATATAGAGAAGAAATGTTCATTTTTTTTCTCTGTTGGACTTGAATTCACAATACAACTCTCTCCCGCTATGCACCATCTTGTTCAGTATTCCAGTTACTTCCCCCAAATTGGGGCTCCAGGCCACTGGCAGTTTATAAACTCTAGCAGTCATTTCCAGGTCTTCTGGGCTCACAGAAGCAGAACTAGGGGTCTAAGGCACATCCATTGTCATCAGCTCGCAATAAACACCAGGCTTTAAAAAAAAAAACAAAAACGGGATAGTCTTTCTTTCCACAAAAGCACAAGCCTGTTCTCACTAGTGGGGCCAATCTGGTCTGAGCAGAACATAAGGTCTCTCCCCAAATGGAGGTTAAGTCTCAAGCAAGAAAGAACACCTGGCTTTAATGACCTGGCAATTGGGAGTCTACCTTCTAAAGTGGTACCACAGGTGGTTCCCACATGTGCATCTGTCAACATAAAAATACTCTCAATCCTTGTCAGAACATTTATAGCATTCCCTGCTTCTATTTGAACCACAAATATAACAGAGAATTGAGGGTTTTCCCTTCTGAGGTTTCTTGTTGCTGTTTGCTGATTCGTTGGTTGGTTGGTTGGTTGGTTGGTTGGTTGGTTGGTTGGTTGGTTTTTAAAAGGGAAGTGAAGAGCTACCCTCCCCCAAGGTTTGGCTTAGAAACTCCACCAAGTCACCAATGGCATTGGCGGAGGGTGGTATAGATTCATAGTGATTGTGCTTACTCAACTTTCTCTGTCAAGGAGGGAGGTGTACCCAGGGGGTTGTGCCCCCACCTACAGGATCTCCGTGGGAAACCAAAATCACAGTGCAAGGTATTGGAACACCGAAGATTTTTACAAGGGGATAGATTAGTTGGGTGAGCCCTAAGGTCAAACCACAATAACACACAACTGTTAACTAATGATTCAGAAATTGGGAGCAAAGAGGCTATACTGGTGGGACGTCTGGGTGGCTCAGTCGGTTAAGCAGCTGCCTTCAGCTCAGGTCATGATCCCAGAGTCCTGGGATCGAGTCCCGCATTGGGCTCTTTGCTCAGCAGGGAGCCTGCTTCTCCCTCTGCCTGCAGCTCTCCCTGCTTGTATTCTCGCTCACTCTCTCTTGCCTATGCTCTCTCTCTCTAGCAAATAAATAAATAAAATCTTAAAAAAAAAAAAAAGAGGCTATACTGGTAAATGAGATTGGGTGAAGGGGGTCTAGCGTGAGGAAATACCAACCAGTTGATGAAATCCCTTCTGGGTGCCAAAGGGATACTGAACCGTACTTTGGCCTCATTGTCCTAGAGCCAACTGGCCAAACTCAGCTTCATCTGTTCTTTATCCACAGCCTGCTTAAATTCCTGTTGGGAGAGTTGTGATCAGAGCTAAGAGTGCCACCTACAGATGCTTTAGTGCTAAATATGTATTAGAAAATCTGAAGAAAGTCATTCACAGCCTGTTTTACAAGATCTTAGTAGATCTCAAAGTATCACTGGCAAAGAAGGAAGAGTGTGTGTGTGTGTGTGTGTGTGTGTGTGTGTGTGTGTGTATGGTGTGTGTGCACGCACATATGCCTGAGCTTATTGGGAGAGGGAGCAAGTGATAGACCAGGAGAAAAAAAATGACTGAAATTCTGGACCTGAGGGTGGCTGGAAGGGTGCTGGTGATGAATACTGGGGAATTCAGAAGAGGACTGTAGGAGAGAGGATGAGCTCATCCTAACCCTGTCCTCCATCCCCCCCGCACACTTAGTCTGAGCCCCTAGTGGGACAAATTCTCACCTCTTTCTGCCAGCATTTCACGCACTTCTTTGAGGACTCTGAGCTCCTGGAATTTGTGAGAGGTAGTTATAAAACTTCTACCTCCATGTTTCTTACGTGGGACTTCCAGTGGCTGAGCGAAGTGGCATGGCTGGTCCCTCCCCCTGCTTATCACTGGTTGGTGTAGCCTTGCCACTACCATCCCATTTTCACCACCCCATACCTGATCTTTTCTTAAAAGAGCACTAAGCATCAAACTGTAAACCACCAAGACCTTAATATTTTTTTCTTCAGTTATTTTAAAGAGTTAACATTTAAGCCAGGGGAATATACCTCTAATGATAAAACTTTGGGCAAATAGAAAAGGTATTTTGTAACATGGATCCTCCTGCGAATCCTCAAATTACATCATATAAAATTTGCCTATATATGTTTATCACAAATACTAAATTAATACTTGCCTTTGTATGTGTTATAATGGGAATAGTCAGGAAGAATTGAGTGCAAAACTCAGCTCTACACTCTTCTAAGCTATGTGATTTGGGCAAGTCATTGAACTGTCCTAAGTGTCAGTTTCCTAATCTACAAAGTGTGTGTGGGGTGGGGGGGAATACCTCCCTCACAGATTTAGTGGTTAACTTTAATGGTTTACTTTATCCTTAAAGTAAATCCAGTGTTTCACACATAGTAAGTGCTCAATGAATGTTAGTTGCCTTCTTGATTCTTCTCCTTCCAGTTCAGTAACTATTTCTGAGCCAGCTTGCTTAGTGGACTTCACTATATTTCAGGTAGTTTTTTCCTATGACTCTCAGGTCATATTTCCCCTTATTAACAGAAGGTCATTACATTAGTTAAACAGTTTCTCATGCTTGTCAGTGACATCTTAATTTAAACATAAATTCTCCTGACTTCAAAAGCCTTCTTGTAAAACAGATGAGAGGAAATTGTACTCTTCTGATCACAGGACCACCATTTAGCAGGTACTAGGTTTTCTTAATAAAAAGTACCAAGACAGTGCATAGAAAGAAAAATATTTGCCAGAAACTCTAAAGCATACAAGAGGGACTAAGGGGAAAGTGAGTTATAATCACATTGTTGATTCTTTTTCCCTTTTATTTCTCCTGGGAGTAGAGTTCATTTTCCTGGCTCCCAATGCAATGACACCATAGTGGACGTATGCATATTTTTAGAAGAGCTGTATTATTGTTGACCTAGTACATGTGCTGTTTTTAATCATTCAAGTCATGCCTCAGTGATGGGTCTAACACAATAGGGAGACAATGACTAGACAAATAGACCATTTCCCGAAATGTGCAGGAACATAATCAAGCAGGGGAATTATCCAAAATTCCATCATGTGCACAATACTTATCTTCTTGAGTCAGGAATGAGGGGATGTTTCTCAGTATATTTCCCACTGAACTGACCCTTTGTTTCCCTCCCTCCACCCCTTTCAAAATCTAAAAGAGAGTGATTTCCTCCTCCAGTGAAGTCAGACCATCCATGTTGCTACATGCGGTTTGAGGGATGACATGAGAGAGGAAATGAGGGATGAGAAAATGTGAGCTCTCTTCTCAGAAGCTGACTCTGAGAGCAGGTAAGAATGAGGTGAGGAGGAAAGGAGGAGGCACCACAGTCACCCGCTCCTGACTCAAGCCAGAGCCCATTGTTCTGACCACACAAGTGTGACTGGAAACAGCAAGGTGTAACCCTCGCTGCTTTCTGTAAAGACATTTACCTTCTGCCTTTTAAGGACAGTTGCAGGCAGAAGGAGATGAGGGTGGAATCACCAAAGTTGACTCAGACTCAAAGAAGCTGAAGGAGAGGTTTGATGAGGGAATCGTGGCATGGAATGGTAGCATGCGGCTTTCAGAGCCATGAGCCTGTGGCGTTGTGGCAACCGGCACAAGGTAACACCAACATGCTGACTCTACTGATCTTCAGAGATGGTCAGTGGGAGACAGGTAGGAAAGGAGGAATTTATAGCTTGCCTGTGGAATCTGGATTCACAAAAAATTCAAGATTGAAAGTAAACTACTCTGAGATCAACAATAACCTCACAGACTCACAGTCCCCAGCTAGTGTTCCAAACATTCATTTGTTGAGAACTGAGCATATGTTTCCCCCTAGGAACAGTGTCATTTGTATAGTTAATTCCAGGCTGGCCTTCATAATCCATGCTCAGTCCTGAGAAGCAGAAGCAGCAGCAGGACTCCATTGATCTCAACCTGGGATGCTCCCTGTCCCCACAGGAGCAAGCCACAAAGTACCAGGGACTCCAGAGTCACAGGATACACACGGATGTCTTCCCTGAATCAGTTTTACTTGGTGATAAGTCATTTTAAACATGACATGTAGACGGTATATGGGATGGAAGGCTAAATTCACATGAACCTTTAAAATAAAACCCAGATACGCACAAAAACTGTAAATAGCAGTTAACTCCATGATTATATAAATTCACATTGTTTGACTTGATTTTTTCCAACAAGCATATCTATATTTATTTGGGGGGGAAATACATTTTTAAGTAAATGAAGTATGGACTCTTTAAGAAATCTCTCACAGAACAAATTCAGGCTGTATCCCCAGACATAGTTGATTGGCTCCCATCCAACACTAAAGTCTTTCCATGAACAAGTCTGAAAAGCATGGAGATGGAAAGAATCCTGGACAGACCGGAGACTTAGAAGACTAGTGCGCAAGGCCTAGCTTCATCACACACCATGTGATACAGAGCATACTATTTGTGATTGCTTATTCACTCAGCAGACATTTACTGAACACTTACTATGTGCTGGATACTGTGAGCTAGGAAGTTCTTCATCCATAAAATGAGGATAGTAACATAGCATACAGTATTATTAAAGTCAAATAAAGTACTATACAAGTACTATACACAAAAGCATTCCATAACTACAGTTCTACATTGATATAGGATACTTTGCAATTTGAGGCACTTTATGGATTAAGAAGAATTCCCTGGATTAATCTTTGAACCTAACCATTATGTACACTTTCTATGCAGGGAACACTATGTTAGGGTACCAGGGAACACATCTCCCTCTCCCTGTTTCTTCCTCTTCCTCTCTCATATGACTTATGGGGGTGTCCAGCCAAGAAAAAAAATGAGGCCACATTCCCATTTTGAACTCAATAGCTACTGATCAACTTTTAGGATCAAAAAAGAGAATATATCAGTTCTAAGGACCCTCCTGATCCTCTAGAGCCCCATGATGAATCCATTACTCTTTCAATATATCACAAACAAAATCTTTACTTGGAAAGGATATTCATGTGTCAGATGTTCACAGGCATGAGCAGCTCCGAAGAAAAGAGAAGCTAAAACAAACAGAAATGGAAATCTTTTCCACTGAAGAGTGTCACTGCCTTCTGGAGTTAAGGTAGCCCTGACTTCTGCAAGGGAGTTCCCTGGCTGCTCAGGTCTGCATCCCAGGATGAATGCAAAGTGTACAGTCTTCTTGAAGGAACTCAGCTTTGGGGGCTGAGTTTTCAAAGTTCATAAGAAATTAAAAAAGAAAAAGAAGCAGTAAAACAACCCCCAAACTAAAGAAAATGGTCGTTTTCATCTCAAGGTAAGCTTTTTCAGAAACTGGGGGTTAGAGCCACTGGAGAAGACTATCATAAAGGATGGGAATGCCACCAATGAATCTGGCTGAATCCCACTGTTAGGGCTGAATGCAGATAACTCCCCTTAGGCCAAAAAAAATTACAAGCCTTTTAATTTTTTGGTTTCTAATCCTTAGATGGGTTGTAGGCTAATTTAAAAAAGCTTTGACAAAAGCATCTAGAAGCAAAGGAACCAATGTCATGGTTAAGTTCAATCAAAAGAAAATGAAGAGGGGCGCCTGGGTGGCTCAGTCATTGAGCTTCTGCCTTCGGCTCAGGTCATGATCCCAGGGTCCTGGGATCGAGCCCCACATCGGGCTCCCTGCTCCGCGGGAAGCCTGCTTCTCCCTCTCCCACTCCCCCTGCTTGTGTTCCCTCTCGCGCTGTGTCTCTCTCTATCAAATAAATAAATAAAATCTTTAAAAAAGAAAGAGAGAGAGAATGAAGAGACTACTTCCTGACCACATCTACAAGAGGCCACAGACACAAGCCCTTTTCTCAAATGAACTCATTTATTAAGCACTTGCTATGTACGAAACACTGGAACGGTGCTCAGGGAACTGAAATGAGGATAGATAACCCCTGAGCTCTATTTGTTCACTATGTACTGGGAAAACAAATCCTACCAAAATAGCTTTGCAGAAGGGAGTCTACGTTAAGAGTTATCAAAGCATGCTATGGAAGCACATGGGAGACAGACATTAATTCTGAGAGAAGATCTGAGAGAGCAAATTGAAGGAGAGATATTTTAAGATGATAAAATGAAAGGATAACATAAGTTGATGAAATTGCAGAGATTAGTTATTTGGTAACTAAAATAGTAATAATTGGCCAAAATGCCCAGCCATGGAAGGAGGAGGAGGAGAAAAGAGAGACAGAGAGAAAGGGGGAAGGGGGTAAGAATGGAGGAAAGGAGAGAAAAAGAAAATAGATCAGCAAAACATGCTTGCACCGTGCTTATGCAGTACCAATCTCCCCAATTTCCCTTAGATTACTAGCCAATTTAGAAGCAGGACGTTTAGCAGATACTGTTGGTTGCCTCTCCAACATCTACCCTCTTTCTTCCTGCTTTGTTCAAGTAGCCTTGAGCCTTAACACAGGCTGCCGCATCCAGAGCTACAGGGGTGGATTCTGACTGGTCCAGCCTTTCATGTAGCCTCAGCCCTCCCCTGACCAGTGGTTTGTTCAAGAATAAACATGTGACACAATTCTATCCAATGACACTGCAGGACTTGGAGCAACGGAAGAGACCACTTTTTTCTTCTCTCTCTGAATATCATCTTGTCTGGATTTGGTGCTTAGAGCTGCTTGTAGAGCAAGAAACAGAAGAAGGCTGACTCTCAACAACTACAGCAATGAACTAACCCGCCCTGGAGTCCCTGCCTCTCCACTTCATCCTGTATGAGAAAATAAATATCCTTACCGCTTCAGCAAGCTGCTTCACATTTCTGTTACTTGTACTGAGGGAATCCTAACTGATACCAGGAAGTATCATATCTTTGATCTGCTATGGCTAGGAAATGGGCACAGACATGGACTCTAGGAGATGGTTCATTGTCACCAGGGTTTGCATGACATAAATGTAGTAAAGCCTTCCTATAAAACTTACTGAGGCCCAAATTTGGTTCTGATCCGTGTCCTCCACATTCCTCTCTGCAGGCTCTCATATATGTTTGTCTACTGGGTCATGGATATGGAGGGCTCTCACATTGGATTCAGCTGGCACTGAGATTAGACAGAAAAGGGCCCACCATGTGGGAGAACTGAGAGGAAAAAGGAGGTGAGGGATGAGGGGGTGGCCAGAATGATCACACAGGCTGATGAACAAAACCATGGTGTCCAAACCACTGACTTTCAGCAGCGATGCCTCCTCCCTGCATATGACATATAAACACCTGGAATATCATACATTTATCCACCACTTCCTATTTCCAAAGCACTTGGAAACATAATTTCACATATATCTGATGCTCAAGAAAATACTCATGAGCTAGGTAGAGAAGGTATTTCTACCTCCATTTAATAGATAAACAAAATAAGATCCAAAAGATGAAATGAAGTTGGAAAGCTACACAGTTGGTGTTGATGGGACCTGGACTTTGGATTCCCTTCCCTAAAAAGACCAGGAACATAAGAATATAAATACGAACATGTTTAAATATATTTAATATTAATTAATATACTTAATTAAATACAAATATAAATTACAAGGGATTCAGGCCACGGGTAGTTCTTACATACTAATAGGAGCAAGAGAAAAAATACATTAGAACAAAATATAAGAGATGCACAAAGAAACTTTGAGGGAAGTGTTTTACTCTTGGATCATCTGATATGTGATGCAAGAAATAATTTTCACCATACCATATTCAGTAGAGTTCAACAAGCTTTTTTTTTTTAAGCATCTATGATGTAGAAGGTGCCCCTTGGGCTGAGTCTTAAAGGATGCACTGAAGTGAGACAGGGAAGCCTGGAGGCAGGGAGGAAACCCCAGGCAAAGAGAACAGTCTATGCTACCATAACAAAGAGTTATTAATCAGCTTGGTGCAGGGGAACGTCAACCAGCTTCACGTTACTGGAGCACTGGATGCAGCAAATACCAAGGACAAAGCACAAAAAAGAAGCACAAGAAAACCACTGTCTGCCAAAGGCTCAGTCCTGCCCTCCACAGATAGCCAGCTAAGGAGTTTGGGCTCTCGTGTATAAGTCCATGGCCCTCAAACGTTTTCTGCTCGTATACTCACTAAAATAACTTAAAAACTGTGTGTCTCATGTCTGCAATTTAGTTTTAATTTTTTTAATTTTTTATTGTTATGTTAATCACCATACATTACATCATTAGTTTTTGATGTAGTGTTCCATGATTCATTGTTTGTGCATAACACCCAGTGCTCCATGCAGAACGTGCCCTCTTTAATACCCATCACCTGGCTAACCCATCCTCCCACCCCCCTCCCCTCTAGAACCCTCAGTTTGTTTTTCAGAGTCCATCGTCTCTTATGGTTCATCTCCCTCTCCGATAGTTTGAATTTCATGGAAAAAAACAAGGTGGACTGATGGGTATAGATGGATGGCTAGATATGTGATAAGGCAAATATATTAAAGGTTTATAGAATCTAAGTGGTGCATATACTGTTTACTGTATAATTCTTTAAATTTCTCTGTATGTTTAAAATTTTGTCACAATAAAAATTTGGGGAGAGAAAAAAATCCCAATTCCCCCTCACACATATTTAAAGTTTTTCATCATAGGTTTATTTTTTAAATAAAAGGACATAGAAAATGTTAAACATTTTATAAAATGAAATAAGAAATGACTATTTATGAAACAAATATTGTATTTTATGATTTGATAAATAGATTTTAACTACCCTGTTGATAAAGCACACTAAATCTGAAAGAAATCACGTAAAATATGCATCCTTAGTTTGTATACAATTATCTGGGAAACTGTGATAGCTCCCATGCATTCTAGTTATATTCAAAAGAATTACCATCATTAACCTTTTACTGTTTCAGCTGACAGATCAAGGTACAGTGATTAACCATTAAAGGAAGTTTTTTCTAAAAACCAATATTTCAATTTATCTCTTTGTTTGATATTCAGGGGTTTTTATATCCTAGGGCAATGTACCAAAGTAAAATTTAGGATGGGTAAAAAGCCCATCTTTCTTTAGTAAGGAGTAGAAGAATCTTGTGATTGCAGGCTTGTTCAGATATTAAAGACCTAAAAATTGATTTTTAAAAAATCCATTCATGCACAGGGGGCCTGGGTAGCTGTCTGACTCCTGGGTAGTGTCTGACTCCTGATTTTGGCTCAGGTCATGATCTTAGGATCATGAGATCAAGCCCCAAGCTGGGCTCCATGCTCAGCGGGGAGTCTGCTTGAGATTCTCTCCCTCTCCCTCTGTTCCTCCCTTCATGTTCTCTCTAAAATAAATAAATAAGTCCTTTAAAAAGTAAGTAAGTAAAATAAAATCCATCCATGCACATGTACCCCCTTGAGAGTCTGTGTAGGTCCATTTGGAGACTCTTCTCTAAGTAGGAAGTCATCACCTATAAGATGTGCTGAGAAAGGACAGGATTGGTTTTAAACCATGACTCTGGAATGAGTGTGGAAGACAGATTTACGGGGTCAAGAATGGAGGGCTCAGGGATACCAGCTAAGATGATATTGCAGTCACTGGGATCTGAAACAGGAGAGAGATTTTAGAGCAGGAACTGAGGAAAGAATTTAAGAATTACTTTCAAGGGGCAGTGGTCAGCTGGACTGAAGACTGACCAGATGCAGAGAGAGAAGGAAAGAAAAAGCAGAGACTGACCATTTGACCCATTAGGGTAAAATAAATATACTCTATAGAAATTTAATATGTGTACAGTCTGGTGAGGATAATACATGTTACAACATTATAAAAATTTCTGCAACCATTGATGGTAGCTTTTTTCAATTATATTAAAATGTGACAGTTCAACCTAGAGACTATCCCTCAATGCTGTGGTCTCCATCTCAAAGGACCACATGTTCAAGGGCTGACTGGGTCTTGGGGGTGCCTGCAGAGTCCCAAGCTACAGTTAAGGCAATTGGAAGAATATGGAATGAGGATTAGGGAGAACAGAGCCCTGCTCTGCCTCTACTCCTTCCTGTGTGACTTCAGAGAAATCACTTAACCTCTTTGACCTTCACTTATATCATCTAGAAAGCAGAAGATGTCAACAAGATGGTCTGCAAAGTCCCTTGCCTCCCTAACCCTATTACAAGGCTCAAAAATCAATGGACTCTGGACAAGCCAACTCCATAAGAATAGTGAGAGAGTTAAGAGTTGAGTGAAGAATTTGACAGATCATGAAGATGAATTAGCTGCAGGGAGAGTCAATAGGTGTAAATTACTGTAGGCTTGGGGGCTTTCTGCAGCCCCTAGTCAGCACCTGGAGGAAGAAGGTGCTAATGATACTATAGGGACAGAACTGCTGATAGTTATTAAGCAGCAGGCAGTGGAAAACCCAAATTTACACTAATGTAATCTGAATCAGTGCCAATATCAGCCCAATGAAGGTCCTCAGGGGTGGGTGACAGCACTCTGAGAAGTTGAAAATGATGGCTAATAATAATGCGTGGAGTTAGGCTAATATATGCATTTCTTCTTTTTCTTTTAAAAAGACCCCACTATAGTAGCAGGTGCTTCTCCCTAGATAAAGAAAAGTGTTCATTTTTCCCAATAGTCTATAAAGAGATGGGCCTATCTTCTTTTTAAACAAGTGAAAGAAAGAGCATTGGTACAGGTCTTTGCATTTTCTACCTGAGCTCACATTTGGATCCAAGGTGAGTTACTGGAAACAAAGCAAAAGGAAGGCTGGGTTATGCAGTGGAAGAGAAACAGAAGCACAGAGTCAATAAACTGAGGCTGGGATCCCAGATACCTGAAGAACAGTTCAATTAGGACCAGTCCCTCTTTGTAAAAAATCCATGAAATCAGGGTAAAAGAGCCAGAGAGACCAATCTCCTGACTCCATTGGGGGCAGGCAGAGCCCTCCACTTTTTCAAGATCTGTTATCTCACTTTAGCACAACTCTGTGATCTCCAACCTAACCAATTCCATTTCCAAGCAGATACTGCATGTGAATTTGCTTAGGAAACAGAGAATTACTGTATTTCTTTAAGTGGATTTTGCTATTTTTATAACCATTCACCCCCCTGGAGCCCTTCAGACCAGCATGGACACTGTTCCAAACACCCTACATATTCCATTGTCACCTAGAACATTTACTCCTCCCTGCCCAAGTCCCCCTACCTAAACCAAGTTCATCCTTCAAACCTCACTATCTTTGAAGCCACCAGCCCTCACTCCATCTCTAAGCTCCTATTATTCTCATAGACCATGAAATTATTAAAATTTAGAACATGATTTCCCTAATTGTTTTCATTCTTAACAAAACAGTTTCGTTATTGTTTACATTCTTGCAGCTGAGGGACATCTCCTACCCTTTGTTTTAACCTCCTGTAATCCTAAGAACAGTTTGAGGTACTTGTTAACACTCTAACACAACCTGTTTCCCAGGACTCCACAGTGGCAAGTTTGTCTTTCCCATCCTTCACGCCCAGAAGCAGGTGTGGATGTGACAGTTCCCGAAATGAAAGTAACTTGCCCCAGCATCTACCTGCCCTGCACCATGCCTGGTAGGGCCTTACCCTCACTTCCTAACATCTCATATATCTCTCAGAGACAGTCTCTCAGAGGTTCCTCCTGCAATAGCACAGAAGACCAAGCAAAACTCCAGTGTCAGGGCAGATGGAATGTCATGGAGGAAGAAGAGGAAAAAGATAGTGATGGAGAGTGTGGAGGCTAAGATGTGTTCCCACTGTGGAATGAGGAAACATGAGTCCCGCAGGCAAGGACAGCCTGCAAGGCAGTTGGAAAAGTGCCCATGAATGAAGGCACCTAGAGAAGAGGACAGATCATAGTTTGGACATTAGAAAAATGGAAAAGTAGAAGAAATCAAAACTCAAGCATCAGGAATTTAAGCACAGTCACCAGAAACCCCATGAAGTAGGACATGCCTGATCCTCAGTCATCTCAAGTCAAGTCACCTTAAAAGCACAAGTATGATAGAGTAGGGGAGGGAGACGCCAATTTTCCAGAATCATATTATCAGTCACTGAGTTCATATGAAAAATGTGTATTTTTCATTGATTAAAAAATAAACACAATCTTGTGTCAGCAATGCCTCCAAAGTATGTGTGAAAAACAACATAGCCTGTTTATTATAAGAGATATTCTCCTGCATATGATGCATAGCAAGTGGAATACATAACTTGTAATAACTCATCATATATTATATAACTCATAATAACTTGTTAGCCAATAATAACTTAGTAGCCAACACGTATATGAAGCCAACTTCAACAACCTATGAAGTTAAAATGTGCCAGGCAAATATTTGCAAATATTAACTCCTTTAACTCTCACACCAACCCTGTTATTAGCCCCACTTTACAAATGAAAAATCTGAAGTACAGGCAAAGTAAATGTCTTTCCTAATGTCACCCAGATGCTAAGTGGTGGGACTGAGATTTGAACCCAGCATGTCTGACTCCACAGTCCTTAGTCTTAGCTGTTTCTTCCCACCTCTGTGTCATTTTGCCTATTAAGGTGTACTCTCTAGCCAGGTGACATAGAGATGACACAGCAGCAGCAGTTTATTTGCCATTTTATGTCCCCCACCCTAATACCTAACATCCAAAGCCTAGTTCCCTGGGTCATCCCAGTCTGGAACTCCTTAGTCAGCCTATGTCCTACTCCCAGAAAACAAAATCTGAAGAATATTTATAGGTTTACTGGCCTAGTGTAGATAAATAATCTAGAACATTCTATGTGCAAACTCCTTTTTTTTTTCATTTTTAAACCATTATTACGGTGGATACACATACTCTTACTGACAATGAAAGAACACATTGCTCCTTCCTTCTCCTTGGCCACCAAGCCGGCAAAGCTTTCACTCCCTACCTCCACCCCAAACTCCACCCCCAGGGATGTAGCCTATGAGCCGTATCTCCTCCCCATGGACCCATTGCCTGGGCTGCACAATCTCTCAACATCTCAGAAAAGCAAGGATCCTCTTCCTGGCTGACATCCCAAAACCTCAGAATCTGTTCATTGATCTGCTGACCATGAAAAAGTAAGTGAAAATTTTAAAGTTTTCCAAAACTCAATTTCAAATGTTTTGTCACATTCACAAACTGGGGGAACTTATATTCAAATTTTGGCTTAATTTCCATAAACAGATATTATGAAAATACTGTTTTTCCTAACGTTTGAAAATCAGAAGCATCCTCCCAGACTCCTAGAATTTCAGGAGGGCAATGCCTTCACTTCACCATTGCTGCTTTTCTGGACTGTCACACACAGGTGTCTTCCTACACTGCTCCTTTGACAACCCCTCCCCCTCATTTCCACACTGCTCCTTCCTTCCTTCCTTCTTTCCCAGATTGGAGGCGGCCAGAGAGACTGTGTCCCCCTGGGTTATTCTCCACTGCCTTAGTATATATGGCTTCACTTCAGGTGTGTGAAAGTAGCCACTGAGTTCATGTCATTTACTCTGCTTAAACATGAAATAGACTCTACTTGATTGAGGGTAAAAATATGCTTTTGAAGAAGGAGTCAGTGGAGGCCCATATTTACAGGACATTTATTGCTGCCACTTTATGGGGAAAATTAGTCTTTTATGCTTTCAGTAATGATTCCCCCGGCCCTCTTTTCAAACCACCATGCTCATAAATTCCTTGTTTTTACAGCAGGGCAAAAATGTGCTAAAGCGTGCTCTTCCTCACTCACCAGCATCATCTGGTAGAGGATGGAGAGGCATCCTGGGAAGAAGACAGCCTGCTGGCCAGGTCACGATGCCAGCAGGCTGCCAGGCCCTCCCTGGACACTTCTTCCAGGAGTGGGGGCAGTGCTATATAACTGAGGGAGTTCATCCAGACAGCACACATTTCTTAGAAACACAGGTGGCTCTTTAAAGAAAGGAAAGCCCAGGCATTGGGAAAGGAAAGCCAGCTCAGGCTCTCTGGGCTTTACTGGGGTTGAATGATGGTAGCCAGACACTGTTTGAAGAGGGTCCCCTCATGCAGGGCATCTGGCCTCAGTACATCCCATTTCTAAGTGAGCCAGAAATAGCTGCTTTGAAACCTGGAGAAGGTTCTCAGATAAAGCCAGCTATGGCTTGTGTTGCCCTCTCAGGCTGTGCTTTGCAGGACCACAGTACCTCCCGATTCCAAAGGGAGCCTGGGCTCCCTTTCCACCTGTGTCAGTACTACTACCTGAGCAACCTCTACCACGTCACCCAAACTTAGTCATTTTAGACTCCCAAAACATGACTCAAAGATACCAGCAAGAGAAAATAAAAATAAGATTGCCTCATGCTTAAAAGTAAATCACTTCCTATTATTTAAAGGGTGAGGAGAGGGCGCCTGGGTGGCTCAGTTGGTTAAGCATCTGCCTTCGGCTCAGGTCATGATCCCAGGGTCCTGGGATCGAGTCCCGCATCAGGGTCCCTGCTCAGTGGGGAGCCTGCTTCTCCCTCACCCACTCCCCCTGCTTGTGTTCCCTCTCTCGCTGTGTCTTCCTCTGTCTCTGTCAAATAAATAAATAAAAATCTTTAAAAAAAAAAAAAAGGGTGGGGAGAGGGCAATGTTCAATGTGAGGCTTGTGAATTCTTTCTTATGGCTAGCCTTGTGCTTTCAGGCTAATATGATTAATACTAATGCTACAAATGTGGGATGTGGTATTGCCTAAGAACTCTTCTCAGAGAAGATTATTCAAATATTCCAATCACATGACAGTCTTGCCAAACTGTAGATTTGGATTCCACAGGTCTGAGGTGAAATCAAAGATTCTGCATTCCTGATAATCCTGATAAGATGTCCCCAAGAGCTCTGGCTTTGGAATTGGACAGATTTGGGTTTGAATTTCGTTACTTATTGCCCTCAGGGTATTGGGTAAATTCTTTAAGTACTGAGTCTCTATTTTTTTACATGAAACGTGAAGCAAATAGAATTAATACTTGTCCATCCTTCTTCCCATAGTTAATATGAGTTTCAAGCAGCTCTGGAAGCTCTAAAATGCTTATACAAATGTTAGGTATTACTATTGACTCCCTTCAATTATACTGTTTTATGTACTGAGTTACTCCCAGATTTTGCTTAGCAATAGAAAGAAATGCCATTTGCAACATATTGCAGAGATAGAATAGATGAGGAAGAAATTCCAAGAGGCTGTTTTTCTTCCATTGTCCCCTCAAAGGCCAGTGATAAAACAGGCAGAGACAAATCACCTGTCCTGGTTTTAGAGAATTTTTGCAGGAGATTCTACTGCGTTTCTTGGTAGACTGTTTAATCTCAAGTAAAATGAAGCACTTTTTTGGTTGGATCATTACTGGGTGTACATGATCCCTATAATTGGTTTATTCAATAAAATCATCAGCTGTGTCTTGGATTTGGTGCTAACCATTCATAATGGTAAATGGGTTGCATTTTTTCCAATCTCATTCAATACATGCTATTCAATTAAAGGAGAAAAAAACATAGGTCTTAGGGTCACATACATCAAGTTTAAAGCTAGAGTCTATAGCTTATTAATTGTGTTGACCCTAAACAAATTGAGTGACCTCTCTGAGTCTCAATTTGCTCATCTGTAAAATAGGGCTAAGAAATTGTATCACCTAATATTTGGGGGGAATATTTGGGGAAATAATAAGTAAAATTCCTGAAAACTAAAAGATGGCCAGTAAATATTGGATTCCTCCCCTTTGTTCTGATTCTGTGCCAGAAAACGAAGAACAAGTTATCACTTTCTAAATGTGTTAAAAATTAGGCAAGTTTAAAAATACTTCCTATGTACCAAGAACTTCATTAAGAACTTTAAAAGGATTCAGTCATCTAATCCTCAACAAGGCTTTTACTATTATTTCCCATGTTAGCAATGAGAAAGCTGGGTTGTAGAGAAGTATCTTAGTCCAGTCCCCACAGCTGGTAAGTGGCAATGCCAAGATACAAGGTCCAGAGGGACCTAACTCCAAGGCTCTTAGCCTTACCCATGCACACTGACTCAGCCTCCTCAAAATAACCCTTCACATGGCGGTGGTCATAATTCACTGTTGGTCATCTCTTTTTCTCATTCTCAGGGTGCTCTTACCACTGTCTAGCATGCAAGCTAATACAAAAGATGTTACATTTTGGAGTCCATCCCATAGAGTGCTGTCTGCCATTAGCACACTTCGAGAAAGAGCCATGGGCCAAGGGACATTGCAACAGAGTGAATAAAACAACAGATCTGGAAAGCCCAGAAATGAACAGTATGTCAGTATGACCTTACATCCTTCCAGAAATATCACATATTTTTTTTTAAAAAAGTATGCTTTTTAACTGAATAGATGGGAGACCAAACTGAAGAAAAACTTTTAACTATTAAAAAAAAATGACTAGTCTCAGGCCGTTTTAAGGCTATGGAATTTGTGTTTAAATAATAAATCTAAGAACTCTAGGGAGTTCCTCCTCCTCCTCTAGGAGCTCTTCCTCCCTCCTACAAAGACAACTTCACCCTAACTTTTCTCTTCTCAAGTGGCATTTAAGAAGAAGATAAGTGAAATGATTTCTAACAATGGTAAATTTTTACGATCACATGGATGGAGAAACTGCTGGAGATCCAAGTCAATCTGACATTGTTGAAGTCTCAAAACTATGTGAGAACAGGGACCAATGTCCAGTTTCCTAGACTTAGAACTCCAATCCCTAACTGATTGATGGATTGGCTGACTGATTGACTGCACCAACATATATTGAGAGTTAACCATGCATCTTATACTAGACCAAGTACTTAACATACTTCATTCATTTAATCTTTCATAAAATGTTATGAGCTCAGTGTTATTATTATCCTAATTTACAGATGAGGAAACCAAGTGTCAAAGCAATTAGGTAATTTTCTCAAGGCATAGCTAATAGGTCGTCTAGCTCTGACTGATTCTGAAGGCTGAACTTTTAGCTACTCTGACAGCTGTCCCTAGATTTCCTATCTTTTATTTTCCTCTCTTTTCTTAAGCTTATATAAGACTATAACAAACACACACACACACACACATACACACACACACACACCAGATAGCAGTCAGAATCACTGATTCAAGCTCAAAGTAACATAATGGACTTTTTAGCTATTCTCCCACCCCTGTCCTGTTCCTGGAGGTGGGGTAGGACTGCTTTCTATTACCCTCCCCTCAATTCTCAAATTCTATAAATGTGCCAACAGTGAAGCATGAGTTGAATCAAGGAGTTGTTTGAATAAATTCTACAGTCATTATAACGTCAGCACATGGAAGCTAAATCCAAGACATAGGAGCTTCCCTGTATCAGTCTCTTCTCCTGCCATCTCCAGTCAACAGACATCCCCCAAACACACACACCTCACTTATTCCATGTTATCCTCACTTTCCTTCTCATTTGACCACTTCTGCAAGATGATTCATGGTATACAAAAATGCTGATCTGGGACTTACCACCTAAAGTGAAGTCCTAGTCCTACTATCATGATGTCACTTGAATGAATGTGAGCAATTCACTCACACTTCTGGATCACAGTGTCTTCATCTCTAAAATGGGGCCATAAATTCCAGACTAGCTTATAACAGAGGATGATGCCTAAACTCTAGAGAAATAGCAGATATGGGAATGCTCTGAAAACTCTAAGTGCTGTACAATAATAAAACTTCCTAGGATTTATTAAATGCTTACTATGTGCCAGGTACTACACTAAGAAATTGAAATGAAGTTTCTTATATAATCTTCCCCAAATAACTTTGAGGCAGAAATTACCACAGATGAGGAAGCTGAAGGCCAGAGAACTAAAGTAACCTACCCAGGACCACACAGTTAGTAAACTGGAATGCAATCCATGTTTGTTGTCCTGCTGCATAGTACTTTTTTTCAGGAATGGCTACTTTAATCCTATTTAAAAAAAAAAAAAAAAGGAACTGGGTGTGGAGGGTGTCTCCATTTCTACTGCCTTTGTTCTGAAGTCAGCCTGGTTCTGTAGACATTAGGGGCTTGTGCTACACAGTAGATTTCAATCCTTCATGCCCATGGAAACAGCATGGGGAGCTTTAAAAAATACTGACAACTGAGTTTCTCCCCAGAGATTTTAATTTGATTGGTGTAGGGTGACACCTGAGCATGAGGCCTTTTAATAATTCCCAGATGATCCCAATGTTCAACCAAGATGGTAAGCCACTGTGCAACACTGGCAGAGTCCTACAAAAACGGCAGATCCTAGGATGCTCAAATCTGGGTTCTGAATGCTCCCTTCATAAGTGGGAAGCAAAGGGGTGGTTTGGGATGAGGTGGGGGAAGTGAGGAGGGGTGGAGTACTGGTGGAATCCAATATTCATTGCTAAATTCTGAATGGCAACTTTCTTGGCAAATACATTACCAGTCATGTCCCAGCCATAAAACATAGAGCTCTCATTTTCTCGGCGGCCTTATATACTCTAAGTGCTTTTCAGCATTATTAACCTCCATGATCAAAATAGATAGGGAGGCTGAAAGCCGGGGGAAACCTCTTTACATCTTCTGAATTGCAAAGCCACACAGTGAAAAAGAAGTTAGACTGCATGTGAGCATTCTTGCTTGAATCAGACAAATCCAGAGCCTGGACAAATTCATTTTGTGTACATAATGGGTTCAGGAGGGCTGTGGATTTAGAGAAATAAATGTGTCATAATTAGACTCATTGCCATTAATATATCAGCATGCTTTGTTTGAACAGTGTTCCATATAAACAAGGTTGTCTCAGCTTCTCTTAGGCATATTTCTATGCAAAAATTAGGATATGTAGAGGAAATATCACTTATTTAGGACTGCCCATCATCTAAACTCCACTCATATTTGGGTAAATCACAGAATTGGTAGGAGGCAGAGTTCAATTTCTATTGGGGAAATCAGAGAAAGATAGTCCTGCTCTCTCCTCACAGGAAGCTAGAGTGTGGCTGTGAGACTTGATATTGCCAAGCACATGCTCCCACCCCATACTTGCATAGATTTTTAAAAGAAGGGTGTAAAAAAATGAATGAATACATGAATGGATAGATGATGGATGGATGGATGGATGGATGGATGGATGGATGGATGAATAAGAGTGTGGAATCAGTCAGATTTTTTGTGGTGGCTGTGGTGGATTAGAGGATCCAGAAACAGGAAAGAAAGTGCCTAAGGGAGACATAATCCACCAGCATGATGAATGTCCACTAACTATGGTGCTAGAAGCAGTGGAGAGTCCCCAGCTGGCAAACAAGTGTCCTCAGCAGGATCCTCACGTGATAGTGCTTCAGCTATGCCTTGTGTCCCTTGATTACTACCTGAACCTATTGTCCAACCTGCCTGGATTCCACAAGCTATTGCCATTCCCTCCCAAGAAACTCCTCTTTTCCTTAATTTAAACAGAGTAGTCTTTGATGGTTTCCAACCAAGAACTCTGTTAGTGCAGGGTAATGTAAGGGGATCTAACTGTGCTCCTTTAACTACTGGTTATCCAGAAATTACCCACATGGTCCTATACCCTACAGATTTTTATAATATGACAATATCTAATACTATCCCTAGCCCTTCTCCAACTTCTAATCCCTCACTTGTGCAGATTTTCTTCTGTATTCTTTTCCACCATTATGAGAATTTTGGACGCAATGCACACAAGTGGTGAGAGAGTCGTTTCAAGTTATGATTTAAGGAGTAAGAGTTAATTTCCTAGTCTGAAAAATGGAAATAAACATAGTGTACAGTCTAACTCAGAGGTCATAAGATGGGCTAAGTAGCATGAAGCAAGCTGTTGAAGTACCAAAATTTAGTATTCCATTTTTGACTTATAGATAATCCTAAACCCTCTATCTGTCATATTTGGTCCTTGGATGCAGCATTTAAGTGCACCACATCCAAAATTATCTCTCAACATTTTTGTCTGACATCTTTTCTGCGGGTGGGGAAATACAGTGTTTTGATCTGAAAGATCTTTTCTTGGTAACTGAATTGAAGGTGGGATAGGAAAAGAAATCCAAACCTCATTCTTCAGCCTTCTGGTGTACTATATAAGTGTGTCAAGCTGCATTTCAGATTAGGAGTCCATGGAAAAGGTTATCATAGATCAGCCAAGGTGCTGTCGTAAATGTCACCAAAGGAGTCAAATACAGAGGATGCAATATCCCCTAAACCAGTAATTTTTAAGCTAAAGACCATCTACTTCATGTCCACAGTCCCTGATGATCTCTCACTCCCAAAGTACTTACTGTCATCCACATGTAACAAATGGCCCCTGAGTTGAAAGGAAATATGGGACAGCTGAAAAAACTGTGGGGTTTGGGAGCAAAAAACCTAGATTTAAATACAGCTTCTATTGCTGTTAGCTCTATGACCTTGAACAAATTCTTTAATCTCTCCAGTGCTTAGTTTCTTCTCTAAAATATATACATAAAATTATATAAAGTGCTTAGCACAGTGTTTGGCATATAGTGAGTGAAAACGGTTGAACCAATCCAGATAGGGTAATTGAGGAGGCTTAAGGAATATCAACATGTATTCCCTTTATATAAGACACATTTATTGTCTGTTTATCATGTGCAAGGCTGTGCATGCATATATACACAAAAATAAATAAAACCTAGAATCTGACCTTAGGGATCAGTTGATGATTAAAACATTGGCTACAACTGGGTGTTGTATGTAAGTGAAGAGCCACTGAATTCTACTCCTGAAACCAATATTGCACTGTATGTTAACTAACTAGTTTAAATAAAAATTTGAAAAAAAGAAAAAGAAAAAATAATAAAACATTGGCTACAGTTTATAATCATCAGGAATGTATTGATAGAAGTCCCATTTTCCCCCATCTTCTCAAAAAAAAAAAAAAAACCTCCCCCCCCCAAAAAAAACTTCTCAAACTCCTCTCTAAAAATCTAATAATGGCTTGGGGCGCCTGGGTGGCTCAGTTGGTTAAGCAACTGCCTTCGGCTCAGGTCATGATCCTGGAGTCCCAGGATCGAGTCCCGCATCGGGCTCCCTGCTCGGCAGGGAGTCTGCTTCTCCCTCTGACCCTCCCCCTCTCATGCTCTCTCTCTCTCTCTCTCTCTCTCTCATTCTCTCTCTCAAATAAATAAATAAAATCTTTAAAAAAAAAATAAAAAAAAAAAAATAAAAAATAAAAATCTAATAATGGCTATATGTCTAATGCTCTATGAGATTTGGCCCAAGAATCTCCTTCTCTGTAATGCATCTGCTTATATACCCCCTCCACACCCCCAGGCAGTAGTATGGTAATAAATGTTTAACAACTAGCTCTCTGAAGGTGGTGTGGAGGGGGGACCCTAATTTGTAGTGTTTGCCAGCTGATATAGTGTTACTACTCCTTCCAAGGTTGACTTTAAGCTACCTACATGACAGCACTAAGTACATAGGTAGAAAGAGATTTGCACAGTCAGCTCTCATGAGCTGATACAAGCTGGCTGCCACACACCACTGTGACCCCAGGTCAAATCAACCATTCTTTCACTTGTGTCCTGCCATACTTGGCACTGCTCTACCTAATGCAGCATTTGATTAGATGTCTGTCCATCTGCCTCCAATAAACTGCAAGCTCTTTGAAGGCAGGAACTTTACCAATGTTTATCGTTGTAATTCCACACACCTTAGCCCAGAGTAGGTCTTCAGTGAATGCCTTCTGAGTGAGTGATGTTACAGGAAGCTTTCCATCCTCTTTGGCAATCCTGCACTCTTGGAGATATAATGAACTGGTCTTATTACATTCAGGAGGTTTGTCCTCAGCTTCCTAAACTCTTCTTTTAACTTCGAATGTCCTTTTTCTCTATCCTCCTCTCCCATCATGAAGGGCAACGAGGAAATGTTCTAGTTGCAGTCATTTACACCTCAGAATGAATTGAATGTCTTGTTTCCACAAGCATGCCATGCCTTTGCTTTCCCTGGGCAATGATTCATTGTCCTTAATTAAGATAATTTCAATGGCAGCAGACAGGAGTAAAAATTTAGTGGCAGCCATTCATTATGTATGTATATAGATACAGCCTTAAAGAAATATCTCTCCTGAAAATAACAATTTAGTATTTGCAAATATTCTCAGAGTCTCAAAAGCTAATGACATTTTGAAATCCATAGTATTTTATTCTGTAAACTAAGGCAAACTGACCGCTTACTAAAATCACCTGTCCATCCTAAAATGCACAAGTCCAGAAATTCATCAATTCAACCTACTCCTTTTTTAAAGGCCTGGTATCTACCAACCACACAGGAATCTTGAAACTCTTGTTTCAACTATCTCATCCTAAAAATAAAACCATCCTCAAGCATGTTTCATTTCATATAAGAGTTATGTCCTTGACAAATGATATGATAATCAAATCATATATTAAGAGTGGTAAGAGGGAACATTGGTAATAATGGTGTAATGGACTGTTTGTGTCCCTATGAAATTCATACGTTGAAGCCCTAATCTTTCATGTGACGCTCCTGGATGTGAGGCTTTGGGGAGGTCACAAGGATGGAGCTCTCATGAACGGGATTAGTGCCCTTGTAGAAGAGACATAAGAGAGATGATCTCCCTCCACCACAGGAGGATAAAAGGAGAAGGTGGCCATCTGCAAACCAGGAAGAGGGCCCTCACCGGGAACCCAACTAGACAACACCTTGATTTTGGACTTCCCAGCCTCCAAAACTGTGAGAAATAAATTTTTGTGAAGGCAAAAAACCCCACATTGGTAACAAAAATAAAGATGATTAACATTCTAACTGCTTGCTATATGCCGGTCACTAAGCAAATTGCTTTACGTAAATTTACTCCTTTATAACCACCCACAGAGCAAGGAAACCTTTGATGACATAAATAATTGCTACTCAAATTTCTCTGCAATTTTGAAATTTTATCTTGGACTTTCCTAAAGCAAAGTTGTCATTTCACAACTCTGGTGCAGGTAGACTGAGAGCATGCAAGCCTTTGTGTATTTATGTATTTATTGCACACTCCATTCTTCAACTAGCAAGAGCCAGGCCAAGCCCTAGGAAGTATTAATTTAAGGCATGACATGAAATAATATCCACATGAATGGATTATCTCATATTCAATCACATTTGTTTCAGTATTTATTTAATTAAAAACACAACTATATTTATAATGGCAGCCTGTGCCTTCCAAGATCCATAGCCTTATTTCCTTCTGGAAGCACTCACTGAAGAGAAACTTTAAGTACTTCTCTTCATAGCCAAATATATCTTATTTTCATTAGAATTGCCTGAGCACATAGACATTCACCATAACCTTATTGATAATTGCACCTGATTAACCACAAACTGCAATGGAAGGAGGATTGAATGCTTTTTATTAATTAACATAGTCAAGTCAAGGAAAACAGCCTACATGAGGGATAGCTTGTATAAAAATAATTGACTCATTAATCTTAACCATATGAACATGTTCGCATTAGCAAGGTCAGTCGCTAGAAAGGATTCAAACCAGAATAGCACATTCATGCAAGTATGATTTTGTAGTTATTTCACTTGAAGTAGCATGGAATTCCTTAGAACAGTGAAGGTTTTCAGAAGGACATAATCACAGAAAAGGGAAACGTTTTAAAATAGTGATCTTTCTTTTACATTTTCAAGTAGTCAGGGCACTATGGGGGAAAGCCACATTCCAACTTTTACTCCAGTACATAGGCAGTATTTGCACCCCAAAAGCAAGCCCATAGGCATATACTTCCTCATGCTGTGATAGTGCAGATAAAAGCACCACGTGCATTTCAATGGCAGCAGAAGCATGCATGCCAGGGGCTGTGAGCCAGACAGACATTGCATCCTGGGGACTATAACTGGTTGGGAAAGGGTTTTGGGTACAGGAGTACTTAAGCCTGGAAAGCAGTCATTTAAAATAATAACCAAAGGAAGTACTTCTTCACACAGCAGGTGGTAAACATGTGGAACTTGTTACTCCCAAAGACTTGAACAAGCCAAGAAATGTAAATAGGTTCAAGAAGGGTTTGGAAAAACTGCAATGCCCAATACCTTACTTGTTGTTGAAGAGAGGTTTGAGGTGTCTGGATGCACTCCCAACTTTTGATATTACTGAGGCAGCTGTAATACTCCTTTGCAAAACATCCCTGGGTCCAGCCTGTTCAAATGAAATATTTGGTGGAGTGAACCATTGAACTGACCCAATATGGCCTCTCTTTTGCTCTTGTATTCTTAAACGAAGCCTTCAGAGGGGCCCATTGGCAGAGGTATCTTAAAAAAAAAAAAAAAAAAAAAAAAAAGAGCTTCTTAAAAGCTGTGTGATTGCAGGAATGTCTCTAAAACCTCCACGAACCCATCTATGAAATGAGCTTGCTTGTGTTGCTCCTCCTGATATCCTACTATTATTGTGAGAATCAAGTGCAATAATGCTTACTAAATTATAAAGGGCTGTGCATAGGTGAGGGTAGCATTTTTAAGTATTTTATTTATTTATTTATTTGAGAGAGAGAGGGGGAACACAAGCAGGGGGAGCGGCAGGCAGAGGGAGAGGGAGAAGCAGGCTTCCCACCAAGCAAGGAGCCCGACATGGGGCTTGATCCCAGGACCCCAGGGATCATGACCTGAGCCAAAGGCAGACACTTAAACAACTGAGCCGCCCAGGCGCCCCAAGGGTAGCATTTTAATAACCTAGTTTAAATAACTGTAACTTGGATGCCTCACAGGCAAACCCTAGGAATGCCATATCCAAGAGAAACAAAATTCAATTATAAAAAAGCTTAGATGATCATGACATAACTGATGTCTAAAGGGTTCTCTTTTCCTTTCCAAGGCCCCACCATTCACTCATCATCACGGTTGCTCCAAATCTGCTCTCTCCATTCTCAACAAGCTCCTGACCACCTATCCTGGTCTCTCCTCAAACACTCTTTTCAAGCTCTATT
This sequence comes from Halichoerus grypus, assembly GCF_964656455.1. Taxonomy (NCBI): domain Eukaryota; kingdom Metazoa; phylum Chordata; class Mammalia; order Carnivora; family Phocidae; genus Halichoerus; species Halichoerus grypus. The sequence goes on along the minus strand of NC_135725.1, from coordinate 34,081,491 downwards.
GGGAAAACTAGTCTATTTTTTTCCCCCATAACCCATTATCCCCATTAGCAAAACAAAGTCTGGGACCTGAACAAATTAACAGAAGGGGAAAATTGTATGTTAATTTTTGCCCCTCACAATTATTTCCAATCTTTGCATGCAATGATATAGTATAAATTTCCACTGTTTCATGTGAGAAGTGTGTCACATGGGAGTAGGTTTAGAAGGCAAACATCTCAAATTAACAAATGCATGCTCAAATATCTGCCCTTCTATGTCACTGTGGTGGTGGCAAGGGTCAGGGAAATTCAAATTCATGTCAACTCAGACAGGCTGCAGTCTCTGGGGATCACCAAACCTGATGCTCTTCAACCTCACTAGCATGTCTGTACACCCACAGTGACTTGTTCATATGAAGTTGCTTATCCAGCAACTCTGGCCTTGCTCTGATCACCATAGAGTGAGGGTTCTAATTCAGTGGCTTTGAACTAAAAAGAATTAGTGTTTGAGCCTTAGTTCCACCATTGAAAAGCTGTGAGACCTTAGACAAGTCTCTTATCCTCTTTGGGCTCCCATTTTCTTATCTATAAAATGGAATTTACACATATGCATACCTCCCATTGGACTAAATGGAGTAATGTACATAAAGCACATGAGTGCTAGGGCTGGCACAGAGTTAGTACATAATAAATGAGAAATGTGGTTCTCACAGATCCTCTGAGGTTCCACATAGATCTATAGGGTGCCACAGAACTGGGAGTGTGCTGGGTGGCATGAAAACACCAGCTGCTACAACTTGCACACTGTCATCTCCAATGATGTAAGAGATGACTACCCAGGGAACAACCAAATTGTTGACTCCTTCTTCCAGCGTTCCACCTCAGCTGCCTGTTCAAGGTACTGGAAAACTGCTTTTGCTCCAGAGGAGACCATAACCTGGATCTTCCCCTGGAGTCACTGTGGCAGGTGGCGTTTGTCTTGACTTCCACAAACTGTTGTTCTCTTCAAGGATCATTGCTTGTCTAAGCCACATATTATTTTCTTAATGTTCTGGCATTGTCTCTCTCTGATTGTTATAGGCTCCCATGTAAGCAGATCACTCTGGGCCTATTAAATACTATATTTGCTTAACAGCCAAATAGTCTCTGTGTAAACATTTCTGTGAAAAGGGATTTTTTTCAATGAGCTGTATTAGAGGTCAGTGCTTAGAGAGTCTCATTATTTTGTGAGAAGCCCATGGTTCTCCCACCCACATCCCTCACATTCCAGGAGGGTGGAAAGATGTCACCACAGATACCCACCCGGGGATCCTTTTACCCAAAATGCACAACCCTTAGGTCTTCCAGAAACTAAGTTTTCACCTTCATTATCTGAATAACTCAGAAATTATCATTTACTTTCCTCCAAGAGAAAAATAATTGTTCTCACTGTAGCTAGTGTTGTAAAATGTTCTGTGAAAGTGAAAACCATTTTTATTTCAGGAGCAATCAGATGGTATGTAAAGAAACAGCAGGGGTGAGTGGGGATTCATTTCAGTATCTCACAGCCATTTATATTGATTTTTCCCAAGTTTGTACAAAAAAAAAAAAAAAAAAAGATTTCCCAGCTGAGTTGAGCTCAAAAGTGGCACATTTAACAGGATCTTGAGGACCCAGAAGGACACCTTGTATAAATACCTTTAAGAATCTACAGTATGAGTCTTTAAAACCTGTGTCTACAAGAGGGCAAACAGTTTATCCAGGGTGAGCGGCATGTAGGGAAGCCATCTCCTGTAAGGTAACATGGGAAGCCCTACAACACATCAGGGAATCAGTGTACAACTGTGACAACTAATGAGTCACGCCCTTCCTGCCTCTCTCCCCCCTTTGCTGTAAACTTCACAACCATCGAGAAGAAAGCGAGAGACCTATAAAGCAGGGAGGGGGCAGTGTGAACATGGAGCGCTGTCGTCCTGGGGGCACACTGCAACCTAAACTTACTACAGAACTTTCCATTTTGAGAGGCTGGATTATCAAAGAAGACCATTTCAGAGTGCTGCCAAGATAACAATGAGAACGGTTTAAGTTATTTTATTTATCTTAACACCTGCTGCTAGAACATCAGAAAGCCTCATGAGCCCATGCTATGTACAAGACACTGTGTTAGGTATTTGGTGGCAGAAGAACACAAAAGTGAAGAAGGCATTAAGACTTGCACCAAAGGAGCTCAAGTAGAAGGAAGACAGTAAGGAAAGAGAAATCAAGACATACATAGTGGACTCGTTAACAAATTTGTTAATAGAAGTATAAAAACGTCTTGGTGTACTAGTGGAAAACTTCATGGAAAAGATGAAATTCAAGTTGGGTTTCTTCCAAGGATACTTGGAAGAAAAACAAAATGGCAGAGGTGATGCTACTGTGGTTTTTATATTAATTGCCTGGGTAGAGAGTGATGCCATGGGCCATGATAAAGCAGTATAAAGAAGCAAGTTTGGGAAGCAAATAAATTCAATTCAAGATTAATATAAAACCCCTTACTCTATCCATATGATGCTATCCAAATGACATTTAGAAATTGAGTCCTCAGTCTTGAGAAGCCTAGTTTGCACTCTCTTGGGTACTGTGTGTGTATAACGACCAGCAATGGAGCTTACAGAATTATTTTCGGGCCACATAATGCAGGAGACATGGACAATTTTGTTTCTTGTAGGCCAAGCCTTGTAAAGCCATAGCCTTTAGTTGTTATCCTCTGACATTTGATTTAACTTCAGGGAACTTCTCATAAAAGACCATGTCTACATTTTCAGGGTTGTGGTAGAAAAAGCTATTGAGATAATTTTTATCTTGCATTGGTTTCTCTAAAAGGCATTAAAAAAAAAACCTGAGAAAGTAATCCCTCTACCTTTTCCTAAAGGTTGGCCTGCACTGACTCTGTGATCTGTCTTGGGGGAGAGGGGGAGATTTCACCATGGTTTTAGTGGAGAGGGTCACTGCGAAGGCTTCTTAATAGCCTGTATTCGAAAGAAAGAACACCCAACAAATGGACAAAGGCTAAAGTTTTATGGCAACTTTATGGAATAAAAACAAAAAAGTCCCTTTCCAGGATGGAGGACCCTCCAGGAATCAGCAATTCCTGGAGGGCTTCTGTGAATCTAGAGGAAGATGGGAGGAGCCTCCAAAAAGACCCAATCTTAGGAGGTGAGGATAAGGGAGAAATGTGAACATATTCTGTACATTATAAAATGCTATTCAAATGGAAGGCATTATTACTACTTAAATGCCCAATGCCATCTCCCCATTAGAAAATGCTCTCAGGAAAGCTTATTTCACATATTCACACAAGGTAGGTAGAAGCTAATGCATAGTCTCTTCAGGTTTTGTATCTTATTAAAGGAATTTCTGACATGAATGAGCAGGTGATAATGTGACTGGCTAAGTGTATGTGTGTGTGCACCTGTATGTGATAATATGTAATGGACAGTTGGTGAATCTACTTTGATTGAGAGCATAATATGGCTACTAGTGAGGCTAATCATGGAGGAGCCCACAGGTAGAAAAATAGGCAGGACATGCTGTGTTCAAGCTCAAGTCACTATGCAGCCACCATTTTTTATTTCACAATGAAATCACACATATAAATAGACCCTAACTTTAATAACAGCAGCTACTATATACAAAATATACTTGTGCATGTATATATAACATACTATATATTTATATATTATATAAATTATGTGATTATATAATAATTTTTTTCTCATTCTGTTTGAGGTCTTCTGATAAGGGTCCTGAAATTCTTGTCCTAAATCCACTTTCTATTTGTTTGTAAGTGGGCAGGGAGTGGGTTAGAGGGGATGAGTGTGTGTGTGTGTGTGTGTGTGTGTGTGTGTGTGTGACAGAGGGAGATTTGTGTGCGCTACTTCTCTAATGGCTGTTATGTTTCACATTCTTCATTTTGCCTTTAAGATACTATGTGCTTTGTAGGTGGAACTTCCTGCTAGCCATACTTTCATAGGGAGACTAATGGAGATTGTCCTTGGGTAGTTATGGTCTTCCTGAAAACCCATAGTATCCTAAAGGCAAAATGAAGAATGTGAAACATTAACAGTCACTAAGGAAGTATAGAACACAAATCTCTCCCTCTCTCTCTCTCCTTCTCTCTCTCTCTCTCTCCACACACATTTATCCCCACCATTCCACCACTGCCCACTTATAATCAAATGACAAGTGGATTTAGGACAAGAATTCCAGGACCCGTACCAGAAGACCTGAAACAAAATGGAAAAAAATAGGTCGCCCTGCTGCTTTCAGCATTCCCCAGAGAACTCTGTGCCTTCCGATAGCAAGCATGTCTGCTTCTATTTCTGACTCTTCCTTTAGGAGGCCCCTCAGGGCTTGGCTGCTCTGTTCCAAGAGTACACAACCCAGGGCGCTCTGGCAACTTGCTCCAGTTTCTATATTAGACTCAGCATTTGTGTATTGATATGCTTTCTCCCTAATCCATTTTCTATCATTAAGAAGCCTGATACTGGCAGCCATAAAAATCTGCCACCCTCGTTCCCTCTTCCTGCCAAGACCCATCCATTCAATATTTATACTGAAAAAAAAAAAATAGGAGAAATGATTACAACATTTACAAACTGTAGAATGAGTTATGTATCCATATAAGGAAAAGGGCATCAACCTTTCCTTTCACATTCAGGCTCTCTCTCTGAGTTCATTAGCTTACAATAAAGCCAAACAGTTGTTCCTGTCCCTCTCCCAAGGACAGACATCCCACCTTAAGAACAAGACACATTTGGCTAAAGAGAGTCATTTACCTTCAGCAGGGAATATCTGATCTCATATATTAATCTGTACTTAAGGTTTCATTCATTCAAGTCTAATTTTTTATCAATCAGTCCACCTGTCCATCAAAAAACAGTGTGTGGGGGCAGGGAGATGGGGGGATTGCTAAGTTTAACTTGGAGTTGCTAGGCTGGACAAGTGCCAGGAAAGACTGCCAGCAAAACAACTGAGGGAGCAGCCTGCCTGGCTGAAAGAAAGGGAGCCCGAGGTAGAAGGAAAGGGGAAACCCTATTGGTGAGACCTGAAAGCCCATCTTCCAACAAACTGTCCAGGGAAACAGCCACACGTGGAGTCAGAGGCAGCCGTCAAGGAGCCCAGCAGCTGATTTCAAGTATAAACATGCACTGAAAAATATTCATAAAGAAAGACTTCAGGACCCCAGTGAGCCAAAAAGACAGATCAATCTATTTTCCTTCCTTCCTTCCATCCCTCCTTCCCTCCCTCCTTCCCCCCTTCCTTCCTTCCTTCTTTCCGTCCTTCCTTCCCTCCCTCTTTCCTTCTTTCCTTCCTTCCTGCCTTCCTTCCATCCCTCCTTCCCTCCCTCTTTCCTTCTTTCCTTCCTTCCTGCCTTCCTTCCTTCCCTCCTTCCCTTCCTTCCTTCCTTCTTTCCTTCCCTCCTTCCCTCCCTCCTTCCTTCTTTCCTTCCTTCCTTCTCTCCTTCCTTCCTTCCCTCCTTCTCTCCTTTCTTTCCTTCCTTCCTTCCCTCCTTCCTTCCTTCCTTCTCTCCTTCCTTCCTTCCTTCCCTCCTTCCCCCTTTCTTTCCTTCTTTCCTTCCTTCTCTCCTTCCTTCCTTCCCTCCTTCCCTCCTTTCTTTCCTTCCTTCTTTCCTTCCTTTCTTCCTTCTCTCCTTCCTTTCTTCCTTCCTTCCTTTTCTCCTTCCCTCCCTCTTTCCTTCTTTCCTTCCTTCCTTCCTTCTCTCCTCCCTTCCTTCCTTCCTTCCTTCATTTCTTTCCTTCCTTCCTTGCTTCCTTCTCTCCTTCCTTCCTTCCTTCCTTTTCTCCTTCCCCCCTTCCCTCCCTCCTTCCCTCCCTCTTTCCTTTTTTCCTTCCTTCCTGCCTTCCTTCCTTCCTTCCCTCTTTCCTTCCTTTATTCCTCTCCCTCCTTTCTTTCTGTCCTTCCTTTTTTCCTTCCTTCGTTTTACTTAGTACATTTATGTCCCTGGTTCCATTAAAGTTTGTGTTGGCTTCTAAGGAAAAAACAAACCCTCATGGGCACATAAAATAGAATCATTAAAACAAAGATAAAAAGAACAAGAGATGTGGAACGAAGAGACAATATTGGGAAGAGAGATCACTACAGCAGAAAATCTTGGGTAAGTATATTTATCACAACTAACCTATAATCTAGCTTTGAGCTACAGACATAAGGAGTTGCAAACACTCATTAACTACTGAAAATAAAGCATAACAAAAATTTAATGCTGAGAAAAGAAAGTTACATAGAGATTCAAACTGAAATCAATACTTACGGAACATAATTACATGCCAGGCATCTCCTCATTTAATGCTCCCAGTAAGCCTGCCATATGGTCATTACCCCACCCATTCTACAGATGAGGAAATGGGCTCTGAGAAGCAGAGTGACCTGAACATTAAGCAACTTCATGGACAATATATTTGATGACAAGCTGACATGTGCCACGAGATGGTTCTTCATTTGGTCAAAGGCCTGAAAGGAGCAAAGCCACCAATGGTACCAGATTCTTCAAGAAGCAGCTGATACAAGTGAGTAGAACCTCTTCCACTTGGGAAAGGAAGAGTAGAGATGGCATCTGAGTACTATTTGGGCTCTATCCATGAGCACAACATATCACAGAACCATCTTTAGAGGAGCATTTTACTATTTTTGCTGTTGTTTAATCTGACATCCAGGAGCAGAGTCTACGAAACTGGAACAGGAAGCAAAGTCTGTGAACTCTCTGCAGTTGTATCCTAAATTTTGCATTGCACAAGGGTGGGAGCAATTGTCAAGTCTCAGTCTGTCACGCACCAGGCTCCCTGGAACTTCCTGGTAATAATGAAACAATGATTTCTTAGGCCTCCGAAAGTGGTGGAGGGTAGGGAGCTAGGTGGAACCTCACCAGGTCTGGCAGGTCAGCTATTTTGTTGCTGTATGTCTCCTTCACATGAGAATTTATTTGATCCTCATGGCAATCCTGAGAGATAGACAATATGGTAGTTTTCAATCCCATCTTATAGATCAGGAAGCTGAGGCCAGGAAAAATTAAGATTTTTCTTAATTTTGAACCAACATAATCATGAACCAACATAATCATGACAAAACCTGGATCTCCTGACACTGAAGCCTATGTTTTGCACCTTACACCCTACTCCCACTCCCAGTAAGAAACACCCTCTTGGAGAATGAAGGACAGCACTGTATATTGTTCAGAAAATCCAATTTAAATTGATTATGTGTCTGAAGAGCTATATGCCTGCCTGATAATAATTTGCTTTCTCTTCTGTGTTCTCTGAGCAATAATTTATGGGCCTCAGAAAGCTGAGTTACACAATTGAGCAACTAAAACTCCTGCAATTAATTTTACACTTGTGCCATGCTTCCTGCATTTCCACTATTGTCTGGTTCTGATTTTCTACATCCTGTTACAAAACTGGGACTCACTCAAAACCAGGCACCTTCTTTGTAGGTTCCACTCTCTCTCCATTCTCAACCACCTTTAGAGACCTAACAAGTCATTGTTCCATTATTGCTGAAAGTCCTAGGCACGAAATTTGACAGCTGCCCCCACCCCTCCAAAAGGCAAAATTTGGGACAGGATCCCAGAGAGTGTACAGACTTTGCTTCCTGCCCTAGCTTATAGATTCTGCTCCCAGATATAGGATTAAGCAACGGCAGAAATTCCAGAGTTCTGAAAATATACTGTCAACTGGGATGACAAAAAACAGATGTATGGAGCTCAATTTCATATGGTGTCTGGTAGTGGAGTTAAAAATTTTAACAAGGGATGGAAGTGGGGAGTAGGAGCCAGAGAGAGAGAGAAAAAGGCCATGAACTAGCTGCCTTGAAATCCTGGTTTGGAAGCAGTAGTTATATCATATTCCTTTGTCCCTGTTAAAAACAATGAAATTTAGAAGTCTAAGGAAAAGGGTATACAGATATTATTTTTCACTGGCACCAGGCAGACTGCACTGTTGTGCTCATAACGGGCTTGGGATTGAGAAAAACCTGAATTTTTATCTTGTTATAGCAGTACTAAACAGATATGGGGGAATCTGAGTTCAAGTCCGAAGGTTTTCTGTCTAATAGAGAATAATGGAAGAAATGTGATATTTATTTTTAAAATACAAATTCACCTAGGGCTCATCCATCTGAAAGTATGATAACAGTTACTGTGACAATGACAAATGAAGTCACATAGACTTCACTTGATGCTGCAGACCAGAGTCCTCTATGAAGTAATCCCTTATTATCCCATCTATCTCTAGGAGTCCCAGGGAAGGTCTTACATGTGCTCTCAAACCACTGCACTCCTACCAGGCAGCTCTGTCACCTCTGCCACCACACCGGAGCCCTCAGTGTACTAAGCCTTGGTCTATGGTAACTGAAGGAAAAGATGACACTCACCTCTCTGCCATGCGAGACCCGCTCAGAGGAGCCAGAAAACAGTATCTCTCCTGCTCTTCTGCTTTGTGGTGTTTTTAGTGGAATAAATTTGTCATATTTTACCCACATCCCTTTATCTCTATTGAACCAGAAATGAATTCCTGAAATTGGGCCAGAAAGAGACAGATTTGAGTTGGCAGCCTTCAGACTTTACCTGGAACATCCCTTTCCTCTGACAACCAAGGCTTGGTTACAACAAAGCCAAGCTCATCACACCAGTGCCCTTTTCCCAAGAGGTCCCTCAGTGCCTTGAAAAGACAGACATCTGGTAAACCACCTCACACTCACCAGACATTCATTCATTCGACAAATCCTTACTGAGTACCTACTATGCACCCAAAATAACTGAAACTCAGCTTTCTAAAGCACTGGTTCTCTTTAGACCCTCTATAAATCCTAGGCATATTCACAACCTTCTAAAATGTAAGAGCCTGCCAGCAGTCATGGGTAACCACAGGGATGTATTTCCAGCTATATCACCATCTGAATTCATGTAATACTAATCATTCCACACTCAAACATCTCTTTTCTAAAGAAGTACCCAGAAGCCCACAGGCATAGCTATACTTAGAAAGCTGCTATAGGCTTTTGGGGAAGTAAAACAATCCTGCCAACAAAAGACTTGTCCATATCAATATAAAAGAGAATAGGCACAATTATTAAAAAGTAGGCATTATCAGATTTACACACATGTAAAATAGGACAAAAGTGACTTCAAAGTATAGATAGAATTTCACACAAATTTATACAGTGAAGGGAAAGGAAAAAACAGTAACAATATCTCCTCTCTCCTTGAGAGATAAATGGATGCACCTTGTCATTTTCTCCTGTACACCTTGGGAGGGAGTAATTTCAGAGGTATGTATGTACAGTTCCAAAGGTAAGAAGGCCCATGATTTTGCATCGTAAAATCGAAAGGTCAGACCTCTTATTGAGCCTATTATGTTTTCAAGGAGACATCCTAAGAAAGGGAGAATGGAAAGAGAGTCACCTGTCTCCTCAAAGAAAATTTCATCATTTTTACCCTTATGAGGACTGAGAGTCCAGATTGTAAAAAGGACCTATATTATCAAGTTGGAAACCACTGGATTTATATGGGTATTAGTGTGCTTCTGTACTGGATATTTTACACAGAATATTTGTAAAACATCATGCTTACAGATTTTAAATTTCCAAAGAAGAACACATTTGCTTTCAACACTCATTTCATCTACAGGGTACTCAGTGACATCAAACAAAAAGCAAGCCTCAGTGGGAAATGATGGTTGGAGAAAGAAATGGGGATATGGGGCTTAACAGGCCAAGAAAGACAAGGAATGACCAAAAAAGATGGTTTGGAAAAAATACCCAATACAAATGTTGCTGATTTCATAAGCTTATCAAGAATCGACACTTCCGGTGACAGATGGTGGCTATGCTTGTGAGCATAGCATAGCATATAGAGTCGTCAAATCGCTATATACCTGAAACTAATGTAACATTGTGTGTCGACTATACTTCAATTTAAAAATTTTTAAGAATCAACACTGTGTTGTGTGTGTGTGTGTGTGTGTGTACTCACATGCTCAGGCACATGCCACATGTATAAATCTCAAATGAATAAATATTTATACTCTTTAACATTTTATGGCAACATAATTTATTAAGGTAGTACTTAATGATTTGGTTTTTCATTTTGTTCTTCTTTTTTCTGTTATGCAACAATGAGAAGGAATGAGAGTTATATGTAATTTGGTCTCAAAATTCCTCTGGTCACCTTTTTCCACACTTTGGTACATTTGTAGGGCCCACAGCAGAATTGGCTTGAAAACAACCTCCCTTTCAGGCCTGAGTAGAGCCTGCGAGGATCTCTACCTCCACAGGTGCTTGAGTCAGCCACAAAGTTCTCAGTACAGTCCCTGGCATCGTGTGGAGGGTGGCAGCTTCTTAACTCCAAACCACAGCTCAGATGCTGCCTTTTGAGGGAGGAGCTGGGCCCCGTAAAAGCCGAATTTCCCATGCACCCAGAATTAGCATTGGACCCAGAAGCAAAGCTAAGTTCACAACATCTACAAAAACACATCAGCGGAGGGTATTCAGTTTTGTTTTGATTGTCATTTTGGGCTATCACCGGAAATAACACTTGAGTGGATTTCAACCCTCATTTTGACTCTTCCATTACAATTTCACTTAGCAGGTCATGACTCCATAGGAATGAATAGGCACCTAAGCCCAAACACCCCACAAACTGGACCATCTCGGCACCTTCTGACTTGTGTTTTCTTTGCTTTCCAAAGACAAGTCCTTCAGCTCCAGCTGCAAGAATTATCAGCTAAAGGCAAGCTGTGCTGGCTGACGAGGGTGGCTCCGCTGGGTCACCTCTCACCTCAGATAATACTGGCTGAGCAGTCACCTGAAGGGGAAGCCAGAGGAAGGCTTCTGTATCAAAAACATGGGGTGAAATATTTTTAGAAACAAAGCTTTCCAGCATTGAATTCTTTTTGGCAAACAAATTCTAATATCTAGCAAAGCATTCCCTTCACTTTCTGTTAGCACAATTCCTTTCTAGAAATCAGAGCAGAAGGATCTGCCACAGGCAGGCCACACTAGGGTCGTTCCTAAACATTAACTTTTGCCTACTGAGGCATACTGTATGTGGGAGTTTGAAATAGAGGACGTATTCTCTAACTAATGAAAATTTTGCAAGCCCAAACTCATCCCTAAAAATAATTTCCTAAACAAACAATCAACTAAATTGGCCAACGATCATTTTCATTTTTCTAACATTTAGTATTCTGTTCAAAGAGGACGTGATGATCTGTGATTATATCTGGGTGTTGAGATTATGGAAGGCAACTTTTTTTCATACTTTTCTATAATTTCATCAAAACAACAGTGCATGCATTTTTGTAGAAAGGTGGTTTTTTTTTTTTAATTTTGGATGTTGGGGGACATTTTACTTATTGTTATTTTTAGTGTGGCTAGCTTCCCCAAAGCTCGCTGTCTTGAGCTGTCTTTCAGAGAGGTCTCAGGAGTCACCTGAGCCAGCCAGATTTTCAGTGCAACCAGTTATGGAACACACATTAGCTTTATTGCCTTGTCTGGCTGTAATTTAAGAGAGACCTCAAATCTGTTGAATCAGATACCCAGGGGCAACTCAGAAAGGAAGAGGCTCACCAGGTTTATTGCATTCCCTGGAAAGAGGGCAGAATGACTGAGCACAACCAGGATACACCAATGGCGACACTTTTATATGGGGATCGGCAATTTAATTTGTCTTTGTATTTTATGAATTGCAGGCAGAGATGTATTTGCAGGAAAATACATGGGCATTTTTGAAAGCGATTAATTAAGCATGCAATTTATATGAAAACAATTTACTGCAGGACATTATCAGAGCACCCAAAATGCACATGCAATTTCCTTGCCTTCTAATTTGTGGACATAATTTATTTTGATTGTGCAATTAGGAAAGTAGACCTTTATTAATTTCGGTGCAAGTCTAAAGAAGCAAGACAAATTTAGCAGTGAAAGAGTCTGCCTTAATGGAAAAGAGGGAGGTGTGGCCTTGGGCTCTTGCCTTGTAGATAACTCTCTGAATCCAAAGCCATGGAATTATATCTATTTCTGCTCCTGATTTTCTTCAACAGGTCATTTAACCACACTGAGCTTCAGCTTTTTCTTTTATAAAATGGAGCTGAAAAAAACCCTCCTCCTGGATTGGCATTTAATGACAGGTTTGGAGGGCCTGTCATGGTCCACTTAGTCTGTTGGTAATGGTAGGCTGCCCCATGCCTGGCCTCACTATGCAGCCTCACTGCGCCCCTGGCCTCCCCTTCAAGGTAAATGCAATTTCACTGCATGCAGCAAGTTCACTGCAGTGCCCTCACCAACTGACTCTAGGCCCACAGCTGTCAAGAATGAAGAAGGCAGACAATGGCCTGAAACAGATTTTTGTTTTATGACAAGCAAACTGCCAGTGTGTAAATGGAGCCCATGATCCCATTAGCCCTGTCCTATAACACAGCAATAAATTAGTCCAAATCACCAAAATTCCACTAGCTGTTTTCAAATGATACAACCCCCAAAGGAGTAGGTACTTTTTGAAAGTTGGGAAAAGCTATCAAATCATCAATAGAAAAGTCTGTCAGAGGTCTGCCAGCGGCATGAAGAAAGTGTTCACTGGTCTCTGGTCCCACCCCTTTCCCTCATACCCACTGACCACAGTAAAGGGGAAAAGGATAAAAGAAATCAACATGTACTAGATACCATCCTAGACTCCCTTCCTGTGTTATGCCACACCAGGGCCATAACAGCACCATAAAATAGGTGTACTTAGGGGCACCTGGGTGGCTCAGTTGGTTAAGTGTCCAACTCTTGATTTCAGCTCAGGTCATGATCTCAAGGTCATGAGATCGAGCCCTGCGTCAGGCTCCATGCTGGGCGTGGAGTCTGCTTAAGATTCTCTCTCCCTCTGCCTTTGCCCCTCCCCGCCCCCCGCTCCTCCCTCAACTCTTTCTCTCCCTCTCTAAAAAAAAAAACCAAAGTATGTTTATTCCCATTTTGCAGATGGGACTAAGAAAGGTTATGTGAGGCTCAGAAAGGTTAGGTGGAATCCAGTTCCAACTGACTACAGAGTCCATGCTCTTTCAGTAGACCCCTCAAGCTGTGGGATCCCCCAGGAATGCAGAGAGGTAGGGAAGTGTGGTTCTTTCCCTCTTGTGAGACTTCTCTTTGGCAGCTGAGCCTTAAAAAGATGATTTAGCCGCTTTCTGAATTCCAAGTGACACTTAACCTGTGTGTGCTGAAAATCACCACTTTCATTGTTTAGTGTGAGTCTGCGAACTTTCCTTGGTTTTTGATACACCACCATCTTCAATATCAATAATAGCACTTGACTGTTTCCCAAGCAAAGTCACTATCATTATTCATATATGTAACCCAGACTTTACCAGAGTGGGCTCAAAACAAAAAATTACAGTTTTCTTTCATATACAAATTACAGTGCCACTGACTCTCCACATACCTAGATTAGCAGAAAATCTAAGTTTTCTACACTTATACAAAGAAGATCCCTCCTCCATGTGATCAGAATTCCCAAATAAACTACCCATCCTTAGATTCAGTCTGGATTCTCTTGCTGTAAAAGTGAAGATGATGGTCTAATCAAACCAAAGAAATGCCTTGTTCACTGCCAATGTTGACACTATTACCAAACCAGGGAGGCACTTCCAGGAAACAAAAGGTTTGTTCATTTGAACTGGCACTAGAAAAACTTGGCAATTAGCAGCAATGGCCGTTTGCTTGCCCTATCACTGTTGTTACTGGAATACTATGTCATCACCCAAATCAGAGAGGTTCTCAAAGCTGATGGCCCCAGTGTCATCCTCTGTAGTGTCTCCTTAGACCCCACTACCAGGTTCAAACTATGGATGTCCCCACCCAAACTCAACCTGGAGTGTCAATTATTATATTACTAGTTCTTTCATCTCATCTTTTCCCCAGTGCAGACTGCATGCTGGAGCAGAGTTTCCAGCATGAGCCAGGAACTATACCCAACAGTCACAGCCTGGTGCTGACTTGGGACTACGTATTCACATTTCACCAACAGTCACAGCCTGGTGCTGACTTGGGACTATGTATTCACATTTCACCAACAGTCACAGCCTGGTGCTGACTAGGGACTACGTATTCACATTTCACCAACAGTCACAGCCTGGTGCTATGTATTCACATTCCTCCCTCCCTTAGGGCACTTTCTTCTTAGAGTTCCCGACAACATTTCCAGAACTCTAACCTAGGAAGGCTTTGCCGCAGTCCATCAGAACTTCAAAGTTTCCTTGGAAACCTTGTAAATTGGTGGAGACACACAAATAGAGGGGGGTTTTGCCAAATATCTAAATACCTTAAAGGAGTCACTTGGTGGTCCATCCCAGAACCAAGTGAGTCTGCCCAAGAGTGAACAAATTTTCTCTCCTGGAGAAAAAAACTGCTTACAACTCTAAAATGACAGTTATATAAAAGTCAGTAAATAGAGCTACAGTCCTGTATGCCTGGACCCTTTATAAACAAGCTTTCTAAAAACCTCTATCTAGGATTGTTTAGAGCACACGTTCATGAGGCTATGAGAGATACACATGTACAGCTCTCCTGAAGCAGTGTGGTATAATACAAATGATGATTATCCTGATGACAGAAATGATAGCACGCAGGAGTCACTCACTTCCTACCATGACACTGTACCAGGTGCTCCGGTTATGGTATCTTATCTAATCATCACAATAACCTTACAAGGTAGATGCTACCATCAATCACAGATGAGAAAACTTAAGCTCAAGAAGGTTAAGTGGCAAACTTATAAATCGCAGGGCTAGGATCTGAAACCCACATGTGTCAGACCCAAAGTCTGTTTTCTTAACCATTTGTAAATTTTGAGTTAGAAACAACAATTCAGATAAAACCTCTATAGCACCCTTACTTAGATCTAGCAATTATTAGCTGGATGACCTTTGGCAAGATATACTTTCACTGATGATCAACTTCCTTATATGTAAATGGAACTAATAATGACCATTTTCCAGGGTTTTGTGAGGGGGAAAAAAGTGCAATAATGTGAAAAGACTCTTGTAAATCACAAAACACGCAAAACATGAATTATATATTTTCAATTTATGTCTTGGTAATTTGGGTGGCAACATGATGAAAATAGACCCTGGAAATCTTGGTGACAGTGGCCATTACTGTGATTACAAGGATTGCCTTCATGCCCTGACAGTTTGGTGAGATAGGAGTAAGATGCTTCTAACATACCTAAGATATTATAGTGGACATCTATCTGTGGCTGCCAAAATCTTGATAATTCTTCACATTGTGAATCCTACCTTCTCAACATAGAATTTTAAAAAATTGAACCCTAATATCCTTTGCTATCAGAGAACAGACTTGTAGTTTAGGTCCCACCACACAGACCCACCATAGGACACTGATTCTGAGGAGATACATCACAGGACAGGTGGTACCCTGGTCAGTTTTTCTCACTTTCTCTATTCTCTATGAGCACCCTGAAAAATAAGTAATATTACTACCATTCCACAGCTGAGAAATCGAAGTTCAGAGGTTAAGTGAATTGTGTAAAAACATACAGCTAGTTAGTGCAGAAGCCAAGCTTCAAAAAAGACTTTCTGCTTTCAAAGCCCACCAACTCCCCACTGTGACACTGAAATGGAATGTGGACTTGGACACAAGAATTTTCAAGCTCCTAAGGATCAGCCTTCCCACAAAAAGGAATCACCCACTTTGAAAGATTTGTCCACTGTTGTCTAATGACCTCCAAAAAAACAGCTCTAGATACATTTTGGTATCCACATAAGATATTTTTCATGAGCAAGTTTATTTAATCTGAAAGAATAAAGATTGATTTTCCTATTACTCATTCTAGTGGTTTTATGTATTTAAATTGCAAACCATTTTCAGAGGCAGTTCTAAGTAATGAAAGGTAAGTGGTATCTATTTAAGGACCAAAGCAGTCAGATTTCAAAGAATTGTCATTGTATTTGTTAAACAATATCATATTTGAAGTTTCCTGATTTTTTTTTTTTTTTTTTTTAAGGAAAGTGACACTGAAAAGTCGCAAATGTTTTTGTTACCATCTACGGGCCAGGCAAAAATGAAAATGCAGGTGTATTACGTAAGAAGGGAGTCACTAAGTGGGAAACCTTACCAGAAGTCCAGGAAGGCGGCTGGCTCTCTCTCAGTGGCAGTGGTTCCAGGGATGGGTGAAGAAGCCAAGTATCTTCATTTGTATTGCTTCACCTTGCGAGAAGGAATAATACAAGAAAACTTTGCCCAAGTCAAATAAGATGTCTGGGGGAAATAAAACCAACCATTCCACAAGAACAATCATTTTGACATGAGTCCTCAAAGTAGGTCAGCCATTTCTTACAGTCTAAGAATCTGGAAATCCAGGAATGTTAGTATAAAAAAGAGGGACATGAAGTTATGTTGCAGTAATATGCAGCATTTCCTTGATTCTGAGATATTATTGATTATCAGATGCCTCTTTGGGTTATTAATAGCTTCTCAGAGAAACAAACAAACAAAAGAAACATTTCAGATGAACATGTTATTTTTAAGATGGACCCCAATTTCCTGAAGATAAAACATTAAAAAAAAAAAACCTCTTAGATTCAAGCCAAATGACTTTTATTGAGAAAGGCTAAAATATTGATAGTTTGTCATTTTCTGTTTATTTTTTTTAATTAATTAAGACTGTTTGGGTTACAAGTAACTAATTCAAGCATTAAACAAAAGGAGGATTTTATTATAAGGATATATAGAGGTGTCTCATTAAATCCAAAGGCAAAAATATAGCCAGATCTTAATGAGACAGAAACTAGCAACTGGAAAATTGGAGAATCTGAAGAAGTACCCTCTCTGCATTTCTTGTGTCTGCCCTTTTCTGTGGAGCTTCTTTATTCTTGCCTTTCTCTAAAGACAGGCTTTTTTCTTTCTCAACAATATGTCAGTGTTGGACCACCACTGTAAAGTTTACTTCTTTTTTTTTTTTAAGATTTTATTTATTTATTTGCCAGAGAGAGAGAGCAAGCCCACAAGCAAGAGAGCTGCAGGCAGAGGGAGAAGCTCGATGTGGGACTCAATCCCAGGACCCTGGGATCATGACCTGAGCCGAAGGCAGACGCTTAACCAACTGAGCCACCCAGGTGTCCCTAAAGTTTACTTCTCTAGGTTCAAATGCCCCCATTCCCAGGAAAGAGATTTTGTTGTCTAACTTGAGTCAAATGTCCCCTATGTCTTGGAGGGGAGGGGAGTAGGGGAAGTTGGACCACATATGAAGACATGGTTCCAGGTACCCACCATGTGAATGCAGTGAGGCAGAGGAACATAATCTCAGGAAGGAGAGAGCGGCTCACAGGCTGGGCAGTCTGTCCCCCAGGTTCATGTCCAGAACCCCCTCTAAGTTCAAAGCTGCTTTCTCTGTCCAGAAGCTCACACATCCCAGATGCAGAGCTTGAGACACAAGCAAATGACTGTACGTTTAGATGACCTCCTGAGGATGGGCAGTTGCTCACAGTGGCAATAAGTTTCAGACATCAAACTTGGATGTCATTCCATCCCTCTAAGAACATATCCTTTGAATGAATGGTGGCATTTCTAAGAGCAGCATCCATACAGTTTTGCTATTTTAGTTACTTATAAACCAAGACACAGAAGCTTTTGCTTTATTAGTAAAAGATTCAGAGATTTTGCCAGAAAAGACTAGAGTACCTCATATGATGAGAATATGAAATTACAGCCGCCACACCCACTGGTCAGCACTCTGCCCCAGAACCAGCATCACAACTGCACTTGAGATTCATCACCCAGGTCTGACACCCAGGCTTTCAGTTCAGACTTTCCACTTTTGTGATCTTCCCTAAAAGACCAAAGAAAAACACACAAAAACTCTGATAGACATAGAGTCTAGGAAGATTGGCTATTTTCAACAGTCAGGTAAAAATTACCTAATTTTAATGTCTGGCATATTTTTGACATGTAATTTATTTTCTTTTATTATTTGGGGAAGATTGTGTTTTCTGATATGCTTGAATGATTATTGTTATTATCCTGGGAACTTTTTTTTCTTCTCTTTTTTTTCCCCCTTTGTTTAGGTTTTTAAAAATATCTGCAGGCTACTGGGTATTTACCCCAAAGATACAAAAGTAGGGACCCGAAAGGCTACGTGCACCCCGATGTTTATAGCAGCAATGTCCACAATAGCCAAACTGTGGAAAGAGCCAAGATGTCCATCAACAGATGATTGGGTAAAGAAGATGTGGTATATATATACAATGGAATATTATGCAGCCATCAAAAGGAATAAGATCTTGCCATTTGCAACGACGTGGATGGAACTGGAGGGTATTATGCTGAGCGAAATAAGTCAAACAGAGAAAGACATGTATCATATGACCTCACTGATATGAGGAATTCTTAATCTCAGGAAACAAACTGAGGGTTGCTGGAGTGGGGGGTGGGGTGGGAGGGATGGGGTGACTGGGTGATGGACACTGGGGAGGGTATGTGTTCTGGTAAGCGCTGTGAATTGTGCAAGACTGTTGAATCTCAGATCTGTGCCTCTGAAACAAATAATGCAGTATATGTTAAGAAAGAAAAAAAGAAGAAGAAGAATGTAGCAGGAGGGGAAGAATGAAGGGGGGGAAATTGGAGGGGGAGAAGAACCATGAGAGACGATGGACTCTGAAAAACAAACTGAGGGTTCTAGAGGGGAGGGGGTTGGGAGGATGGGTTAGCCTGGTGGTGGGTATTGAGGAGGGCACGTTCTGCATGGAGCACTGGGTGTTATGCACAAACAATGAATCATGGAACACTATATCTAAAACTAATGATGTAATGTATGGGGATTAACATAACAATAAAAAAAATAAAAAAATAAAAAATATCTGCAGGGATACTAATGATGCTAGAATCAAGGCAGGAAGAAATCAGTAGATATTCATTTGTCTTGAAAGAATCCTTCTCACTGATCTGGCGCCACATGCATGGTTCTCCCCAAAAGCAATGACTGGAAGGGAGCAGCTGTTGCCTTAGGCTGCCCAGAGGTTCTCACTGCCTTCAGCTTTCCCTTTTGCTCCAGAAAAGCCCCTCAATGGCAGAATTTTGCCCCATACTCAGACCTTTACACCCTGCCTCAGAAAAGGAATTGGGCTTCCTTGAATCCCATGAAGCCTTAATTCCTGTGACAGGGAAAGCTAGAAATCCCTGGTGTTGATATTTGCCCTTTGACTAGAGGTCCTTCATGGAAATTGGTGGTTACATTAACAACTTTCAGGGAAGGAAAAGGAGACAGGACTGAGAGAGCCTGTCACATGGAAATGACTAAAATATCCAAAATGAGAGCAGGGAAAACATGGAAGAAGAATGAAGAGTGGAGGTGTGATGATGAGACTACCTGTATACAGCACATCTTGGTCCTGTGAAAAAAAGAGCTAAATTGTGATTTGTCTCATCCCTCAAAGGCAGTTTGTTTCCCTTGCTGTATTTTGTTCCTTTAGGACTGAAGGTATTGTGCTCAATAGGTATGCTTGCTCAACTACAACCATGATCTGAGGGGCGTGTCTTCAACCACCTATTTCAAAAGTGGCCTCACAGAGTGACATTGTCTTAATGAATTTTCTAAAATCCACTACTCAGAGTTGGGCTTACATTGACTGAACTCTACATCTAATATCTGAAACCAGAATACTTATTTATTTATTATTTATTTTAGTGAAACAAAATGCCAAAAGACTCATATACTCAGCCCACTGGGCCAGGTATTCTCTTCCTATAGATACACTAACTACCCAGGGAAGCAAATGGTAGTAACAAAGTAACTTGGTGAACATAGAATCAAAACAAGGAGAGTTAGTTTTATGAGTTGTATGTTTAACAGCATCAGGTTGAAATGACATGTTTTTATCTCTATAATAGAAAGATCATGAGACCATATATATCAAATCAATGGGCAGATTCTCAATCTCCCACTCCCCCATCTTCTTCCCCTCTCCCTCCCCCTCACCCATGTGTGCCTGCACTCTCTGCCTCTCTCTTCCAAAATAGTTCTAGTCATCTTCACACCCTGATATAGACTTTCTTTTGATATGTTAATAGTTTCAGTAAGTTTTCTGTCTGGTCTTATAGACAAAGGAGACATTCTCTTTCTTACAGAAAAATTCATTACCTGTTTGTCTTAAATGTTTAACTCTCAGAGAGCAATCTTATTTCTTTTATTTCTAGATTTTTGGAGGATGCCTTATTATACATACAAGAACTTAAAATGCTATCTGTTTGTGCTATTTTGGGCATTTAAGACCCTTGGTGTCATCTTTCAGGCTTCTTGTGCTTGATGTTCTGCAGCCAAGAGTCAGAGAAAATTAAGATCACCAGCTTGTCCCAAGATTTTGGGACACAAGGTGCTCTGATGATCTCACATGCTTATTTGTAAGCCTCTCACTTTTTCCTGAAGTTCACAAGGAGTTGGTGGGATGACCAACATGGGATAGTCAAATGGGCTTCTATGTAAAAGGCATCTGGAATAGCAGAGACAAGAATCAATTTTTTCATGGAAATGAAATGGATGAGAGTGAATACCAATGATTGGAAAGGGAAGGACTTGGGGCTTAAGAAGATCAAAAGGGAACAAAAGGATGAGAGAGAGATAGTCCTGATGGTCTCAACATTCATGCATTCAGTTTTCAAAGAACTCACATATCTGTGTGTGTTTGTGCATGTAATCCTAATATATTTCTAGGCCAAACTTGGATGTTCCTATTTCAGGTGACAAATTTAACTTCTCCAACTCACCTCTCAGCTAAGAGTTCCATTTCAGAAGCCTTGTAATATTTGTGTACATGACACTATTTATGCAATGGCTCAGGTCATAATCTCGGGGTCCTGGGATCGAGCCCCATGTCACGCTCTCTGCTCAGTGGGGAATCTGCTTCTTCTTCTTCCTCTGTGCACACTCTCTATCTCTCAAATAAATGAATAAAATCTTTTTTAAAAAATTTGTGTATATTTCCATATTATTTTATAAATAAGGGTAAACAAAAAATATTAAATAGTTGGCACTAGCTGTAAAAGGTATAGGTTCAGTTGAGACAGAGAACTCATCAGGCATGTCAATGGCAGAATATCATTTACCTGAATTGCATTCTTGCAGGACATGAGCCAGTTGATTGTGCGTTCAGTTGCAAAGGAAAATAACAAAAAAGAAAGAACTTATAAATAAATATGCTGGAAATGTAATACTGAAGATCATATTAAAAAGGAAAGATGTAATTAGGAAGTTTGAAAGTATTTTTTGCTTTATGACTGTGATTCCTTTATAAGATGTGTCTGTCGTTTAAGTTCATATATTTCACTTTCTTACATGTTTTCAGGTACACATTAAATTTAAAAGATATTTTTCTGTGATCTCTAGAAAAGAAAAAACAAATTAGCAAAATACCCAGAGGCCTTGAAACTTCATTTCTATTAGCAAGGAAAGGGCTGAAGTATGGTTGAGCCGTGTCAAACATTCTGTTACATTCTGCAGGCAGAGCCCTGCCTAAGATGAGGAAAGTAAAGGAAAATGTCTGCGAGGGAATGTATTTCCCCCTTAGCAATGGTGAGTTGATTGTGTTAATAAAGGTTATACACAGACTTTGCTATCACAGAAGCCAGATTGCGCTGTCTCTCTGGAGACGTGCTCACACCAGGCAGCACAAAAGTCAAACAGTGAGCCTCTTCTTAAGAGCTAGTCTCCTAGCCCTGTCTCACTGATTAATGAGTACCTTGGCATCAGAATCTGAAAGTTGAAAGATAGTAAGAGACAGGAGAACCTCCAGAACCAGCATCACTGTCTGAAGACTACTTTTACACTTCCCCTACATTATGTACCCAAATCCCAAAATTATCACATCTCAAACTCTGTTCGTTTAAGTAAAAGCATAGTATTCTCATGAATAGCAGCAGTCATGATCAAAGAGAATTGTAGAAAATTAAGGTACGGAGAAGTCAGGCCAAATAGAATTCAGGTGTCCCCAGACCTCATATTACCTTTTGCTTTTAGTCTGTGTGTCTCTTGAAGAGACACAGAGTTCTAATGTTATGTTTTCATAGGTAACACAACCCATGTTATCACCACCTAACATTTGAAGAATGTTATAATACCAGGTATTGGGAGAAGATGTGGAGAAATGGGTGTTCCTATATACAGCTAGTGGGAATATAAATTAGTAGAAACACAGAAGCACAATTTGACAGTATTTATCCAATGAATATCCTTAAACAGTAAAAATGAATGAACTAGAGCTATATCCATCACCATGCTTATATCTCAGATAGTTAATATTGAGTGAAGAAAATTGCATAAAGTTACACATAATATAACACCAATTATCCAAACTTTAAGACATTGAAACAACAGCCTGCATTTTAATGGATACATCCATGTGCAATAAAGGTAGACAACTAAGGAAGAGAAGGATATAAGTTGACTTCAAGATGGTAGTTTTCTTGGTGGAGGGAGGGAGAGAAATGAGACTGGAAAGGGGCCAAAAGGAGTTTGAACTGATTGTGTGATGTTTTGTTTTTTGAGAAAGAGAAATCTTAGCCACTATGGCAAAATGTTAAGATTTGTTTAAACTGGGTGATGGCAGATTGAGAACACACATTTACTTTCTTTCCCTCCTGAAGTCCACTAAAATGATAATAAATGTATTTTGAGGCATAAATCTAAAAGGATAAAGAGAATAGGAAAGAAGACAATAGAAACAAATTTTGGAAGCTGGAAAGCAGGTGGGATGTCTGACTTCAAAGAACTGAGAAAGGGGAATCCTGTGCTGACAGTGGGGAAGCAGAAAAACAATTCAATTTTCCCTATAAGCCCCATAAAAAGTTCAAACACCAGCAATAGAAAGTACTAGAAGTGCAGGTCAAATGGAGCTAAAGTAGGATGATGGGCTGAAAGTCTGCTTTAAAGGCAGGTAGAGCCTCAGATTCCTGTCCCTCTCTGAGAAGCTTAGTGAATGCCCTTCTCACTTCACGTGAGAACTGTAAGTTAATTCCCTGAAAAAGGTAAAACAGAGGATCCTTTGACTAGGAGACATCCAGCATAGGAGGAATCATATTGAAAACAAGGCTAAGGGAATTTTTGTATGTTGAATTTTGAAACCCACAGTTCTCTTCCCTCGCTGTTCCCAGAGCAGTGGTAATAAGTCTATTACTCTCTAGCCAATACCTTGAGAGAATGTTCTCTGAAGAATCTGACTATCCCAAGACATGGTTGGTTGGTTGATTTTTACAACACTTTGTAAACGTAAAACCTATTCTCAGTTCACGGGACATACAAAACAAGCCACAGGGATATAATTTCCTGACTTCAGTGTACTCAACAGCAATACTGGCAGGCAACTGACAAAGGAGCAACACATTCAAAAGTCTGAGGGAAAATTATTTTCAAACCAGAACTCTATACTCAAGAGAAAGATATTTTGGGACATGTAGGGTCTCAAAAAATTTTCCTTTTAAGCACCATTTTTCAGGACATTATTGGGGCATGTGTGCCACCAAAAACAGAACATAAGTTAGAAAAGAAAAAGGAAATGCCATTACAAAATCTAGGATCAGCCAAGAGAAAGATGAAGGAAATCCACAGTATGATAATGAAGATAAATGTCAGCAGAGAATACATTCCAAATTAGAATAGGTTCAGATCTTCAGAAGAAATTTCTTCAAAAGACAGAATTAGTAGAATGCCTAATATAACTAAACATACTGATTTTAAAGCATCCTTATTTTGTGCTCTATATTCTTTCTTGTGGCTGAAGGAAAAAAATATGTACATACAATAATGGGGTATCTTACAATCTCTCTTGAGGCCAAAAGAATAGTCACATTAGTAATTTGAGACCCTTATCCACCAGAGACCCCTAAGCAGGCATTCTAGTTCACTTTGCAGAAGAACACTCTCAAGCTACACACCACATATAAGAAATAACATAATCCGTATGGGTGAGATGCTTTTGGCTGTTCCTTGTACTCGTTAAAACTCTGTGCTGTTCATAAATGAAGGACACTTAGCAGATGATCATTCTCACCCTTCACTTATCAAAATCCTTTCACACTTCTTAGAGGGAATGCTAAACCTATGCACATTTTTTACAACAGTTATCAGGTCACATCATCTCCTACATCTACCCTCCATTCTTAAAAAAGAATAAACAGGTTGTTGAGATGTCCCTGAAGATACTATACAGGTTGTTTAGGCCACTAGCCCAAGTCACATTTCCATACTATCCCCTCAACAGTCAATCTTTCTCATTGAGATATTCTAAAAATAAGCTGTTTTTCTGCTAAACTGGCACTCACCTAAACTCCTGATTTCTTCAATATTTGATTCATGCATTGAGATTCCTTGGATTCACCACAGTCTCTTCCTGGAAAACTGTAAAACAACTTCCTGATTTCAATAAACAGCTCACTTTTTTCTGCCTCCAGCTCCCTCTTCTGGGCCTTAAAGGCCACAGAGAATTTCTTAGCTTCTCTTTCCTCTCTGCTCACCTGTTTTTATCGTTTTCTCCCTTTTTCTCCTCATTTTGTCCTTTTCAACTTGTCCCTCTCTTTCCTCTCCTTCAAAGTTCTCTTTCCATGAGCTGGCCCAAAGCTCAGAGTAAAAAAGCCACCATAATCTACTCTTCCTGAGCTGTCCCTGCTGTTGTTCTTTCTTTGCTAAATTCTGTAAGGCTTGGTAATTTCTTCACTGTCTTTATCATTCATCTCCCCCACCCCTTTCCTCTCTTCCTCTTGTTTGCTATCTACTCAGGCAGCTGTAATTGATCTTATGGCAATTAATTCTCCTCCTCCATGAGTCTAGCTGGGATTGCTCACTCATGGATACAGTCTCTTGGCCATCACAACAAACTAATGAGGTTGTTAATATTATCATCACCCAATTTTAGAGATAAGGAGATTAAAGCACAGAGAGGCCAAATAACACTCCCAAGCTCATAAAGCTAGTAAGTTGCTGAGATAAGATGCAAACCTAAGCTTATCTATCTCCAAAACCTGTTATCATTCACCAGTACCATGCTGCTGTTGTATGAAACAGAACCATGGCCTCTTTGTGGTTTAGTAGTATCATTTATAATAATCTTCAGAGGATTTTGGTTTAAGATGCATTTAAATTCAAAAGCACCTGTGTTGCTTTAGAATAATAAGCAGAGGTTTTCTAGAGGATATTAAACCTATATTAGGGGATATTGTGTTACATTCCTAAGAGTAAAGAACATAATTATAATTATAAATACACCCCAAGAAAAGAACCAGATCTTCACCTGTTGATTTTTCGAGCCCACATAGAGCCCATTAAAGTTCCTGTAAATTACTATAGAGGAGTATAGTATACAAACCAATGTTTGTCTTCAAGAAGAGACACATTTTGGTTGTTTTTGTTTTTAAGTAAAAGAGATTCAATCCAGAAAATGGGAATTTCTCACTGATAAAGATAACTTAGAGACACTTATCCAGCAAGAGCAAAGGACAGAGTAAATCTAAGAAACTCCACCATAGTATAGCCATGGACAGTGGGGCCAGGAGGCACAGATGAAATGAACAAGGAGTATATCAACATGGCTCCAAATGAGGTACACTAATACAACACAGAGCACAGGAAAGGCTGTTCATCTTGGCAGGACTGAGTCAGATCAGAAAAGGAAAGCACTTCCCCAATAAACACAATCAGGGACCTAAAGGTAGAGGAAGGAGACCTGCAGAGGAAGGATAGCATGTGAAGATGATAACATGCTCACTTGTCCAAGAAGTAGACTCAACCAATGAGAATTTTACCCAGGATTCAAGGGGAAAGCACAACAGAAATTATGGAGAGTCTCTGGCTTGAAAGAAATTCTATATGAAAAGCTATAATAAAATCACAGAATTTTAAATCACAAAAATAACTTCAAGAACATCTCACACAACCCTCTAGTTTTATAATAGTGTACATTATATATTGTAAAAAAAAAAAAAAAGGCAGTAAATTTGGTATCAGAAGACCTAGAGAAAATAAAAAGTTTAAATTATTTAATAAACAGTGAATTACTATACAAAAGTGTTTTCATCACCATGGTTATCTTGTGTAATCTTCATTTGACCATGAAGAAGAAAGGGCAAATGTTAGTGTCCCAATTTGCCAATGATAGAAATAAGGCTTAAAGAGGTTGAGTAAACTGTATTCACCAGCAAGTGATAGAGAAATGAGACTATTACTCAGATAGAAGTTTTCTTATTTCCAGCTGCAATACATTTTGCTATTTTTTCTTTGTAGATTAATTTATGAGTATAATGGAAAGAGAGTTTGGTGAAAAGAGAAGTGAAAACAGAGATCTCAGCAAAAACAGAGTAACCAAGACCAGAGTCCTTTTTAAAAGGGAATCAAATAGAATAATCAGATATCATCTTTAAGTTTATAAGCCTAATTTTAAAAGGATTAAACTACTTGCCTAGGAAATTGCTTTCTCTGAAAAGCTTCTTTCCCTCCAACTGCTCTTTATTTATTTATTGCCTGAAGAGTTTAAATAAAGATAATAAATTGCATGATCAATAGAAACAACAAAGTTGCTTTACTTAAAGCCGATAACAGAGAATATAGATTTTCCATGAATAATTGAAAAGGTCCAACAAAGAGGTTTAAACCCTCCTGTCTCTGCCCCTCTATTTCTCTGCATTTTTTATAGAGCCAATTCCTGAGTCTCCACATGGAAAGAAATCAAACCCATCCAAGTCAACCACCCCATGACCAGGAGGGTTTATTTATTGCCTGCAGTAGGGAGCCACAGCCAGCCATGTGGCAATAAGCACTCTGGAAGAAGGCAGAAGCTCCAGGATGCCTAAAGTAACACACAAGCCTAAGGGAATGGGAGCCTGGCAGTGACTTATTAGCCAAGATCCAAGGCTGAAGCTATACATGTATAAAGCTAGGCAATTCTTTCTTTTTGCAAATTATAATAATTTCATTACCCTCAAAACCTCAAACCTGCTGTTCCTCAAGGGGCATCAGATAGTTTGCCTAAGGTGAGCTTTAATGCACACTTTCATTGTTGCCATTATTTGTTCCATACCTACATTTTTATTATTATGGTAAAAACACATGAGATCTACCCTCTTAACAAACTGTTAAGTACACAATACAGTATTGTTAACTCTAGGCATAATATTATACAAAAGATCTCTTGAATGTATTCATCTTGCATAACTGAAACTTTATACTTGTTGAAAAGCAACTCCTCATTTCTCCCTCCCCTTAGCTCCTTGGGCAACTACCATTCAATCCTCTGTTTCTATGACTTTAACTATTTTAGACACCTGATATAAGTGAATCATGCAGTATCTGTCCTTCTGTTTTTGTAACTAGCTTATTTCATTTAGCATGTCCATCAATGGATGAATGGAAAAAGAAAATGTGGTATATATATGCAATGGAATGTTATTCAGCTTTAAAAAAAGGGGGGGAGGTGGGGAGGAAATCCTTCCATATGCAACAACATGGATGGACCTGGAGGATGCCATGCTAAGTGAAGGATGCACTTATAGTTTAGGGATACATCTCACATGCTCACTCCAGCAACAATGAGCATAGAGAAAGCTTTTCTATATACAAAGCTTGAGACCCCAAGATTCTGACAGAAAAAAATTGTAAAAATTTCAAGCTGTTGTAGTACAGTATCTGGTTCATGTTGCCAAAATCTGGTCATTTTGGTAACCACAGTCTATGCCCTGGGGGCTTCTCCTCTCCTCCCTCTCTCATTTTCCTCAATAGTAGCAGAAAAAGCAATAAACTAGAAAATAGAAGCCATGAGTCCTAGTTCCAGCTGTTCCAAGGGCTGAGTGCCCTTGAGGAATTGTCTCTATTGTCTCAGCACCCAGCACAGTGAATGGCACATAGTAAAAGCTCAAAAAAGTGTTTGTTGATGAAGGAATAAATGAATTCGATCTCAGGGAATCTCCATTGCCTCATTACTAAATAGGAAAGTTACACTAGATCCCTACAGAATCTCTAACTCTGTGATTTTAAATATTAGTAGCACTATTTTTAGGCCAGTTTTTCAGGATACTATAATTATTTTAAGATAAGACAGAGTCTTCATTCAGACATGATGAAGTAAACTGACAGACCAACTTTCACACAAACAACAACTATTTAAGGGCTCTGCAGAACAGACAAAATCAGAAAGATTTTACAGATGAGTCAAAACTTGGGAGGAGAAGGGGGCGGAGCAAGATGGCAGAGGAGTAAGAGACCTGGATTTCGTCTGGTCTCAGGAATTCAGCTAGATAGGGATCAAACCATTCTGAACACCTACAAACTCAATAGGAGATCGAAAAAAAGAATAGCAACAACTCTGAACAGAAAAGTGACCACTTTCTAGAAGGTAGGACGTGCGGAGAAATGAACCCGAGGCGATATTCGGGAGGATAGACAGCAGGGGAGGGGGCCTTTGTCGGCCACTTCTGGCAAGTGATAGAGCTGCAGAGCACAAAATCGCAACTTTTAGAAGTCTGCTCCGCTGAGGGAAGAGGCTCCAGTAGTTAAGCGGGGCGGGGGGAACCCTCGCGAGACAGTGTGGTCTCAGGACCATCAGGGTCACAGAAAGACCGGGGGTGCCTGAGAGCAGCAGAGCTCCCAGCTATCAGAGCAAGGAAGCCGGCTGCAGAGACGGAGCAGAGGAAGGGGCTCTCAGCTCAGGGTTGCCATAAACCATGATCCGCGGAACAGTCGGGCCACTGCTCTTCCAGCTGGGACCCAACAAGCAGCAGATGCAGGGAGACTCCCCTTCCTCCCCAGGGAAGAGCTGCATGGGAGCGCACTGCAGGGATCTGCTGGGTTTGGAGACTCCACACGGGGTCGGCTGACAGAGATAGAAACGCTGGTCACAGGCCGGGTGAGCATGGAGTACGGCCGGAGACCGGGAGATGGGAGTGACTGACTGCTTTTCTCTGGGGGCGCACTGAGGAGCGGGGCCCTGAGTTCTCGGCTACTCTGGGGTGGAGATTGGGAGGCCACCATTTCACTCTCGGCCTCCAAAGCTGTATGGAAAGCTTGCAGGGAACAAAAGCTCCCGAGAGCAAACCGAAGCAGATTACTTAGCCCTGACCGGGCAAGGGCGGGGCAATTCCGCCTCTGGCAAAGACATTTGGGAACCACCGCAACAGGCCCCTCCCCCAGAAGATCAGCGAGAACAGCCAGCCAAGACCAAGTTTACCGATCAATGAGAACAGCAGAACTCCAGCGCTAGGGGAATACGCACATAGAATCCATGCCTTTTTTGCCGTGATTCTTTAGTCTTTCAAAGTTATTTTTTTTTTAACTGTCTTTTTTTTTTTAATTTTTCTTTTTCCCTTTTTCAACCAACATCTTATCAATCCCTTTTTTAAAAAACATTTTTATTTTTCATTTTTAGAGTCATATTCTATCCCTTCATAGTAGTTACCCGTATTTTTGGCATATATATATAAGTTGTTCTCTCTTTAAAATTTTAATAGTTTACTCTAACAGATCAAAATATACCCCAAATCTCTAGTATATGGTTTTTTTCTACTCTCCTGTCTGATCACATTCTCTCCCTTTTTTTCTTTTTTTTTTTTTTAAATCCTCTTCTTTCTTTTTTCAAACAACTTCTTATCAATTCCTTTTATAAAATTTTTTATAATTTTCATCTTTACAGTCATATTCCATCCCTTCATCATATCAACCCTTACTTTTGTACATATATAAGTTTTTCTTTCTTTAAAATTTTGGGAGGCACTTTCTTCTAACAGACCAAAATACACCCAAAATCTAGTGTGTGGCACTGATTTATGTACCAGCCTGATCATATTTGATCATATTCTGGTTTTTTTGTTTTGTTCTGTTTTTGCTTCTTTTTATATTTATCTTTTTTTTTTTCTTTTTTCTCTTTTTCCCTTTCTTTTCCCCCAGCTTCAGGTCTTTTCTGATTTGTTTAGAGTATATTTTCTGAGGACGTTGTTACCCTATTAGCATTTTGTTCTCTCATTCATCTATTCTCCTATGGACAAAATGACAAGACGGAAAAAATCACCCAAACAAAAAGAACAAGAGGTAGTACCGTCTGCCAGGGACCTACTCAATACGGACATTAGTACGATGTTGGATCTAGAGTTCAGAATCATGATTTAAAGATACTAGCTGGGCTTGGAAAAAGCATGGAAGTTCTTAGAGAAATCCTTTCTGGAGAAATAAAAGAACTAAAATCTAACCAACTCAAAATCAAAAAGGCTATTAATGAGGTGCAATCAAAAATGGGGGCGCTAACTGCTAGGATAAATGAGGCAGAAGAGAGAATCAGTGACATAGAAGACCAAATGATGGAAAGTAAAGAAGCTGAGAAAAAGAGAGATAAACAACTACTGGATCACGAGGGCAGAATTCGAGAGATAAGCGATACCATAAGATGAAACAACATTAGAATTATTGGGATCCCAGAAGAAGAAGAAAGAGACAGAGGGGCAGAAGGTATATTGGAGCAAATTATAGCAGAGAACTTCCCTAATTTGGGGAAGGAAACAGGCATCAAAATCCAGGAAGCACAGAGAACCCCTCTCAAAATCAATAAAAATAGGTCAACACCCCGACATCTAATAGTAAAACTTACAAGTCTCAGAGACAAAGAGAAAATCATGAAAGCAGCTCAGGAGAAGAGATATGTAACCTACAATGGTAGAAACATTAGATTGGCAACAGACTTATCCACAGAGACCTGGCAGGCCAGAAAGGACTGGCAGGATATATTCAGAGCACTACATGAGAAATATATGCAGCCAAGAATACTATATCCAGCTAGGCTGTCATTGAAAATAGAAGGAGAGATAAAAAATCTTCCAGGACAAAAAAAAACTAAAGGAATTTGCAAACACGAAACCAGCCCTACAAGAAATATTGAAAGGGGTCCTCTAAGCAAAGAGAGAGCCTAAAAGCAACATAGACCAGAAAGGAACACAGACAAGATACAGTAACAGTCACCTTACAGGCAATACAATGGCACTAAATTCCTATCTTTCGATAGTTACCCTGAATGTAAATGGGCTAAATGCCCCAATCAAAAGACACAGGCTATCAGATTGGATTAAAAAACAAGACCCATCAATATGCTGTCTGCAAGAGACTCATTTTAGACCCAAAGACACCCCAGATAGAAAGTGAGGGGGTGGAAAACCATTTACCATGATAATGGACACCAAAAGAAAGCTGGGGTGGCAATCCTTATATCAGACAAGTTAGATTTTAAACCAAAGACTGTAATAAGAGTTGAGGAAGGACACTATATCCTACTTAAAGGGTCTATCCAACAAGAAGATCTAACAATTGTAAATATCTATGGCCCTAACATGGGAGCAGCCAATTATATAAGGCAATTGATAACAAAAGCAAAGAAACACATCGACAACAATACAATAATAGTGGGGGACTTTAACACCCCCCTCACTGAAATGGACAGATCATCTAAGCAAAAGATAAACAAGGAAATAAAGACTTTAAATGACACACTGGACCAAATGGACTTCACAGACATATTCAGAACATTCCATCCCAAAGCAACGGAATACACATTCTTCTCTAGTGCCCATGGAACATTCTCCAGAATAGATCACATCCTAGGTCATAAAACAGGTCTCAAACGGTACCAAAAGACTGGGATCATTCCCTGCCTATTTTCAGACCACAGTGCTTTGAAACTAGAACTCAATCACAAGACGAAAGTTGGAAAGAACTCAAATACATGGAGACTAAAGAGCATCCTACTAAAAAATGAATGGGTCAACCAAGAAATTAAAGAAGAATTAAAAAAAATTCATGGAAACCACTGAAAACGAAAACACAACTATTCAAAATCTTTGGGATGGAGCAAAGGCAGTCCTAAGAGGAAAGTATATAGCAATACAAGCCTTTCTCAAGAAACAAGAAAGGTCTCAAATACACAACCTAACCCTACACCTAAAGGAGCTGGAGAAAGAACAGCAAATAAAGCCTAAACCCAGCAGGAGAAGAAAATAATAAAGATCAGAGCAGAAATCAATGAAATAGAAACTAAAAGAACAGTAGAACAGATCAACGAAACTAGAAGCTGGTTCTTTGAAAGAATTAACAAGATTGATAAACCCCTGGCCAGACTTATCAAAAAGAAAAGAGAAATGACCCAAATCAACAAAATCATGAATGAAAGAGGAGAGATTACAACCAACACCAAAGAAATACAAAAATTTTAAGAACATATTATGAGCAACTCTATGCCAGCAAATTAGATAACCTGGAAGAAATGGATGCCTTCCTAGAGATGTATCACTACCAAAACTGAACCAGGAAGAAATAGAAAACCTGAACAGGCCTATAACCACTAAGGAAATTGAAGCAGTCATCAAAAATCTCCCAATAAACAAAAGCCCAGGGCCAGATGGCTTCCCAGGGGAATTCTACCAAACATTTAAAGAAGAATTAATACCCATTCTTCTGAAACTGTTCCAAAAAATAGAAATGGAAGGAAAACTTCCAAACTCGTTTTATGAGGCCACCATTACCTTGATCCTCAAACCAGACAAAGACCTCATCAAAAAGGAGAATTACAGAACAATATCCCTGATGAAGATGGATGCAAAAATTCTCACCAAAATACTAGCCAATAGGATCCAACAGTACATTAAAAGGATTATTCACCACGACCAAGTGGGATCTATCCCTGGGCTGCAAGGTTGGTTCAACATCCACAAATCAATCAACGTGATAAATACATTCACAAAAGAAAGAACAAGAATCATATAATCCTCTCAATAGATGCAGAAAAAGCATTTGACAAAGTACAGCATCCTTTCTTGATCAAAACTCTTCAGAGTATAGGGATAGAGGGTACATACCTCAATATCATAAAAGCCATCTATGAAAAACCTACAGCGAATATCATTCTCAATGGGGAAAAACTGAGAGCTTTCCCCCTAAGATCAGGAACGTGGCAGGGATGTCCATTATCACCACTGCCATTCAACATAGTATTAGAAGTCCTAGCCACAGCAATCAGACAACAAAAAGAAATCAAAAGCATCCAAATCGGCAAAGAAGAAGTCAAACTCTCACTCTTTGCAGATGATGTGATACTTTATGTGGAAAACCCAAAAGACTCCACCCCAAAACTACTAGAACTCATACAGGAATTCAGTAAAGTGGCAGGATATAAAATCAATGCACGGAAATCAGTGGCATTCCTATACACCAACAACAAGACAGAAGAAAGGGAAATTAAGGAGTCGATCCCATTTACAATTGCACCCAAAACCATAAGATACCTAGGAATAAATCTAACCAAAGAGGCAAAGGATCTGTACTCAGAAAACTATAAAATACTCATGAAAGAAATTGAGGAAGACACAAAGAAATGGAAAATGTTCCATGCTCATGGATTGGAAGAACAAATATTGTGAAGATGTCAATGGTACCCAGAGCAATCTACACATTCAGTGCAATCCCTATCAAGATACCATCCACTTTTTTCAAAGAAATGGAACAAATAATCCTAAAATTTGTATGGAACCAGAAAAGATCCTGAATAGCCAGAGGAATGTTGAAAAAGAAAAGCAAAGCTGGCGGCATCACAATTCTGGACTTCTAGCTCTATTACAAAGCTGTCATCATCCAGACAGTATGGTACTGGCACAAAAACAGACACATCAATCAATGGAACAGAATAGAGAGCCCAGAAATGGACCCTCAAATCTATGGTCACCTAATCTTTGACAAAGCAGGAAAGAATGTCCAATGGAAAAAAGACAGTCTCTTCAACAAATGGTGTTGGGAAAATTGGACAGCCACATGCAGAAGAATGAAACTGGACCATTTCCTTACACCACACACAAAAATAGACTCCAAATGGTTGAAAGACCTCAATGTGAGACAGGAATCCATCAAAATCCTAGAGGAAAACACAGGCAGCAACCTCTTTGACCTCAGCCGCAGCAACTTCTTCCTAGAAACATCGCCAAAGGCAAGGGAAGCAAGGGCAAAAATGAACTATTGGGACTTCATCCAGATAAAAAGCTTTTGCACAGCAAAAGAAACAGTCAACAAAACCAAGAGACAACTGACAGAATGGGAGAAGATATTTGCAAATGACATATCAGATAAAGGGCTAGTATCCAAAATCTATAAAGAACTTATCAAACTCAACACCCAAAGAACAAAGAATCCAATCAAGAAATGGGCAGAAGACATGAACAGACATTTTTCCAAAGAAGACATCCAAATGGCCAACAGACACATGACAACGTGCTCAACATCGCTTGGCATCAGGGAAATCCAAATCAAAACCTCAATGAGATACCACCTCACACCAGTCAGAATGGCTAAAATTAACAAGTCAGGAAAGGACAGATGTTGGTGGGGATGCGGAGAAAGGGGAACCCTCCTACACTGTTGGTGGGAATGTAAGCTGGTGCAATCACTCTGGAAAACAGTATGGAGGTTCCTCAAAAAGTTGAAAATAGAGCTACCATACGATCCAGCAATTGCACTACTGGGTATTTACCCCAAAGATACAAATGTAGGTATCCGAAGGGGTACATGCACCCCGATGTTTATAGCAGAAATATCCACAGTAGCCAAACTGTGGAAAGAGCCAAGATGTCCATCAACAGATGAATGGATAAAGAAGAAGTGGTATATATATACAATGGAATTATGGAGCCATCAAAAGGAATGAGATCTTGCCATTTGCAACAACGTGGATGGAACTGGAGGGTATCATGCTGAGCAAAATAAGTCAAAAAGAGAAAGACATGTATCATATGACCTCACTGATATGAGGAATTCTTAATCTCAGGAAACAAACTGAGGGTTGCTAGAGTGGGGGGTGAGGTGGGAGGGATGGGGTAACTGGGTGATAGACACTGGGGAGGGTACGTGCCCTGGTAAATGCTATGAATTGTGCAAGACTGTTGAATCTCAGATCGGTACCTCTGAAACAAATAATGCAATATATGTTAAGAGAAAAAAAAAAAAAGAAGATAGCAGGAGGGGAAGAATGAAGGGGGGGAAATCAGAGGGGGAGACCAACCATGAGAGACGATGGACTCTGAAAAACAAACTGAGGGTTCTAGAGGGGAGGGGAGTGGGAGGATGGGTCAGCCTGGTGATGGGTATTAAAGAGGTCATGTTCTGCATGGAGCACTGGGTGTTATGCACAAACAATGAATCATGGAACACTCCATCAAAAACTAATGATGTAATGTATGGTGATTAACATAACAATAAAAAAATTTTAAAAAGTATTAAAATAAAAAAACAAAAACAAACAAAAAAAAGATATAGGTTTGAACTGCACAGGTCCACTTATATGTAGACTTCTTTTCAATAAATATATTTTTGTACTATAAAGAAAAAACTTGGAAGAAAAGACTATGACATGATGTGTTTTCCATTTGAGGGCTTTATACTGAAAGCAGATCACAGTATGCAACATAAAGAACCAGACTCAACAGAAAACCTTCCATACTTCTGTACTGAAAAACCGCAAGACAGAGCATGGGTAACTACAGCCACCTGAAAGTGAAGGAAAATCTCAGGGGGAAAAAAAGCAAGAAAATATAAATCATGAACCACAAATTGTGGGTATAAACTCTGCCCAAGTCTCTGGAGGACACTTCAACCATGCACACTTGGGAAGTTTGTAGTTAAAGCTAAAAGAACTGAACTGACATTTAAGCTGTCACAACATAAGAGAGAGTTTGCAATTTGAGTCAAGCAAAATTAATTGCCTGCTAAAACAAAAACATCAATATTCTTTGGAGGAATGTAGCAGAATCCAGAATGTTCCCAATATAATATTCCAAAATTCCCAAGATATAATCCATAGCCACTCATTAAAAAACTGAAAAGAACCAAGAATGTGTGTTCCATGTTTGTGAGAAAATACAATTCACAGAGGCCAACACCAAGATGATCCAGATGTTACAATTAAGAGGCAAAGGCTTTAAATCACTTACTATAACTGTTCTAAATAAAGGAAAATGTAATAATAATGAATAAAAGAGAGGAAATCTGTGAAAGAGAAAACATACAAAAGAACCAACTAAAAATTACTGAAATGTACAATACCTGAAATTAAAAATTCGGTGGACGGACACAATTCCAGAATGGAAATGACAATGGGAAGAATCAGTGAAATCAAAGATAGATAAATAGAAATTACCCAATCCGGAAAAAAAGAAAAAATGAAATTGAAAAAAGTTAAACAAAGTGTTAAAGATCTGTGGACTATCAAAAAGTCTACCACATATATAACTGGAAACCCAGCTTGAGGGGAGAGAGGAAAAATAGGTTAGAACATGTATCTGAAAAAATGGACAAAATCTTCCCAAATTTGGCAAAGACTTAGAGATAGAGATTGATAGATGAATGAGTGCCACCCTGAATAGATACAAAGAAAACCATGCCTAGGTATAATCAAGGTGCTATAAATCATAGCAAAAAACAAGCACTTGAAAATATCCAGAGAAAAAATGACACATTATAGACAGGGGAACAATTATTCAAATGACTACCAATGTCTCACCAGAAAGTAGGAAGGCCAAAATCCTAGCAATCAATGAAAGACTAAAATCTGTTAATCCAGATATAGTAAAAGACCATATAATCCAAGTAGTGTTTGTCCCAAAAATGCAAAGTTGATAAAACATTTAAAAAACAATTTACCATACTAAAAGGAAAAAGTACAAAAAGTATACAATCATTTAAAAATATTCAGTAAGGGGTGCCTGGGTGGCTCAGTCGTTAAGCATCTGCCTTCGGCTCAGGTCATGATCCCAGGGTCCGGGGATCAAGCCCCACATCAGGCTCCCTATTCCGCGGGAAGCCTGCTTCTCCCTCTCCCACTCCCCCTGCTTGTGTTCCCTCTCTCGCTGTGTCTCTCTCTGTCAAATAAATAAATAAAATCTTTAAAAAAAAATAAAAAATAAATCCCACTTGGTCGTGGTGGATGATCCTTTTAATGTATTGTTGGATTCTATTAGCTAGGATTTTGTGAGGATTTTCAATCCATATTCATCAGGGATATCGGTCTGAAATTCTCCTTTTTGATGGGGTCTTTGCCTGGTTTGGGGATTAAGGTAATGCTGGCCTCATAGAATGAGTCTGGAAGCTTTCCTTCTGTTTCTATTTTTTGAAACAGCTTCAGGACAATAGGTATTATTTCTTCTTTGAATGTTTGGGAGAATTCCCCAGGGAATCCATCAGGCCCTGGACTCTTGTTTTTTGGGAGGTTTGTGATCACTGCTTCAATCTCATTACTGGTTATTGGCCTGTTCAGGTTGTCAATTTCCTCCTGTTTCAGTCTTGGCAGCTTAAAGGTTTCCAGGAAGGCATCTGTTTCATCCAAATTGCTCAGTTTTATTGGCATATAGTTGTTGATAATAATTTCTAATAATTGTTTCTATTTCCTTGGTGTTAGTCATGATCTCTCCCCTTTCATTCATCATTTTATTAATTTGGGTCCTTTCTCTTTTCTTTTGGATAAGTCTGGCCAGTGGTTTATCGATCTTATGAATTCTTTCAAAGAATCAGCTTCTAGTTTTGTTGATATGATCTACTGTGTTTCTGGTTTCTAATTCATTGATCTCTGCTCTAATCTTAATTATTTCTCTTCTAATGCATGGCTTAGGCGTCGTTTGTTGCTTTTTCTCTAGTTCTTTAAGGTGTAGAGTTAGTTGGTGAATTCGGGATTTTTCTATTTTTTTGAGTGAGGCTTGGATGGCTATGTATTTCCCCCTTAGGATCACCTTTGCAGTATCCCATAGGTTTTGGACCAATGTGTTTTTCTTCTCATTGGTTTCCATAAGCTGTTTAAGCTCTTCTTTGATTGCCTGGTTGACCCAAACATTCTTGAGCAGAGTAGTTGAGATACCACCTTACACCATATAGAATGGCAAAAATGGACAGGGAAAGAAACAACAAATGTTGGAGAGGTTATGGAGAAAGGGGAACCCTCTTACACTGTTGGTGGGAATGCAAGTTGGTACAGCCACTTTGGAAAACAGTGTGGAGGTTCTTCAAAAATTTAAAAATAGAGCTACCCTATGACCCAGCAATTGCACTCCTGGGTACTTATCCCAAAGACACAGATGTAGTGAAAAGAAGGGCCATATGCACCCCAATGTTCATAGCAGCAATGTCCATAATAGCCAAACTGTGGAAAGAGCCGAGATGCCCTTCACCAGATGAATGGATAAAGATGTGGTCCATATATACAATGGAATATTACTCAGCCATCAGAAAGGATGAATACCCAACTTTTGCATCAACATGGATGGGACTGGAGGAGATTATGCTAATTGAAATAAGTCAAGCAGAGAAAGTCAATTATCATATGGTTTCACTTATTTGTGGAACATAAGGAATAGCATGGAGGACATTAGGAGAAGGAAGGGAAAAATGAAGAGGGGGAAATCAGAGGGAGAGATGAACCATGACAGACTATGTACTCTGAGAAACAAACAGAGTTTTAGAGGGGAGGGGGGTAGGGGAATGGGTTAGTCCAGTGATGGGTATTAAGGAGGGCACATACTGCATGGAGCACTGGGTGTTATACGAAAACAATGGATCGTGGATCACCACATCAAAAACTAATGATGTATTGTATGGTGACTAACATAACATAATAAAATTAAAAAATAGGAAAATAAAAATAAAAAATAAAAAATAAAAATAAATAAAAATATTCAGTAAAATCATATGACAATGTTCAATATCCAAAAATGATTTTTTTTAAATTCTCACAAATTTGGAATATAAGGGAATTTTCTTAATCTAACAAAGGACATCTACAAAAAACACAGCTAACAGTACATTTAGTACAAAATTTGAATACTTTCCCCTTAATATTGGGAAAAATGTAAGGATACCTGTTCTTACCACTTCCTAGGCAGCAGTAAAACAAGAAAAAGAAATAAGAGGAATAAAGATTATTAAGGGAGAATGACTGTCTCCATTTGCTGGTGACATAACTGCTTATATTGAAAATCTTAAATCTATATAAAACTCACTATAACTAATAACTAAGTTGGTAAGATGCAGCATAAAGGATTAATATTTTAAAATAAATTATATTTTATATATAGCAGCAAATAATCATTAAGTGGAATCTTTAAATAATTTATAATATCACAAAAAATAGAATACTTAGGAATACATTTAACAAAAATTATGCAAGGCTCTTCTTTGAAAACTGCAGAACATTGCTGAGGGATATTAAAGAAGACCTAAGCAAGTAGAGAGATATATAACAAATGTGGATTTAAAGACTCAATATTGTTTAAGGATCAGTTCTTCCCAGTATGACCAATGGAACCAAGTGTCATCCCAATCAAAATTCCAGAATGCTGTTTTAGTGAAATTGAAAAGCTGATTCTAGAAGTAAGCAATTTTAAAAAAGAAGAACAAAGAGGACTCTCCATAGCTGATTTTAAGTAACAGAAACCCACATGGGTGGTATTGGTGTAAGGACAGACATACAGATCAAGGGAAGGGAATAAAAACCAACACTTACATGGTCAATTGATTTTTTACAAAGATTCTAAGGCAATTCAATGAGGAAAGGAAAGTTTATTCAAAAACTAATGCTGGAATAATAGATATCCATTTTAGAAAAAATAAACATCAACCCTCATTTTATAACATATATAAAAATTAACTCAAAATGGATCTTAGACTTAAATGTAAAAGCTAAAAAATAATACTTCCAAAAGAAAACATAGGACGAAAATCTTTTGACTACGGGCGAGCACAAAGATTCCTTAGATTGGATGTAAAACACATGAGTCAAAAAATATTGATAAATTGGACTTTATCATAACTAAAAAATTTTCCTCCTTGAAAAACAAAGACATAGTTGATAAAATAATGAAAAATGAAATCACACAATGAGAGAAATTCACAAAACATATATCTGACAAAGGATTTGTATCTGGAATATAAATAATTCTTACAACTAAATAAGAAGACAATCCAATAAAAGGTGGGCAAAAGATATGAAAAGACACTTCACCAGAGAAGATATACGAAGAGCAATAAACCCATAAAAAGATGCTTATCATTATTATTCATCAGGGAAATGCAAATTAAACCAACAAAGAAACATCATTGCCTACTCATTTGAATGACTAAAATTAAAAACGCTGACAATTCCAAGTGCTGGAGAGGATATAAACATAGGTATATGCATTTGTCAAAACTCATCAAATGCATTTAATAAGATTTTGGATGCCCATTCCCTGGAGTTTGGAACATGTTCTCCCTTTCTACCCTAATTACAAGGTAAAGTCATTCTGTAATAGCCCTTCCTTTTTTTCATTACTGAAGAGTCCCCTGATGTAGTTGAAGCTTTATGCCCTAAATTGAAGGTTAGAAACTTGATATAGCAGTCTGAACTTAATTATATTTGAAATGCCAGAGTTTGATTGCCTTTTCGTATGTATTTCAAAGGATTGGTGAATTACTTGTGTCTGAACAGTACATCCCCTGGATCATCTAAGGCAATTGAACACACTCCCTCAAAAATTGCTAGTAATGTGTGACAGCCACACATATGGGACTGCACTACCCAGATCTCCCTTCAAGAGAGAACCTACTCTTAGAAAAGTAGTAGGCTGACAGCCTCCAGCTATCACACCATCAGGATCTATTGCAAGGTTCATGCCAAGCTCATGCTATCCCTAAGTTGCTCCTAACCAATCACTGTGCACAATGGGTTATAAAAGGCAGCCATTCTTGACCAACATAGGACTCCATTAATGGACAGTCCTTGCACTAGAGTTCCTAATAAATCTAGTTGAGACTTCCTCAGAACTGCACTACAGTCTGACTTCCTCACCAGTTGTCCTTCCTTCTTTCCTTTGACAGGTGTCAGATGTGCGTCATATTCTGAGGCTCTCCCCACCTACTCTTCCCACTCATCCTTCACAGGCACTTCCCCCAACAAATTTCATGCACTTCTAATTCTTTCTTGCCATCTGCTTCCTGGAGGACCCAAAGTAACACCGCTGTATCTGCTAAGATTCATCAATGGAACAGATCTTCCTCCCCTGCCACATAAGGAAAAACCTGGTTTTTCCTGAAGCCCCATGGGATGTTAATATTACTCCATTACTTCTTTAATGTCAGCATACCCCACTTCCTGTCTAGAGAGGTAAAAAACTATTGACCTAAATCACCATCTTGCTAGGAAGGCTGCCTCTCCTTTGCCTCTGGTTCTCAGAGGGTAATAAGTGTCATTAAAGCTCCTTATACTTACACCTTGTGAATCTGTCTCTCTGTCTAAAGTTCATATATCAAGTCAGGATTCTTAGTTGCAAATAACCAATCCTACCTACTTTATGTATAAAAGGAATTTGTTTGAACAATTTATATCATTCAAGGAATTACCAACAAGGCTGAAAATTAGATTTGGAGGCCCTACAGCCAGGAATAACACCTCAAAGTATATTCTAAGGCTGCTCTCACAAAAACAAAAACAAAACAAAACACTACCACCACTGCTGGGCACTGATACCAGTTTGCCCTGCTGATACCACTGATTTGACTTTGGGCTCTGTTGCTAAAATAATTAGCAGTTCCTCTAGATACTTACATAGTGACCTCCAGTTCTGCCTCCATCACCTCTGCTCACAAGCCAAAATTCTAACTTTAAAAGAAGTGAACACTGTCACATAAGATGAAGAGAGACTAAAGCTAAGAAAACACTCTCAGGCCAAACATCCAAAAATATGACAAACTACTTACATGGAAGAAAAAACTCACTTCTCTCTCCATTCCCTGGAATTTGATAATTAGTCCATAATAAAACAAATACCTTGTTGCAGATTTCTCCAACCGAAAAATCTGGGCATGGGGCTATTAACAATGTAAGTCATCAAAGAACTACAGAATCAATTCAGTAAAAGGGAAGGGCAGAGACAAAGGTTTGGCAGGAGGGTGAGTCCAACACTTGACACCAGTTTTCCCCTTAAGTCATTTGTTTTTGTTTGTTTGTTTGTTTGGGGTTTTTTTTGTTTTGGAGTTTTGGGGGTTTTTTATGTTCAATTAGCCAGTATATAGCACATCATTAATTTTTAATGTAGTGTTCAACGATTCATTAGTTGCATATAACACCCCATCATCCCATTACCCCAGCCCCCCACCCCCCTATCTTCTGTAATCCTTAAGTAATTTGTTGATCTGAAAGCTGCATTTGAGAGGCTGAGAAGTGGAGCCATTTCAAGGAGCTAAGAATGCAAAAAACTGGAGTTCAGGATCCACCAAAAAGAAAGAGGTCCTGGTAAACCCTAAGTTTTAATTTGGGGTCCCCAAAGTATATACCCTTGAAGTAAAGGTGAACCAAAAGTAGAGCAGCACTTAAAAAGACCAAAGCCCAGCTTTGGATCAGCTCATTTCCTGGTTATAGTAAGGTGATCTATCCCTATTTTAACTGCTACCAGAAACAAAAGTAATTCTCTGGAGAAATATATCATTCAGAGCCTCAAATTACCTCTACAATTTTTATTCATAATGACTGACATCAACTGAAAAACTAGGCATTGCAGGAGACAACATTACATCAACACAACAAAGACGAGAGAAAAAAAGCAACAGAAACAGCCATAACAACACATTAGAACCAGTTGAACAGATAGAAGATAGTCAAATGATAGATTTAAGCTCAAATGTATTAGTAATTGCATTAAATGGAAATGAACTAAACCCTTAAAGGTTAAAGATTAAGGATAATAGATTTAAAAAATAACTATATGCTGGGGCACCTGGGTGCTCAGTCAGTTAAGCATGCGACTCTTGGTTTTGGTTCAGGTCAAGATCTCAGGGTCATGAGAGAGAGCCCCCTACCCAGTTCTGCTCAGCGCGGAGTTTGCTAGACATTCTCTCCCTCTCCTCCACCTTTGCTCCTCCCCACCATGTGCACTCGCACACGCTCTCTCTTTGTCTCTCCCCCTCTCAAATAAATAAATTAACTAAATCCTTTTAAAAATATAGAAGCCACTTATAGGAGATACATTTTCTAAGCCACTTAATTGAGGTATTATTGACATGTAAAAAGCTCAACATATTTAATGTATACAACTTGATGAGTTTGGAGATAAGTATACACCCATGAAACCATCACCATCACCAAAGCATAGACATATCCATCACCTATAGGAGACACATTAAATAGCAGGAGATAGAAAGTCTAACAGTAAAAGGATGCAAAAATAAAACCTGGTGTTGCTATACTAATATCAAAATAACTCTAAAACAAGAAATATTAATAGGTAAATCATGTCTCAAATTATAATATTCACTTTATTGGAGTGTAAAACTTGATCAGAATATTGAAAGTATATATATTTCAATGAATCATTTACAGATAATTTATAAAATCAATTACAGATCCTTCTCTATCTGAGAAGACTGGAGGTCCTCCCAAATCCTATCCTGCTTATAAACTCAGTACAATCTAGAACCTGCACCGAGGTTCACCTGAGCCCCCTAGAAAAAGA
Organism: Halichoerus grypus; assembly: GCF_964656455.1. Lineage (NCBI taxonomy): Eukaryota > Metazoa > Chordata > Mammalia > Carnivora > Phocidae > Halichoerus > Halichoerus grypus. The sequence continues at coordinate 34,037,962 of NC_135725.1, read as the reverse complement.
GTCCTTACCCTGGATATTCCCTAAAGACAAGGAAAATGTAATGAAGTCTTAAATTTTATTTAGTAGGATTATTCTTGACAGTGGAATAATATTGTAATTCTGAAACTATTTTGTATTTTCTAGGATAGAAAATTAGAAAACATTTATTATGTTGGGAAGCAGGGTATTTGCTTAAAGAAAGGGAAAGAGAAAAAATATAAAATAGGAGCTGGTAAGGGTCTATTTGATTTTGAATTTGAGGTGTCAACAAAAAAATAATCCTAACTGTACACTGAAAAGGCACTAGGAGAAATAAATCTCAGTAACAATGAGGCACAATTAGCGCCTAGCTCTTGTACTATTCCCTAAGAAAAAGTTACCAGTACTCCTAGGAGAAATGGCTGATTCCAGGTCTGAGACAGGTAAAATACAAGATGATCCTGGAAGTACTTAAGGACCAATAGGAAATACTTAAAAATTAGTGAGTCCAGAAGCTGGCGGACAGCCACTGGTCATAATTGATAGTCAAAAAAGAACAATGATAGTAATGAATTAAAACACATGGAAAATGTAAGTCCATGATGAGATTCAAAATAAAGTGGAGGGGGAAAAAGAAAAACTCCTCTCTTAGGAAGAATACCAGCTAAAAAATGAGGAACGAATGATAAAATGTAAAATCACCACTCTGAAAGCCAATATAAGAACTGATTCAGGCAAAATCATCAGTAAACGTTCAAGCGAATAGAACGAAAATTTCTTGGAGAATAAAATATTCACATGAACTCAAAGTAATCTCCTATCCAACTCACTTATTAATTACAAAAGAAAAAAAATGAGTCTTTACAAAGGAGAGCTAAGATGGTCACAATTCTGGCAAAGGCAAAATGATAGGACCAAAAAAAACAGATGAATCGTTGTTGGGGACTCAGGGAGGGGAGGGGTTGACAGCGAAAGGACAGGAAGGAATTTTGGAGGGGCATGAAACCATTCTTTATCTAGACTGTGGTGGTAGTAACATAATTGTACGTGTTCGTCAAAACTCATAGAGCTGTACACCACAAGGAGTAAACTTGTAAAATATCTTGATAATTATGTAAATTATACCTCAAGAAGCCTGGCTTTAAGAAACAAGCAAAGCAACAACAACAACAAACCGGAGGAAGGTAATGAACCCTCCTAGACTGGGGTAGACTAAAAAGGACAGTACTGCCAAATGCTCTGGTGAACCTCGATTGGATCCTGGCTTTTAGGGGATGGGGAGAAAGAACTACAAAAGACCTTTTAGGGACAGCTGGGGAACTCTGCTGGGGAAAAGCTTGCACTCTGTTGATAATGGTATTGAATTAATGTTTTTTCCTCAGGTGCAGTGATAGGGCTGTGGTTTCATAGAAACTGGCCCTGTACTTGGGAGGTATATGCTGATATATTTAGGGGTAACCTGTAATGGCTGCAACCTTCTTTTGGATACTTTGTCAAAAGTGAGAGTGTATAAACAGAAAGGAAGGGATCTTTCCTGTGGATTTGAGAGATTTCAAAATAAAAATTAATTATTTTTGCTAAACCCCAAGAGTGCACAGCTGCAACCCCCATCTCCAGACTTCTTGCTGGATGCTGTGGTTTCGCTAACCCATCCCCCTTATTCCTCTAGTTCTTCCCTTTCAGAAGTTGCACCCGTTGCAGCTCCTTATTTCTTATTCTCTGATCATGCCTTCTGGCTGGCAGGAAAGCATCTGTTTCCAAGGCTGTTGATCTCTGCCATGCCCTTCTCTTTCCTCTCCCCTGAGCCGAAGCCTGACCTGTACAGCTTGGCTATTTTTAAGTATAATCTATATTCTCCAAGTATCTTTCACAGAGTCAAATGGTATCTAGGTCTCTCTGGGACCATCCACCTCCTCTTTAAAAAGCTTCCCATTCTGCCTCAGCCCTCCCTTTTGAACTGAAAATCCATTCACAATCTTTTCCTCCTTTAGCTCACAGCCCTGGCTGCCTGGCCAGCTAAGTCAGAGAGGATTTTTCTTCTAACCTCTCATAAATTCCCCATCCTCAGATTGCCCTCCTCCATCGCTCCCTCTCACCTAAATGTAGCTGTAAATTCCCGTTTTCCTCTCAACCTTTTCTCATTCTCAGGCTCACAGATGCACCAAATGTGACCCTTTCTCATCAGGACATCTCTTCAGACATGTTGTGGGTGAACAGGTGCCTCATGGACAGAGAGATGGAAGAGAGCCACAGGAATATTCTGCAGCCTGACAGGAGTACAGCTATCTTGGGATGGCCAGGGATCAGCAAACCTTCTCTATAAAGGACATTTCAAAGCACTTAGAAAATATCATCTTGCTTTTCTTTTAAAGAGTGAAAGTGAGGAGCATAACCTTCTCTTTTTAATAAACTCTCCCCTCCTCCACTCAAAAATACATCAATTATAATTGTTATGACGATTTTGTTAATGAAATGATCTGCTGAGAAGCAGCCATTAGACTGAGTATAAGCTATTTTCCATGGTTTCCACACACAGCCTAGTAAACTTGGCCAAATTGTCTGGCAGGTTGGGTACCCAGCACCTCCCGTGCTGTGCTCATCACTAATATGAAGCTGATGATGCTCAGTTATTCACTCCCTAATAAGATCCTAATATGACCCTCTGAGCAACTGGCGGCTCACTGGTTTTCTGCTTTTCTTCTCACATGTATTTGTATTTCCCTACTTTATTCTTGGCTAGATTTTTCATCAAGATATCTTCAGGTGGGTTTGATCCCACTTGTGAGTAACTTTGGAATACTTGCTCTCAGAGAAGTAGGTATGTAATTTATTTGACAAACCAGTATCATTTCTTTGAGGCAGATCTGCTTTCTCTCCAATGATTCATAACTTTTCATTGTCAACAGAGCAACATGAACATATATCCATCAAATTAACATTTTAATCTGGAAAAATGGATCTGAGAATAAATTGGTAAAACGCTAATAGTGGGTGAAGTGGGGTTCAAACTCACTAATTATCAAAGAAACAAATTTAAAACAATTGTGCACAATTTTTAGCCGTTGAAACTACGAAACCTTTTGTGAAGGATAATATTGTGTCAGCAATGGAGGTAGTAATGCGGGGATGCTTGCCCAAAACACAGCCGGTAGAGTGAGGACACAGAATCTCGCTGCAGAATCTTAGTTCTTACATCATCCTACACTATATCTCATAAGATAACGTTTAAATAAATCATAGTATGATTATAAGATGGAGTATTAATTAAAATTCAAATTCTCTCAGAATAATTAATGATACGGGAAATGTTTATGGCATTATATTACGTGAAGAAATCAGGATACAAAACTGGGTATGCAGTATGGTCCAATTTATTTTAAAATATGAATACAGAGATATCGAGGCATGTTTGTGTGTATTGAATTGCATACCAAGTGAAGATTCCCTGGATTTACATATTGAACTAAATTGGCTTAAACAACTAATTCCATGCCCTATGAAAAAGCAAAATCCCTTCTAAGATTTCCTGAAGGGTGATATATTCAGTCACCTCAACTCCAGAATCCTACTCTGTTCTGTCCTACATCAACCCAGAGTTTAAGTTTTTAGCTTAGCTCCTTCTTAAATTTCCACCAATGGGGAAAAAAAAAATCACACAAAGCATTTAAGAGTATAATAGAATTAAGCATTTGGAAGATGGAGAAGTTCATTTAACAATATGCAAACCATTCCAAATTGATCATGAAGTATTACCATTTTTAAAAAATTATTTTTAGCCAGCCCACTGGCTATTTGCCTGTTAGATCACCGAGCTGCACATTTCATGGGCCCATCTTTCCTCACCTTCCCTTCTCTCTACCTCTCCTCCTTCAAGAATAATAAAATAAATTTTACCATTTTCCATGCAAGCTGGACAACAGTCCTTTCTGGGTCCTGCCTCCTATCCCAGTTCTTTCCCAAATAAGGACAGTTCCTACCCTAAGAATAATCTTGGTCTATCAGCTATTAAAATGGTGGTCTCAATCCTGGCTACTCCTTAGAATTTCTGAGAAGTGTCATTTTGTGTGTGTGGCTTTTTAAATAAATATTACTCCCTGGGCCTCTCTGGAAAGTCTGACGGTGTGATTTTGGCATAGATTTATTTTTAATATCCGTATGATTCTAATGTACAGCAGAGTTGAAAACCACCATGCTGGAATAAAGACACTCATATTGTTACACATATACCATACATCTTTGATTCTATGGTGCATGTTTTTTCACAGCTTGATATTTTTAAAATTAGGATGCATTTAATAATTTATATCAAAAAGAACTTATAAGCTGCCAAATAAATTGTGACATACTTGTCATTTCTTGCAATGCATATGGGAACAGTGCCCAGTCTCTCCAAATATATCATGCAATCTTTAAAGCTGGGAGAATTTGGTGTGACTGATTCCTGCATTATGAAGGACTATTATTTGGGCACTGAAAATCCATCAGTAAAAGATTCTGGCTGAATTTCAAGAGAAACTTGTGATGTGTAATTCAATAAAGAAAAAATTATAAGTTTAACCAAATAGGAAATGCAGATAAAATCCCATTATTTTTTAATGTATTTTGACATTAGACTGTAGATAAAGATGTCATAGGGGTCAACATTTGAAGCACATAAAATGGGAAGCAGCACATAATAGGGATAATCTGTACAGTTATGGTTGGCCAAAAGTGATTTTAAATTAACTTTAGACTCAAAATGAGAAGGAAACTTGGTCTCAATTTTGTGAGAAGAAAATGGTATGTAATTGCCAATTTTTAAGTAAAAAAGAAAGGTATCATTATTTGTCTTGAAATACAGTAACTAAACCAAATTGCATTTTATAACAGTGTATCTTAGAATTAAAGAACTATAGTACACACAGATATCCACAATCCTAGAAAAACAACTGGCATGAAGCACATCAAAATGTTAGCAGTCATTGTTGAAAAGACTTACAGATAATTTTTACTTTCTTCTTTACGTTTACTTTCAAAATATTTTAATAAATATAGATAAATCTCATAATCAGGAAAAGCAAGCAATGTTATTGAAATAAATACATGAGCACAGGCATATCATTTTCTACCTCTCACTTCCCCTAAAAAGCTCATTGATCAAAGCTACAAATATCCAAAATAAAAGGGATAAGAAAGCCAAAAAAAACCTATATTTCAGAAGACTTAAACTGTGGGCCTTTTAATCACTATAATACCTTTGTTTTTTTTAAGTAAAGCCCACATGTAAAAGATTAAGACTTTCTCCATACCCGTACTCCACACCGCGAACAATCTTTAATTAAACCCAGAGCTAAGTTTACTGGAATGATGTTAAATGTGCCAGAAAAAAAGGAAGCTAAAAAGCTGTCCACCTTCTCTCTTTCCAGCATTTCTCACCCGAATGGCATGCTGTGAAACACACACTTAAATTGATTGGTATTAATGCATGCATACAGGTTCCAAAATGTCAGCAAGATGCATTTGCTTTCAAGTTATATTAATTCCACTGATTACAAAGAGCTGGGTAAATAAATCTTAGTTTTTCACAAAATTTGTTTTAAGGTCCTTTCTCATACATGGTCAGAATTTTCCTTCTTTACTGCCTTACCTTCATTTATTTATGAATTCAATGGACAAAAATTGTGCCAGGCACTGTTCTAGGCCCCAGGGAAATGGTAATGAACAAGACAAGAGGTCCCTGCCCTTGATCAGCTTACATGCCAGTAAGGTTAGGAAACAAGCAAGAAGGAAATAAGTGCATTAAATATAATTTAAAAAAAAAAAAGGATAGAGAATGCCTGGGGCAAGTCCAGGACAGGGGAGCAGGAAGCAGGTGGCTACGATGGTCAGGGACTTCTCTAAGGAAATCACATTCACAAAAGACTAGAATGCTGACAAGGGGGTAGCCCTACAGAGATCTAAAGAACGTTCCAGGCTGAGGAAACAGCAAGGGCGAAGACCACATATAGGCTGAGCTTGGTGCATGCATGGAACACGGGGAAGATCAATTTGGCTAGAACAGCATGGGGAACAACAAGTGGTACAAGTTGAAATCAGAGAAAAGTAGCAGCCAGATCATGCAGGACTGCACAGGCCATCAGATGGAGTTAGATTTTATTCTACTTGCTATATGAAACCTTTGGAGTGATCTGATATGATTTATGCTTCTTTTAAAAATGTATAACACAGAATGCAGAAAGATACATTATTCCTCCTCTGACCAGTTCTTAGCTTTAGAAATAAATGGGAAACAAGAACATTTTAGACAAAAAGTCAGAAAACCTGGGATCAAGTCTTATCTCTTCCATCTAGAAACTGTATTACCTCAAAATACTTAATCCTCTGGCCTCAGTTTCATTACCTGTAAATGGAAATACTACATCATAGCACTGAGATGAGATATAAATGAGATGAAGGATTTAAAACCACCCATATAGTGGGTGGTTAGGATGTCACATCCCCTCTTTCTTTCCCTCCTTCCTGTGAGATACAGAGAAGGGGGATTCTGGAGAATGAGCACCTACATGGCAAGTTATAATTGCTAATGGAGAATATGAAGCAATGTGAGGAGATTCTTTTTTTAGGCTGGGTTCCTCTGAGACAAGGATTTGAGCTTTTCTGGGAGATGATCCTAGCAAACACTGTAAAGAGAATAGAGAAGTGAAAGAGGAGAGAGAAGGAAGCAGATAAAGAGAATATTACCAAGCATGGCACCACTATGGGCAAGTGGGGCCTCACTCACATTGGGAAATTTTGGAAGACAATGCAGAAGATATCTTGGAGTTTTCCCACCTGAGGGGCAAAGGAGCTTAGCATTTATTCATCAAGTCCTGAGTCCTAAGGGCTAACTCCTTCCATACTTACAGTCTGCCCCAGACTTGGACTGACAGGGATCTCACAGCCAGAGAGAGCCCTAAGCAAAGATGTGCAGGTCCCAGCAGCAGAAGCCATAGGATAGGCATGCTTTGAAATGGTAGGTGCCAAGACAATGTGGCTGGGGCACAGCATCTGCCACACCCTTAGTCTCGGACCCAACACCGTGAGGCCCTGGAGATATGAAGGCCTGCTCTCATTGCCAGAACTGCAACATGATTTTCTCCAGACTGTGACAACCCCTAGGAATAGTGTGTGTGAGTGATGATGCCTCTGGCCACACTGCTAGGGCCCCTGGGAAGACCTTAGCAAAAGGGCAGAGGCTCTGGGTACTACATTCCTCCTCACACCTACAGGATAACGCACAGTCCTGGCCTCCTCTTGGACCAAGTTTGTGGGGTTTAGACACAAAACAGGTTGAACTTATTAGAAATCTAGTCTCTAGGGAAATTTTCTGTAAACAGCCTTCCTGTTTAAGAAAAAGTTAAAATCAATATGCTTTAAGAATAGCCAGGCTTTGCTAAGTTTGGTCAGTGGGTGGGATTTATTATTTTGCTAGTATCAAAAAGCCAACACTTACTGAGAGATTTTTACCATATGCCAGGGAAGGGAAGCACATAGCTAACATCATATAAATGAGACTTCTGTACAAATGGGAACTATGAACTGACCTGTAATATAATCAAGCAGGACATGATAGAGAGAGCTGTCATCTAAGAGGACTGTACTGCATTTGGAATGACATGATGTAACCCATGGTGGGGCATTTTCAATATCTTTAGATTAATAATACCAGCCTTAATTTATTGAGCATTTATTATAAGCCAAACACAATAATAAACCCTTTATCTAGAGTAGCACTTTTAAACTTCACAACAGCATTGAGAGATAAGTATTGCAGTTCTCATGTAAAAGATGAAGAAACTGGGGCACCTGGGTGGCTCAGTCATTAAGCGTCTGCCTTCGGCTCAGGTCATGATCCCAGGGTCCTGGGATCGAGCCCCGCATCAGGCTCCCTGCTCCAAGGGAAGCCTGCTTCTCCCTCTCCCACTCCCCCTGCTTGTGTTCCCTCTCTCGCTGTGTCTCTCTCTCTCTCAAATAAATAAATAAAATCTTTAAAAAAAAAAAAAAAGATGAAGAAACTAAGACTTCAATTAGATTAAAGAACTGGCATTTAACCTATACTTTTAAATTTCCAAGTGATAATCAAGTGTATAACTTGCCCTGGGTACCTGTATAGAGCGATCCTGATGAAAATCTGCACAACTAGCTATAGAATTATGTATTGCAGAACTAATAAATCATCCCTTGGCCCTGTCCAATCAGTGGGTCCCTGGGAGAAGCCTGGAGTAATAACATCTATTGAGTATCTTAGGTCCTCTTTCTTATGGGCCAGTGGAAGCTCATTCACACGTTTGGATAATCCAAGGATATCATTTACTATTCTTAAAACTTTATATTCCTAAAACTGAATGAAACATAAGACCAAATATCATTTCAAATTAAAACCACTCACAAGATGCTGTGAGCAAGATGCTGAGCAGGCCTTCATATCCCCGGGGCCTCACGGTGTTGGGTCTGAGACTAAGGGTGTGTCTCCTCTGATTTCATGAGGAAAATGAAGATATTGCCTAATGGCAGAAAACCTAAGATATCTTATTTGATCCCTCATTTTCACAGAATAAAACAAATGAACAAAAAAATAATCTTTTAAGTAATTTCTTTCTTATACCTTTCAAAGAGAATTATCTAAGTTTGATTCTCTATGGATTGGCTCAACATTAACTGTACCTCATTTTCCTTCACTAGAGAAGAAAAGTGTGAAAAATAACCATGAAAAACATCACTGTGCTTTGCAAAAGGGCAGTTTACTAGTAAAGATGAAAAGAGATTTTTTTTAACAGAGCAAGATGCTAAGTAATGAATTCTCTCTTTCAACAAATCTAACTATTCCCTAGGTAAACCTTTGTTTCTTTTTTTTTTTTTTTAAAGATTTTATTTATTTATTTGAGAGAGAGAATGACATAGAGAGAGCATGAGAGGGGGGAGGGTCAGAGGGAGAAGCAGGCTCCCTGTTCAACAGGGAGCCCGATGCGGGACTCAATCCCGGGACTCCAGGATCATGACATGAGCCGAAGGCAGTCGCTCAACCAACTGAGCCACCCAGGCGCCCTAAACCTTTGTTTCTAGAGGAAGCTAAGCATGTCAAATCTAGTCAATTCCATCTGTTGACCGCTTCCCTACATCTCTCTTTCCTCTTCTCACTCTGTCACCTTCCACACCAGCACCTTGTACCTTCCTTGCACCTTCACCTGTTACTAAATAGGTGCACGCATTATCTGTCACAGACACAACCCCACCACACATGCCATCAGTGCAGTGGCTCTGACAGGTGAGGTTCAGACACAGGTGTCCCCACTGCATTAGTTATCTACTGCTGCATGGAAAATTATTCCAAAATTCTGTGGCTGTTGGCAGACAAGTCTCCATCAGGCCCCTTGTGTTTCTTGTGAGCAGAAGCACTGACAGCTTTTGGCCCAGATTTTCTTTTCCAGGATATTTGTATAGCAAACAACCTTGGAAGGTGGAGACTGTGTATCCCCCTGGGCCAGAGGCCAGAATTGTCTGCTGTCCAATATAATAAAAATAACATAGCTCTCCAGGGCAAAGTTTGAGCAGATTTTCTTGTAGCCCTCGTATAAAAGGTTGGGGTTTTCTAAGCTGAGGGTCCCTCAGCTATGAGGCAAACCCACTGTGTGTGCAGTATCTACATGCCTATCACTGCCTCACCCCCCGTAGGACTTAGGGAGCAAGAGGAACCAGTGCAAACATGTGCTCACACTGACTGCTTTGCTATAAATATGCAAGTCTTTTGTCTCTTACTCAGGAGTCCAATGACTTCTACTAGTATCCATAAAACTGTGGTAGACTCATTTGTTAGCTTACAAAAAGGGTAAGATCTCAGATCTTTCTCGGTTTTTGACAGTGGTTTCAAACAACAAACATTTATTTTCTCATAGTTTCTGAGAGTAGGAATCTGGAATTGGCTTACCTGGATGATTCTGGTTGAGGGTCTCTCATGAGATTACTGTGAAGCTACCAGCAGGGGCTGCTGAAGTCATCTGAAGGCTTGACTGGGGCTGAAAGATACAGTGTCAAGAAGGCAGACTCATGGCTGTTGGCTGGAGGCCTCAGTTCCTCACCACACGGGCTTCTCCACAGAGCTTCTGGAGGATCCTCAAAACATGGCAGCTGGCTTCCCCCCAGAGCAAATGATCCAAGAGAGAATGAGTGTGGCCAAAATGGAAACCGTAGCATCTCTTATAATCTAGTATCAGAAATAATATACCATTACTCTGCCATACTCTGTTGGATACAAAGTTCAACCACAGCACGCTGTGGGAGACAACTGCACAAGGGTGTGAATATCATGAGACAGGAATTATTTGGGCTGTCTTCTGTTGTCAGGTGAGCACCTCACTCACACACACAGAATCTGGCTGGCATTACCAGACGCTTTTTTTTAATTATTATTTATTTATTTAAAATTTTATTTTAATTAGCAAACCTGGGGCGGGGGGGGAGCCACATTAGGACTCAGAGACAAAGGTGGAGACCCAAAAATCAGCTGGTTTTTCCTTGTCAGGCTGGAGCAGAATTTCAACCAGACCACATCCATTCCAACTCTGGAGACCGTTTACTCTTTAAATCCTAATCCAGGTACTTTGGTTGCAAACTGGCTTCACTTCATCCAAGTTCTTAGCTCCAGGGCTTTCATGGCATCCTCAAGTTTGAGCATCCCTCGTTCCTGTCGCTGGCGGTGCCATTCGGCCATGGACTGGAGCATCCACCTGGCTCTGAGCTTATACAAGTAAGAGCCATAAACCACGATCTCCGTGAGGTCCGAGGATTCCAGAAATTTTAGCTCAAGCATGACTTTGCTCACTTGCTCGATGTACGGGATTTGAGATCCAGCTGGGCCAAACATAGCTTCCAAGAGCTGCGTCTGGACCTGCAACACCTCGGGATCTTTCAAGTCTTCAGGAGCTTTCACCCATAGTGGAATATCTTTTCGTTCTGGTAGCGTCCCCATCTGGACTGCCTCAAAACTAACCACGCTCCAACCTAAGCTAGGCCTGAGTCCTACCAGATGCTTTCAAGCCAGGGGCATGTAGAACTGATGAAATAATGCCTAGGGAAAAAAAAAAAAAAAGGTAAAACAAAGGCTTGAATTTTAGAACTGGCTTCAGAAAGAGATTATTTCAGCAAGAAGAGAAACCTCTGGAAAGGGTCTAGTGAAAAGTGAGGGAGTTTAGTACCCTTTCCCCATGAAGAGCAGTAAAGCTCAGAGGGATTTGTTTTCATTTTCTTTCTGAGACAGATGACATACTCAATTCAGTCTCTAGGAAAAGAAAGAGTCACCCATTGCTACCCATCTCCATTCTTCTGGAGAAAGCAACAATATTTTTTTCCTTTGTCACCACCCTGCCATGTTCCCATTTGGCTAGCCCATGAGACAGTGGAAGCATTTTTCTCATTTTTTTATGAGTGTTTGACAATGCCACCCAATACGTGCATTCCTGCACCACTGCAGAGTGGACACTTTCACTATTTCTGATTCCAGCAGAAGTACATCCAACAGTGAAAAACATGTACAGTGAGGACATCTGAAAAGGAAGAAGGAGCATAGAATGTAAAGGGGCAGTATGTGCATGTGTATGTGGGCATGCAAGCAGGTTCTAAATAGGAGTCAGGAAAAAATTTAGCAATATACAATGCAATTTTAATTCATATTCTCTTGTTCTTCACTGTGGAGGAAAAATTGTTTTTTTCTAAAGATTTTATTCATTTGACAGAGAGAGAGAGAGACAGCTAGAGAGGGAACACAAGCAGGGGGAGTGGGAAAGGGAGAAGCAGGCTTCCCGCTGAGCAGGGAGCCCGATGTGGGCCTCGATCCCAGGACCCTGGGATCATGACCCAAGCCGAAGGCAGACGCTTAACGACTGAGCCACCCAGGTGCCCCACTGTGGAGGAAAATTTTAATTTATTAATGCCAACTGCAACTTGCAAGCACTACCATATAATATTGAGATGTTTGCCTGGAGAACACATGAAAGTGGTGTGTGTGTATGTATGATATGTAGGAATGATAAGGGAGGGCTCTAGGGACTTTTAGAAATAAAAAAGCAATGGTCTTCATTTGAGCAAAAGAAAATAAACATTTTTTAGCTTCTTCTGTATGCCAGACTCTGAGCTAATCTCATTCGCATTTAATCTTCATTCAGAACAGCCCTCTAAGGCAGGCAAAATCATCCCATGTCACAGGAGAAAAAAAAAAGTGGTTCAGAAAGAATGTGCCTTACTAAGACAGTGACAGATTCAGGAGTACATGCTCTTGTATGTCTCACTAGCTCTTTGACAAAATAGGGATATCTGTTGCTTGAAACGGTGAAGAGGAGAGGTGCCCAAGTCTGAAATCTCTATTGAAAGCACTAGTGTTTCTATAATTTGGGGAGGACAAAACAAGTGAAATAACTAAAAGTGAAGGTGGTTTTCATATCATCCTGAGAAGCAGGATTTCCCCAGTAGGGGAAATAAAATGGGAAGGCCTAATTCTTCAAATACAATGCAAAGTGTACAATGTACAGCACACAGGCAATCTGCCTGTTGGAAAGTTCACGTGCACAGTGGATTGTCTCCTTGAGAGAAGCATGATACAGTCAAAAAAGCATGGACTATGGAGTCCGACAGACCTGAGTTTGCATTTTAGCTCAATATTACTTGTATGACTTTGAAAGTTTATATAAAGTCTCTAAGTCTATATATAAAGTCTCTAAGTCTATATAAACTCCTTACTTGTACAATTAGAATGATAACACCCACCTCTCGGCTTTGGTAATCCCTCCCCATGAGATAACACGGGTAAACTATCTCATACAGTCTGGTGTATGCTGGGTCCTCTGCGAATCACAGCAATGAATTCCATTCATTCATTTTTCAAGTCATATGTACAAAACTTTGGGCTACACTTTCAAGAAGGAGCCTTTAGGATTCTAAAACCACAAGCAAACTAAGTTTCCAAAGAACCACATCTTTCAAATTGAATTGGATAAGTCATAGAGTATTTAACAAGGTGCTGGTCTTGAAGAGAATAGATTTAATTTGGTTTAGTTCCTTTGGCATTTGCAGGTAAAAACCACCACAAATTAATTAGCATGTCTTCATTTGCTTGAGGATGATTAATAATACTCAGGGAAAACAGGTTTTACATAATTCATCAGTCTGACACAGCGCAACACCTCTGGAGTTCCGGGAACTTCCAATCCCAGCTGGTCTGTGACACTTTAAAACTAGCTGCAAAACACAAAAGGGTGCTATTCTTGTAGGCCCTACATTAGCTGTTGTTCTGAAGTGAGGGGAGAGAAATCTAATCACAATCTTCAAGGTTACTTTCTTTCCAATTTAGGGTAAAGGGTGTAAACAAATCCTCTGTATACAGAACAGCTCTGACTTGGTCTCCAGGAACTCACTTGGCTCACTAAGTGGGTTGAGCAGAGGCACCTTACGGGTGTCGTCTTTTTCTCCTCCCCACCATTAGTCTGGGGCTGACTCTTTTAATATAAGCAAAGGTGAGTCTTTTTCATACTGTCAAAAATGCCCTCGCCACAAGCACAGAGTTTTCTGTGAGTGGTCCACAGTGCACGAGGTATGAGCTAAGGCACTGGAAGTGTGAGTCATCAACACACAGCCAAGAGGCAAAAAGTAAGTTTGATCAGTGTTTCTGAATCCAAACTGGAACGCCTGCTGGCAAAAACTTTTCATTCTCTACTGATGGCCTTAGGAGTGAATGAGAAGAGGAATCCCACGAGAGTATTAAGAGCAATAACTGTCTTAAAATATTTGAAGAGGGTCTGGGGAAAGAAATGTGCATTTTAAAACAAAGTATTCTTTATCTTTCTAGTTCTGTAGAGGCCCTGAATTTGGCCAACTGATATAATTAGAGGTCACATGACCATCTGCAGAATTCAAGGGAGAGGCCTGCTTTATGTGAAAGGTTGGGCAAACGAACTGAAAACCTCTAAGATCCATTCCAAAGCTAAGATCCTAGGAATCTGACTGGAGTTTACAATAAAGAAGAACTTTGAATTCTTCACTGAGACCTTCCTTCAATTTGACTGTCCACTCTCAATTCTGGTTATTTATCTGGCATTATTAAGTCCACCATCTGTGTCACATGTGACTCAGGATTCTTCACAGGATGCCAGGTCGGATAGAAGGGTTTCCTAGCCGAGATCAATCAATGCTGCTTCAGACTCTCTCAATCATAATACCAGAAGCCAACTCAAACTACTGTCAGTCTAACAGGGAATTCAGTGGAAGCACATTAAAGTATCTCACAGTTTGCAAGTGTAGAGGGGCTTAGGGAAGGGGCAGAAACTAAAGTCAGGACCATCCGGAATCTCAGCAGTGCCCTTTCTCTGTCGTTAATCTTGATCTTTCCAAGAATCAGCCTCATTTTTATTTGTTTTTATAGAACGGGTTTCCCTAATTCCAAGTCCACGTGGCAAGAAATGCCATGCAACCTAAACTGACATCATGTCAGACTCAGTGACAATAGAGAAGCCCTGGTTGGCCCAGACTGGATCAGGTGACTGCCTCTGGTCCCATCAATTCCGGCCATGGAGGTGTGTGGGGTTAGGGACTACAAACACGGCTGCTGAGGGCCCATGCCTGTGGAAGATGAGAAACGACGCGAGAAGGAAGGTAGTTCTCAAGAAGGGAGCTGGAAAAAAATCCTAAAAGAAGTCCTCTAAAAATAGATTCCACCAAAACAAGAAAATTTTCATGTTTATGTTTTCTTCAGTTGGGTAAGTAGTATAGGTTGCTGTGGCTTTTGGTTTTATCTTACATCTGAAAGAACTAAGTCAATCTTACAGATGCATCAACTTCTCATTTTTTAAAGTGACATCTGAAGCATGTTGCCTTTCTTGACTTAAAACTTCAAGTCACAAATAATCAATATTTGCCCTGAGGAAATCTTAGGGCTATTTTAAAAACCAGAATCCTATAATCCTCTCGTGTCTTATAGCTCCAGGAAAAACAAGTTACCCTCTTAAAAGAACTGTCTATGGTTGTTTCTTCTCCTGTAAGGGGAACTTGGCTTAATGACCCCATGTCACTGGGTGGGGGGGCTCCTCTAGAGAAAATGGAAGCAGTTATTTTTTATTTCCAAAACCAGCCAGGAAAATGCTCTCTATATAGTCTTCTGCTGTCTCACTTAGAGAAAATGTGGCTCTATCTACGCTAACCATTGATATCACTGTCTTTTTTGGTGGCTAAAGGCTGAGAGGAAGGGGGTGAGTTTATCTAGTCAGACTACTATTTGAAATTTCAACCTAAGCAAAAAAAAAAAAAATTTAAACAAAACCAAATGCCATTTTTTCTAACAAAATACAATTTGGTTTCAAATGGGTAAAAGATAAACATTCTACCAAAGAATATATACAGATTGCAAATAAAAATGTAAAAAGATTCTCAACATCATTAGTCATAACAGAAATACAAATTAAATCCATGAATAGATACCACTAAATGCCTATTAGAATCATTAAGTTAAAAAATTGATAATATTAAGTGACATCAAAGATATGAAGCACTGGAAATACAAAATGTGCACCCACTTTGGAAAACCGTGTGGCACTTTCTTATAAAGTAAAACATGAACTTACCTACAACTCAGCTATCCCACTGCTAAGTATTGACCCAAGTGAAATAAAAACTTACAGTTCACTTGAAAACATTACAGAGGTGGTTTTTTGCATAACTACCAAAAACTGGAAATAATCCAAATAACCCCCTACTAGGAGATAGATAAACAAACTGTGGTACATCTAAATAGAATAGAATACCTAGCAATAAAAAAGAAACAAATTATTGATACATACAACAAAATGGATGGATCTTATATGCAATATTAAGTGAAAGAATGTTCCGATGTTAAGTAAAAGCAGCCAGACTAATTAGGCTACAAATTATATAGTTCCATTTAAAAGACATTCTGGAGAAGGCAAAACCATAGACAGAAAACAAATCAGTGATTGTTAGAGGCTGAGGGATTAACTACAAAGGGGCACACAATTTGTGGGAGTGATAGGACTATTGTATATTTGGTTTGAGTGTGGGTTATATGACTATACGCATTTGTCAAAACTTACAGAACTCCACACTTAAAAAGGGTGGATTTTATTGTATGTAAATTATACCTTAATTAAAAAGAAAAAATACACATTTATCAACAGATACAGCGTATTATGTATTAATTTCTCTTTAACTACACTCGTGTCCACTTTCGAGATTCTCACTGAACAATAGTGTCTTTGGCTGCTTCCATGCATTTGTGAAATCAAAGAGAAAGCTCTTCCTTTAGATCGACTGTGTTCACCTCCAGAGCACTCTTTCTGAGACCCTTTTTGTCTTGATGGATTTACCACAGAAATGGAGAGAGGCCAAGCATGTCCCATGGGCACTCCCAAAGCTGAAGTCTTTCTTTGTCATGTTAAACTCTTCACGTAAATGAGAGGGAAAACGTGCCTCTTATTTTTTCTGCTGGGTAACTTTTCCCCCACCTGTACCTGAATTCAAGTATCTGTAGTCCACACAGCTGAAGATGATACAGGGCTGTTGTAACCCGCATTGTTCTGCACCACCCCCAGAAGGAACTGTTCCCCAGCTACAGAGAAGGGAAGGACCAGCCTATCAGTCATCCTCTGGGTGACTTATATGGGCTCTGTTAATATCACAAGATGCTTCCCTTCAGCATTCACCTCTTAAGAGTCCATTTCAATCCCAATAAATATTCACAACTGACACCTTCCATATGCCACCCAGGCTAAAACAGAACTAATAGCGCTTAGGAGATGATGTTTTAAAATGATGCACTGCATAGAAACCTATACAAATCTCTGCTTTACTGCAAAAAGCAGAGGTTAGCATTAAGAGGACTGCCATTTGCTTCTCCAATTTGTAACACCATTAATTACTCATGTGTTTTTTAATTTTATTTTATTATGTTATGTTAATCACCATACATTACATCATTAGTTTTTGATGTAGTGTTCCACGATTCATTGCTTGCATATAACACCCAGTGTTCCATGCAGAACGTGCCCTCTTTAATACCCACCACCAGGCTGACCCATGCCCCCACCCCCTCCCCTCCAGAACCCTCAGTTTGTTTCTCAGAGTCCATCGTCTCTCATGAATCATGTGTTTTTTTAATCTGCCTCTAAAACAGAAGCACTGCACATCTACAAAGCAAGGATTCCCTCAATGAGGACTTGGGATAAACCCACACTCTCTGGAACTACTGGTTCCAATTCAATCAAGGAAGGTAGAGCGTGGAAAACAGGCTCTGCTCCTTGGGGACCCCAGTTTCAATCAATAGAGGATATGCAGATGTGGAACAGAGGAAACAAAGACTGAAGCTCATTGTGGAAATGTCATTGAAGAAGAAAGTTAACTGCGAACTGTCACTCTGGATGTTAGGCGAGTCTCAGACTTTCCATCAGGGTCCCTCCAGCTGTGCTAAACTAGCCACAGCCCTAATCAAATATAAGTGCCGGCCTGCCGCCAGCCACAGCATGTCAGCCCTGACATCAGAACCCTCCTGTCCTCTGACCCACAGGGATGTTGTGAGCAGTAATTAATGTCCATTAAGTGGCTAGTCATCCTTACTCAGTGGCTTTCTGTCAAGTTCTAAGCAGACAGCAGCATACCCCATGACCCAGAGTACCTCATCAGACCATTTCCTTCTCTGGGGAAAGGAGGTGACCTCAGCTCCAGCTGTCCACACTGCAAAAGCCACAAACACTGAAGGGCCTCTCGCACTACGGGGTCCCCAAGAAGGAGCTGAGCCCTGCTTAGAGGTGCCTGGGCTGTGCAGGCCCAGAGGAGACAGCTGTTGCATGGTAGAAGGCTTCAGAGTTCACAACAGTTAAACCAAAGCAGACAGCTCCAACGGATGGAAATAATGCCAGAACATTCTTAATGCAAGCCTAGCCGGAGCGTAAATGATGATCTACGATGACTTTCTCCTGCTTTCCAAACAGGCAGCCCTACTCCCCTACATCAAAGCTCTGAATTCATGAAGTCCCTGACTGGGACTCCTGAATACCAAAAGAGCTGAAACAATCTGAGAGGAGAAGCTAACATTTGTTACCTTCTACATGGTGCCAAGTTCTTTAATTACATCCATAGCATAGCACCTGACACATGGTAGATGCCAAAAAGTCTGAAGCTTAAATAAGACTCGTCGAATGAATTGGGTGAATGAATTCCCATTTAATTCTTGCAACAACTCCAAGTTAACAATTTACACCTGGGGAAACTAAGGCCCAGAGCGCTATAGACTTCCTCATGGTCATGAAGCTATTTAAGGTTGAGGGGAGTTGAAATAAGTTTTTCTGACTCTTTAGGAACCCTTGCTGGTTCCTGACTCTGGTAGTTTATCCTGTTAACACTGATGTGGCATGGTTGATGTTACCTGCCTCAGTAAAGAGACCCAGAGTTGGCCTGCTCACTCAGATTATTGGGGTCAAAATCCCCAGAGGCTTCTCTTCCCAGCTCTCCTGCCAAGGATTGGTCATAATATTCCCTTTACATATAATTATCTGTCCATAGGAGAGGAAAAATACCCCACCTTCCTTTTTGGAGAGACTTTTGTTCCATCATTTCTAGGTCTCCATAGGAACCAATTTATACACCCCCCTCCATGGCAGACAGTAATATTCAAACAGACTGTCATGGTTCCTATCTCCTCCCTTCACCCACACCTCCCTATAGGAGAAGGTATTTGTCCATTGCAGAGCCCAACCCATCAAATCACATGCTGGTGGGGGGAGAGGGGGAACAAGAGTGGAAAACCACCTCCACCACTTCTTTCATATGGCCTCCTACATGCAGAGGTAAGATTTTCTAGTTTTCCAGAAGTGGTAAGTACCCAGAAGACCTTCACTGCCTTCCCAGCCTCGCTGTGCCCTCCACTGTGCCAGTCCCAGGCTTTGTGGGGCAGGCTGTGCTCCTGCTTACAGCCATTGTCCACAGCTGTCAGAGTCTGCTCAGCAATGCTGGCTCACCCACCGGTGGGAGCCACTGCTCACACTCCTGAAGCGGCCATAGGTCCCTCTGCATTCTCTGGCCAGCTTTACCCTGGTCTTTGGCAACTAAGGGACCCCCATTAAGAAAGCTACTGCTTTAATCCAGCTTCTCTATCAGTTCTCTAAGGCCTACCTAAGCCCTGGAGCCAAAGGTCAGGGATTAGATGCAGGTGCTCATCCCTCCTCGCCCTCCGAGGTTCTGGCCAGCTGACACTGCAGGGGAAGCCTTTAATACGTGCTTTAAAGCCTGAGCACCAGCCAATAATATTTACCCCCTCTCTCTTAGGATATAATTAAATGTTTTAGATTTTATTTTGCTTCCTGCAATGTTTCTTTTTATTGGGAGGAGGGGAGACTCCATGTTCTTTGTTTGGGTTTCTTTCCTAGAGATTGGAAGAGTTCCTCAAGTATCTTGCATTCCTTGCTTGGCCATTCATATTTAGAAATAAATTACTAAACGCTGATTGGAAATACTGAATGAGGCTTGTCAACTTGTGACTCTCACCACAGGGTAAATATCTGTAAACTGGTTCTTTTTATTTGGTGGGACCCTAAATTCTTCCAGAAAAGACTCACCTAATCCACTGCCTATCACTACACCTATATGTAGGATTTCTGGAAGCTCTGTAGAAAACAGTAGGGGTGAGGGTGTTTAACTATTCAAGGTATGCACCTTTATTAAATTTCTCCCATTTTCAGCTTGAGTTTCATCACTAACACCCTACCTCTCTGTAGCCCGTACTCAGAGGAGTGCTGGCCTGGCTGTGTGAGGGGAGCAGGGTACCTGCAGCAACTCTGTACTCAGGCTTTCAGCCAATGCCCCTGGTTTCAGCTTTATACTTCACCCCTCCCACCAAGTTCCGGGACTTGCTGAAGCTCTACACAACAGAGTATTTCCTCCCCCTTCCGAGGACACTAAATTGCCACTGCCTCCAAACTATTAAATTAGCTACCAGTCCACTCTCCAGCTTCCTAAACCTGTGGAAAGTTTCCATCTTCAGTTGTCTCCTTGGCTCTCCTCTCTGTACTTGTGGGTTTGTATCTATCTTACTCCTCTACAATTGTCTTGGTGGGGTTTGGAAAGGAAAAGAAAAGTTGTTGCATGGCTGTCCATCTTCCAAGCTTCTTCATGGTTACTGATGTGGGGCCACAAGCGAATGGTCAAGAAAGAATTCTTGAGATGTTCTCAGTGCAAAAAGATGCTTTTATTATAGCACAGGGACAGGACCCGTGGGCAGAAAGAGCTACACTTTTGCTGTGTGAAGCTGGTGGTTATATGCTTAGTGTTCAAGGGAGAGGGGACGTGCAGGGAGTATTAGATCATAAATGTTTTCTTCGAATTTCTACTTGTAAAACTACTTTCGCAAGACTTCTCTGGTGCTTTTCATTCAGTTCATTATTAACTATCGGTGAGATGTGCAGACAGTCATGAGACCCTTTAAGAATGTAGCAACCAGCACATAGTTGAGCCTTATTGAAACTATACAGTCAGTTTTCTGGGCTAAAGGTGAACATTCTTCTGTCTCTCATCAGTTACCCCTCCAGTGCAGAGAGAACTAGACCGAATGTTGAAGGAAACAGGGAACTCCAGAATGTGGCTCTTATTACCAGTTTCCATATCCAGAGTCCTCAGAGCAGAACAGGAGAGGGCATCCCCAGTGACTCTCCTTTAACACATGGTAAGAACCCCCTTCTTCCCCATGGGGAATGAGGCACTATTGGTCCCATCTCTTTCATGCATGTCTGCCCCACCATGGTGAACCCAACCCTACACTCTCTCTGGTCATCACCACAGACTCTGCCATAAGGATTGGGACTCCTTGTGTCAAGAGCACCCAACATTCCCGAATTTCTCTGGTGAGTATTCAGACAGACCTAACTGTGGCCTTATTTTCCTTTGTAGCTCCTTGCCCATGTCTTGTCTTTAGTTCTGAGCCCACTTGGCACCCTCCAAGATGAGAATCAAAGATCTTTCCAGGGAACCAACAACGCTGGCCCAAACTTTGCAAGATGCCAAAAATCAAGTTGGTGTCACTGTTTCATGGAAAAGGAGAATGGTAAACTCCATGTTGGCAGAACAAAGGCAGGCCACGAACAGTGCACTCAGCTTGTGGGAACACATCTCAGGGACAGCAGGAAGCTCTTTGGTATAGCTCTCTCCAATTATTATAACAGCACAGGGCCTGGACAAGGATGCTGGAGAAATGCCTGACATAGAGGAGCTATTTTAAAGTGCATGTCTGAGAAACTCCAAAAAGAATTCTTCTCTCTCCTTCTCCCTCACCTTTCCACATCTCTCCTCTTCTCTCTCTTTTGCTCTGCATTGTCCCCTTCCAACATTTTTTTCTTTCTTTCTCTATTCGTCTTTCAAAACGTGACAAGATTATCTGGTGCCTGATAAAGATCTTCCACCAAGCTCAAGCCCTCAGAGAATATTTTCAACACAGCCATTTCCAAGCTCTGGAACTTAGAATCTACAAAGGAAATGCTGACAAAGCCTTAAGTAGGGCAGCCCTGTGCAGCCCCAGCCTCGCTTAATCAGCTTGCTGAAGCTGGGCCCAGAAAACAGGATAAACTCAGTCATAAAGCTTTTCACTCATCTTTAACCCACCTACTTCTCATCAACCTATTCATAATGATTAATAAATGAAGCCCCGTTACAAAACCCCAGACCTTGGTGCAGGATTTTACTTCACAAAAGTGAGAGCTTTCCACATTAATGCCTTTTGCTTTTCTGTCATAGGCTTCTTGGAAAAGACATCCTTCTCTCTTTGGGGAGAGAAACAAGACAAATGGCTTGGATAAGTTAAGATTTACTGAGTCCTTACTATGTGCAGGGCTCAACATTTTATATGCATTATCTCACTTAATCCTCATGACGACCCTAGGGGAGAGATCCGATTATTATCCTCTTTCACACACAAGGAAACAGAAATGTAGGAGCACACAGCGAGTACATGGTGGAGTCAGGATTTGAATCCCAGCATTCTGGCTCCCAGCCTCTCATTAATCACTACACTGAACTGGTTTCCCAAGCACAGAATTCCAAGATGGCCCTCACTCCGAGTCCTTCCCAGCCTTACACATAAGAGCACCCTGCCCCCATCGACCCAGGTGTGCAATTGCAAGGACAAGCTATGCTTTGTCTTAGCTCCCTTTATCTCAACAGAGGCTGAATTGCAGGCAACCCTATTCCTGCTTGAGAAAGAGCGAAGCTTGAGATATAAATTTGGAAGTTATCAACAGAGAGATGACATTGGAAATCAAGTGAATAGATGCATTTGTCCAAACGCAGAGGCAGGAATGGGCAAACCTTGGGGAGATAATTTAGAAAACAGGAGTAAAACTGGGACTATGCAAAGAAGACCAGGAATCAGCAGTAGAGAGGGAAGAAATGATATCCACTTGTGATGGGAGAGCGTTTGACATTGTGGGTCAGAGAATGAGGGCATCCATTGTTAAGGCCTGTGGCCCCCAAATAAATTGCCTTTGTCATAGCCCCATGAGTGCATGTATGTGTATGGGTGTATGTATCTGTGTGTGTTTAGATCCCTCACCTGTCCACCCATCCACCTCCTACTTCTCACCTGCCCTGCTATTCCTGTATTGCACCAGTTGAATGTGTCGATCAAAAAAGAAAATCGGACATACTTTCAGGTACTTCAAACCACTTTTCCTTGTTTCCCTTCCCTTTCCCAGCAGCCGCCACCCAGAGAATTCCAGGCATGAGATACATGACATGGCAACAGCATCACATCTGACTCCTCATGATGCCACCCACAAGGGCCCCAGGTTAAGAGCACCACCCCTTCTTCTTGACCACCCTACTCTCTAACTCCACTGGAGACACTTGTATTTTAGAAGACTTGGAGGGGAGTTGTTTTTTGTTTTCAAAAGAATAAAGACAAAACAAAGGGTGGGAAGGAAAACCCTGGAAACGGTGATTAATATCATTGCTGCTAATTTTCCACAAGCACTTGTCAGCACAGCAGTGAGCCAACTCAGACAGTGCCAAAAGTAATCTTGAAATTCTCCAGCATCTCACTCCAGCAATAAAACACAGATTTATGTGGTGCAGCCCATAATAGAAGATGGGATAAAATCATCCTAGATGACTGAATCGCAGTGTTTCTGGTCGAAGAGCTTAATAACTGAACTCTTTATCCCTCCAGGGACTGCTCAGCCATTTGTTTTCATTTCTCTGACATTTTGTCAAAGTCACATAATCACATGTACTGCCCTTCTTCATGGTCTGGGCCTCAGAGGTCAGTGCGCTTCACAGTAGGGTCAGGAGACCCTCTCCTAGGTCCTGCTCTGACCCCCACTAACTTGGAGACCTGAAGCAAGTTGCCCCATAAACAACACTGGTTGTCTTGCACGCCACCTTGGAATTTCTTCCAGGCTCACCCACACTCCACCTCCTCACTCCTTGCTTTTCTGCCCCATTTGGTCCTGCATCTAGGTTCCTGTTCTTCATTTAGCACATTCGGAGCCTGGTATAAGCTACTTCTGCAAGAGAACACCTCAAAAATCTAAATTGCTTTTGGATGGGAGGTGGGTGGGGGTATGGGGTAACTGGGTGATAGGCATTAAGGAGGGCTGTGATGCAGTGAGCACTGGGTATTGTATACAACTGATAAATCACTGAACTCTACCTCTGGAACTAATAATATACTATATGTTAATTAATTGAATTTAAATAAAATAAATTTTTTTTTAAATCTTAATTACTTTTAAAACTATGTTTTAAATATATTTCATTATTGTCACCTGAAGTAGATTTGGGTTTATTTGGGCAATTTGGGGGTGTGTTTTTTTTCTGGTCCTCTGCTATAAGGTGGAATAACTTCTTTTTCTGTCCTCTTCCTCTATACCTTCTTCCATCTTTTTCTTCCCATGTCTTTTTCTTCTCCCTTCTTCTTCTCCTTTCTGATTCCTGACAATTACCTGGACCTGTCTGTGACACTCTTTGACAGACATTGCTTAGTTGCCTGGTGACAGTCAAGGATAAAGAGGACACTTGTCATTCTATACCCAGTGACAGTTCAAAGTTGTGTAAAATCACCAAGGAAGAGATGAGGAACCATTTAAAGCAGTTTATATCTATAGCATAAGCATACATGGAAACGAAGTGGTGACACACACAGCTATAGCTAAGGGATACATTTAAGAGTGCAAGATTGGACACATCTGAAGAAAAATGGCAAAAACTTTTGGAAGCATTTCTCTGCAAGAAGATTACTCTTCTTGTCCTCAAAGCAAAAATAGATTACAAAACCCCACTAAAATAACAGGGGGGAAAGCAGCTCTTATTAAGTATCAGGCAACAGCAGAGGGCAATGTGCCTGAGTTCCAGCACTAGCAAGGAACACAATTACAAATATGAACAGAACAAACCACACCCGTAGACACCCAGCTCGTGACAAAGCCTCCACAAAGCTTAAACATAATGCACATCTATCCAGGAAGACTAACAATTCTCCAGAAATCCTTTATCAGTCCTGGTGCCCAAATGAGACTTCCAAATTACCATGGATCCATGTCAAGGGTAGATTGGCAGGATATCAGGAATAACCATGAACGTACTGAGGGGAAAAAAATATAGAACAAAAAAAGAAAAGGATATCCCCTTAGTAACATTGGTCAAGCATTTCCTCTAGGAAAAAAAATGAGAAATAAAACAAAATCCACAGATATTGAGATATCATGTATACCATATATATTATATAGCAGCTTAGTGTCAAATATATATATATATATATATATATTTTTTTTTTAATAGATCTATACATATGAATCGGTTTACATCGTTTTTCAGTATCTAGGAAGTTCCTGAATTGGTTGGGCCTAATTGACACTTTCTATCAAGATTCTGTTACACAAAACTGGTACTTACCTCTGCGGTGCAATAAACAATATATAAAGAATAGGAGTGTCTTTTGTTAATCATAAGGAGCTTCCTTGACTGTACCTGAGTTTATGCTAATGAGATGACTCATGAAGGAGGGGCCTAGATAGTCTCAGCGTCAGGGCTGGTCACCACAGGAAACCACTGTCTGATTGCATGGTTGGAACTTTCAGCCTTACTCCACCAACAAGTCTCCAGGAGGGGACAGGGACTGAAGACTGAGTTCAGTCAGGGGATCAATAATTTAATCAATCATACCCACTGTCTTGAAGCCTATTCGGGCTACCATAACACCATACCACAGAGTGGGTGGCCTAAAGAACAGATCTCACAGTTCTGGAGGCTAAAAACCCAAGATGAAGGTGCCAGCTGATTCAGTGCCAGATGATTCAGTCCCTGCTAAGGGCCCTCTTCCTGGCTTGCAGATGTCCACCCTCTCTCTATATCCTCACATGGCCTTTGCTTGGTGCATACACACAGAGAAAGAGAGAGAAAGAAAAATCTTTCTCTTCCTCTTCTTAGAAGGCCACTAATCCCATCATTAGGGCCCCACCCTCATGACCTAATCTGACCCTAATTAACTCCCAAAGGCCCCATCCCAAGTACCATCACTTTAGTGGTATGAATTTGGAAGGGACACAAACATTCGGTCCATTACACCTACATAATGAAACCCTGTATAAAAGGTCTGGAACAACAGGGTTCAAGAAGTTTTGGAGTTGGTGACCATAGTGATGTGCTGGGAGGGTTCTGCCCAGGAAGAGAACGTGGAGTGTTATGCCTGCACTTCCCCCAGCCTTGCCACCCTATTTCTTTCTTCACTTGGCAGTTCATTTGTATCCTTTATAATAAACCAGTAGTTGTACATATAGTGCTTTTCTGAGTCCTGTGAGTTATTCTAGCAAATTATTGAACCTGAGGGATGGTCATGGGAACCCCCAAATTTGTAATTTTCCATGCAGAAATGTAGGCGGCCCCTGGACTTATAGCTGACACCCAAAATAAAGGCAGTCTGATAAGACTGAACCCTTAACCCATGAGATCTAAACACTAACTCCAGGTAATAAGTGTCAGAATTGAACTGAATTATAGGACACCAGTCGGAGATTGATATTAGAAAAAAACGTACCCTCCCATGACCCATCCTAACACCTAACAAACAGAATGATGTTTTTGCCTTCTGACTGCCCAGTGTAGTAGGTACAATTCTAAGATGGTCCCAAAATTCTCACCCGTAGTGGCATGCCTTGTATAATTCCCTCTCCTTAGGTGGGGGCAGGACCCATGAATTTGTTAGGGTTTTACTTCTGTGATTAAGTTTTGTTGTGTGGCAATGGTGAAGGATTTTTGTAAATATAACTAAGGTCCCCAATCAGTTCATTTTGAGTTAATCAAAAGGGAGATTATGCTGGACAGGCCTGACCTAATAAATTTAAAAAAAATAAAGGAGGGTCTATAAGTCAGAGACGGAGGAATTCCGAGATTCTCCTGTTGGCACTGAAGACATAAGCTGCCATGTTGGGAGAAGCTCTATGAACAGACCACACGTCAAGGAACTGAGTGGCCTCAGGGGCTGAGAGTAGACCCCAGGTGATAGCAGTAGAACAGGACTTCAATCCATCCTATAACCACAAGGAACTGTATTCTGTCAACAACCTGAGGGAGCTCAAAAGAGGGCCCTGGGCTCTAGGACTCAACACAGCCCAGCTAATCCTTTTATTGCCGTCTTGCCAGATCCTAAAAAGAGGACCCAGCTAAGATGTGCCTAGACCCCTGACCCATGGAAACTGTGGGATCACAAATATTTGTTGTTTCAACCTGCTAAGTTTGTGATAATTTGTAACGCATCAATAGGAAACAAATGCACTCATATTTCACACACACTGATCAATTTGTCCTTCTCCTGCTTCCCACTTATAGTGCTGCCCAAGTCTTTTTATGATGCCTCCTTCAAGAAGAAGCATAACCAAAGCTTTCGACAGGTGCTCAGCACCATGATTTGCACATAATATATGATTGATAACTTTGTTGCTGAATTGATATTATACTGTCATGATTTACAAGACAGTATTAGCAAAATAATACTATGGTTTACCTCAGCCTTTTAACATATTCTACTCTTAAAATAAGCATTCTTTGTTGTATAATGACTTTTTAAATACTACTCTGTTAAAATATTATTTTCAATGTGGGAAATAAATTCCATATATATCCTTTGAAGACACATGGTTTGATATTTTCAAATTTTCTGAGTTTTTTGGACTCTACCACTAGATAACAAAATAGCAACTATGACTCAGTTAAAACGTTCACCCAAATTGCAATTCTAACTTCTCTGTTCAAGAGTAAAATCAGCAGCTTTTGCATAGAGTCCTCATTTAATAGGTAGTTCAACAGACCCAAGCACTAATGGGGAGGTCAGAGCTATACCAGAGCAGTAAGTTCAACCATGGATTACTTTGCCCATTACTATCCCTGACCTCTCTCCCAAGCCCTCCACCACTAACTGCCCTGAAACCAGAGCATGGAGAGCAATGTGTTCTGATTCTTTTTGTGTCCCCCTTCTCTCATTCACTTCCTACACACCCTTGTTATATTCCATCATTTGGATCATGTGTCATACTTAGATAATAGGGGAGGTTCATGCCTCTCATAAGTTTGCTAAAATCCAATGCAGTAATGAATGGGGAATTATTTTCAAATAAGAAAAGATTTCCATGAATGCAACAAAGGCTTCTTTTTTAGTGAGCAACCATTTTATAGGGTAACAGAAGTTCAGTGTTAAAGAATTTTGTCAGACCCTCCCACCTGGATATTTGATCTATTCCAAAGCCCATTTATACATCAAAAATGTATAAAATACCAACAACGATCTACACCCGAGGGAAAACCCTTGCAAGTAGTCTCTAGTTGATACCCTCCAGTGACAAGGAATTCACTATGTCTTGAGGAACCTCATTACATTTGGTGCAGTTTTAATTGTCAGAAACATCTCCCCTGTAGTAAGAGCCAAGTATCCTCATCAACATCTAGATTTCGGGGGTGAAAAGTAAAGTGTCAAGTGGTGCTTGGCCATATATGATTTGCACACCTGAAGCAATGGTGAAAAGTACAGGCTAGTATATTCATGGTGTGGGTACTGATTAAATATACTAAGAAAAGCTGAAAGAAACAATGAAGTCTTCACAGAGGAGGTAGAACTTAAATGAAGCCTTAAATGTCAGCCAGAACACAAGGAGTGGGAAGGCAATTTTAGATTAGACGAACAAAAGGAATAGAGTGCACTCATGGGAAAAAGATGTGTGTTTGACAATAGCAGGAGGGTCCTGGAAGCTTGACAAAGGAGTTTGAAATTGATGTGGTGGGAGCCAGGAAGCCTCTGAAGGTCACTAAAGCTTTATTAGTTTCATTCTCACAAGAGCACTTTTTATCTGAAGAGCAAATGGGTGTTCTTCACCCCCAAGAAGAAAATAGAAACACAAAATAGTATAGGTCCAAAGAGAACCTTAGGCAAAAGGCCAGTTCCAGAGAAGGAATTGAAACAAGACCAAATCCTATGGTTGTTGAGTCAACTGTTACTTGCTTTACAAATTTGAGGAAATTGCCAGAAGCAAGTGGCCTTCTGGTCACTGTTCCTTTGTGCAGTAAGGCTTTCTGAGGTTTGTGTAAAATTATTTGTTCTCTGCATTTTGCCAAGAGGAATGGAGTATTTTTATTAGCTCCATTATCCAGAAAGCAGAATTCCTAATAGTATAGAGACCACAAATAAATGAAATCTTAATTAATATTTAGGGTTTATCTATACATTTTCTGAATATGCCTTATGGTGAGGCTTTTCTGAGTTAGGACTGGGACCATTCTGATGCTCCACCAAATACCTTATTCCAGTAGGATACATGTAAGTTATATCTAGGTAAAATGATTGAAACATAGTTCTCTTGTGGCCCATAATACTGGATGAACAACATTTTATCAGTGTTATGATGGCCAGTTTTAAAAGCTGCCAAATCAGGGAGGCCACCCCAGTTTAGACCAGCACACACCCAGATTAAGTTAATCTTAAAGAGAGGGATGTTATAACAGAGACTGACCAAGGGGATTTTACTGTTCTTTCATTCCCTAGAGAATGCAGGGCCAAGCCACAGGACAGTCCCTCCTCTGTTTCTGTCCGCCCATCTGAAGTTGTGGTCTTCATTTTATCCAGATGGGACTAGACTCCACCCTGCAAGCAGTTCACCTGACCTTTGGGAACAGCGAAAAGAGGAAGCCCCCAGTACCTACAGCTGAGCCTCTATAAACACCGCAGAGGAAGGTGTGCGTTCCCCTAGTCTCCTCAGAGAGAGGATTACGGGTTGGCGGGCCACCTCATCGGAACACCTTTCTTCCCCAAAGCAGGTTGAAGGATGACATCCTACCACCACTCTCTTAGCTCATTGTGTGCGTTCCCCTTGTCTCCTCAGAGCAAGGATTATGGGTTGGCGGGCCACCTCATCGGAACACCTTTCCTCCCCAAAGCAGGTTGAAGGATGACATCCTACCACCACTCTCTTAGCTCATTGTGTGCATTCCCCTCGTCTCCTCAGAGCGAGGATTACGGGTTGCCGGGCCACCTAATCGGAACGCCTTTCCTCCCCAAAGCAGGTTGAAGGATGACATCCTACCACCACTCTCTTAGCTCATTTGAGACATGAAAGAGCATGTTTTTACAGAAACATAAATAGAAACAGAAAAGCAAGCAGGCAAGCATAATTTGGGAACAAAAAATGATGTTTAACAAAGATTTTCAGACAATACACATTCTCTTCATTAAAAAAAAAAAAAGTATGGCTTTCTCTCTGGGAGAGAATTCTTGCTGTATATCACTTTAAAGTTGTACTCCATAGTCAGCCTCATAACCCCACAGGTTGCCATGAGAAACAAAAGACATTACATCTGTCATAGGGTCCCTGAATGTTTCCAAAGGCATCCCTTAAACTTGATACAATCACCTGTGTTTCCCAGATAAGTCATTTTCTCCCTTTCTTGGTGACTTAAATAATTATTTATCATGTGTTTTCTGATATATAGAACACTGTGGGTGAAACAAGAAAATTGAATGTGTAATTCCCCTCCTCAAATGCTCAAGTGGCACACAGGTGTGCAAGTGAGAACAGTGTAAATGAGTAAATGGTGGGAAAGACTGCCTGCACTGCAGAAAGGAGGGATTGGGAAGGCTGATGCCTATGCCCCCTTTCCATAGAGTCTGTGATCCTCAGCAAGAGAAGGGATTCGCTGCTCAGGGGTAGAGCAACAGAGCAGGAGCATCAGCAGAAGGAAAAGAAGTTCGTAACTTCCTTTGAACCAGGCATATCTCAGGCAATCTCATAAGCATCCAATGCAGCTGCAACTCTTACTCTCTCCATTTTACAGTCTAGGTCATTGAGGCTTGGAGGGGAATAGAACCCGTCTCCACACATATAAAGTGGAGAACCAGAATTCCAGCCTAGGACTCTAGCTCTGGATCTCACACCACTGATCTCAAGATATCAGAAAATAGACATGTCACAAGTATTTTCTAGCACAACACTGTCCAATAGAAATAATGTGAGCCACATAGTAACTTTAAGTGTTCTCATGGCTACTAAAAAGTAAAAAAAAAAAAAGTTAAAATAAAGTAATATATACATTGTATACACATGAAGTTAATTTTTATAATACTTTATTTCACCTAACATATCCAAATCATTTTCATTTCTCTGTGTAATCAACATTAAAGAAAAACTACTGGTGAGATACTTTATCCTTTTCTCCATACTTCGTCTTCTAAATCTGATATTTATTTAATCCTCACATCTCAATTTGGACTGGCCACATGCCCAGTGCTCAATAGCTACATGTGACAGGTTAACAGCACAATTCTGGTGCATAAGAGAGTTAAGATATTAAGAAAACTGATTTTAGGGAGATGATAATAATACAAAGATTAGATCCAGCTAGAACAGGAAGAATCACACAAATCTAAAGTATTTTTTTATACTTGTTTTCTTTCACCCTTGTAGTGATAAATGACAAATTCTACTGAGCATAGTTGTACACAATGGACAGACACCACCTACTATTAAGATTCACAGGCTTCAGGGGTCTAGTTACTCCGTTTTAACCTGATGTCCCCTAGCAACATTGAGCACCTAGAGCTAAGGGAGGGGCATGAGACAATCACAGTTAATTAGCTGATGGCCTAAGTACTTCCTGCCCTCCTTCCAATATGCCAGATTAAACATGTGAATGAAATTAAATGTGTCCCTTTCCACTCAGACTTACTCAAGGTCCACACCCAAGCTTAAAGCCCCCTTTCTTGCCAACAATTGCCTCCATTCCTTGGCTATGATCTTGAGCTACTTAAATGAAGATGAGAAGGAATGAAAGGAAAGCTTGCTGGTTAATTTCCATTTTTTATGTCATTACAACTAGCTGAATCCTTTAAAGCAAGAAATAAATCTCACATCCATGACCTGGCAGGTTCAGTCACTATCGCCCAGGAAACTTGGAGCTTGGGATAGACTTAAATATCTCTCCGAGCCTTAGGGATGCTAAGGTTTAGGAGCTTCACTTAAGTCATGTCACCTAAATAGTGCTGTCAGGGAAATACCTTCTTAAACTAGACAAGGGCTGAGTTAGGGTTTTCTGTTCTCAGTTCTCACCCAGAATAAAGCTATTCTGCATCCCATCAAACTCACCAGATCCTTCATTCACACCAAAATGTAAATAATTATACCTCAGTGCTCTGTTCTCAAATTTGACCAAGTAGCAAAGTCCCTGAAAATCAGGGTGTCCTTCCTGGAATATCCTGAAAAATTGCCATATAAAAATTAACATCAATCATACAATTCTATATTAAATCAGATACCATCTTAGATTCTAGTACATACAAACCAAAACATACTCTGAGTATAAAAAGAATTAAATGGAGAAAAATTTACAGTTGATAAAATCCCATCCTTTGAGCTAACAGTTTTACTAGAGTTGATGAAAATGGCCATATCCAGATGAATAGCAGAACGCTCGCAGAATGAGTTTTTTCTTGGAACCTTAACGTGAAAACTTATAGGTGACAGGGTCTGCCATTTTTTGCAGTCTTTGCCTTTTAACAGTATCCAAGACTTTATGTTTGGCAGTGACGTGACACCAAGTTAGCCACTAGAAGAGAATAGTTTCTTTGACTTGTGGTCTGTGGTAACTCCCAGAATCACAGCATCAGCGATAAGAGGTATGCCGATTAAAGCCAATGCCACAACTCCTAAGAAAAAATCCTCCACAGTTTGTCTCACCCAGTTTGTTCCACTGAATCCTGTCCAGCCCAGAATAGGGCAGAAATGGGAGGAGGATCAGCAGAAACAAGATCAATACAGCATTGTGGCTGAGATCTGAAAGGCCAGGTCCTATGTATGCAATCATCATTCCCAAGGCAACCTCCGCCCAGACTTCACACAGCCATTGCTTGTCTCTGCCCTATGCCGAGGTGGCAGAAGCCAGAATTGCAATGATTCAAAAGTGGTTGACAAACGCTAATTCTTTTCTTTTCCACATTTTATTATGGAAAAGATCAAACATATGCCAAATAGAATATTAGAGTCAACTACATATACCCATCACCCAGCTTCAACAATTGTCAATACATGGCCAAACTTGTCCACCTATACCCCTGCTCATTTGCCCCACACATACACTACATTATTGTGAAACAAATCCCAGACTTTATATTATTTCAAAGGTGAATATTTCATTATGTATCAATAAAAAATATATAGCTTTAAAAAATATAACCATAATACCATATTCACATTTGAAAAAGTTAGTAATTCCTCAATATCATCAAATATTCAGTTAGTGTTCAAATTTCTCCTATTGCCTCATATATTTTTTAGTATTTGGTTTGTTTAAATCACAATCCACAAAAATGTCCATATATTATATCTATTCCTATGCCCCAATATTTCCTGTAAACTGAAAGGCTTGATTATGTTTAGGTTCAATTTTTTTGGCAAGAACGCTTCATAGGTGGTGCTGTGTACTTCCTATTGCATCCCATCAGGAGGTACATAACGCCTGATGTTACTATTGATCAACGAGTCCAGGTGTTGCCAGCCTGATTCACTGATTATAAAGTTCGCTATCAGCTTTTCAATGACTGCTCTAGCAGGCATTGATGCTAATTGCTTAGATCAATTATCTCATTAAAGATTGAAATGTTGATATTTTAAATCTAATGTTCTCCATTTCAATCCAGTTAATAAAAACTGGAATTTTTCTATAAGGAAACACTTTCTCTCCACAAATATTTGGTTGCTCTGAGATGTAAGTCATACAGGAAAAACAAGTGATAGATTGAGTTCTTTGCTCTTATTTACCCATTTTTAGAATAATGGATTCATTCCCTACCATCTCACAAAGGTAACCAATTGTGTTTCTTATCATTATAAGTTATGTATATTAATATATCATATCTTACGTACTTCAATCTATTTGTAGTTATAATTTTTTATGATTCTCAAATTGTCCCATCTTTGGCCAGTGAAAGTCCTTCAAGTTGGCTCCTAAATATTTTAACACAATCCCCAAAGTCTTTAATGGTTTTCTTGCTCTCCAGTATGAAAAGATGTTTCAGGCTTACTTTATATATTTATTCTCCCAAACCTAGAATTCACTATTTCTGCACAAACCTGGCAGGGGGTGGGGGTTGTTGTTGTTTCTTTTAGAAAAGGCTATGTTTTTACCTCTCTCCACCTCCTGCTTCTCCTTATTCCACCAGAAAACCTGATGAAGGAAGAAGGAAGTGCTACAAGGACGAATTGGCAGCCATGTGGTGATGACAGGTAGGTAGGTCTGACACTGAAAGCACTTGTGTCCAGCAGAAGTCAATTCCATAGGAATCCACGCTCCAAGGCTGGGAGGCAGCTCTGGCAGCTATACTGCTACCACCCTAGAGACGACCCAAATCCTGAAGATAGCAGAGGAGAGTGAAGAGAATTACATCCTTGATGACATGGTTGAGTCAACCTGGAATCAACCAACCTGGAAGTCACCCTACTTCTGGACCTCCTGCTGGGTGCAATAAGAAATCTCCTTGGGGCACCTGGGTGGCTCAGTGGGTTGAGCATCTGCCTTCGGCTCAGGTCCTGGTCCCAGGGTCCTGGGATCGAGCCCCATGTTGGGCTTCCTGCTCAGCAGGAGCCTGCTTCTCCCTCTCCTCCCCGCTCATGCTCTCTTCTCACTCTTCTCGCTATCTCTGTCTCTCTCTCTCTCTCTCAAATAAATAAATAAAATCTTAAAAAAGAAAGAAAAAGAAATCTCCTTACTGTGTACTTCCATTTGGAACCATGCTTTCTGTTACTTGAGGCTGAGTCCCTAAAGGAAACACATCCTCTACTTTAGAAAATAATTGATTATTACACAAGTTACCCATTGTTCCCTCTTCCCCCATGCCTTTATATGGTTCACTTCCCTTGAGCACATTTGGGGAAGGGAGTTTGTGGGGGGCTCTTCCACCTACTTCCAAGTGAGTCTAACTTCAGCTTGGTTCTCTGCTCAGACTCACTCCCAGCTCTGGCCTGAGCATCTGAACTGTTTTACGGTTAGTCACTGCCTAGAAAATCTGGCCCATATCCTCATCCTTCACTCCTACAATGCACCAGTACTAGGTTGCTTAAGTAGCAAAACTTTATTGAAGGTTTAGGCTGAACAGAGAGCAGTATGACAAATGGAGAAACAACTTCACACTGACTGTCAGCAATCCCAGTTCCAAGAAATTCACTGGTCATTCCCTCCGCAGGGGAGTTTCTCACTGACTGCACTCCTTCAAGGATCCTAACCTCTCACCATGTTACCGAGCCACTCCCTTCTCTCTCTACCATTCCTACCTTCTTCTCTTCCAGATTCTTCAACCATCTCAATGCACCAACGGACAGCTCCAAACTTCCTGTTATTTTACTGTGCAGAGCACTTACCCTCTGTTTGTTTAAACTTCTTCAATTCCACCTTGCTTTCAGCAACAAATAGGCTCATAAAGGCATTTTCCTAAATAAAAGAATAATTCTGGCTCTGAAAGAGGAATTAATTTTACTTTCCTCTTGGGTCAATCCTCTCAAATTCAGCTAACTAGAAACAATCATTGATTTTCTTATTATTAACACTTAAAATGGGAATAATGACACCCATCTTATAGCACTGCTAGAAAGCTTTGTCAGTAAGTGAGCTTAGAACGATCATTTAATCTCCCTGTGCCTCATTTTTCTCACCTGTAAAATGAAGATAAATGATAATAACTACCTCATACTCACAGGGTTGTTGAGGCGATTAAATGAGTGAATATATATAAGGGGCTTTGAACAGCGCCTGGTGCATAGTAAGTACTCGAGACATGTTACAGCTTCTGCTGCTTGTGTTGGTATTTGAGCAGACATCTTTGATCTAAAAAGATTATTTGGACATGATTCCATGGGATAGAGAAGAGCCCCTACAAGACAGGGTTATTGTGAGGCCTGAATGATGTGTACAACCTGAAACAGCACCTGGGATGTAGGGACTAATAAAGTCAGGCTCTTATGCTGACAAGATCAGTAACAGCGTATGTAAAGTTCCTGCCGGAGGCAGGAGATCAATGACGTGAGATCTTACCATTTCACTCTCAGGGAGGTTATGAAAGACGTTGTAGATGGAGGACTGAGGCAGCTGGTGTTTCTTAAGAGGTCCCATGTTCACCCCAACAGAAGACATCATTTGTTATTGTCATTACTCTAGTTAGTGCTATTATCAGGAGTAGCAGGAATGTGGAGCCATGGCCGAGCAGCGGCCTAAGCCGGGTTCCATGTTCCTGTTCTGAGGGGAGGTGGAGATATGAGCCAGCCTCTGCCCACAGGTGCAAGCAAGAAGGAAAAGCCTCAGGTCTCACTGCTCACTCCCACCCCCTGCCTCCCACCTTGCACACCAGCAGGAACCAAGCCAGCCTCTGGGAGAGTTTGCTGGGGATCAGCTTTCATCCAAACAATTGCCACCCGCCACAGTGAGTGAGTCAGCAGAAGTTTACAGCATAAGACCCCTGGGCAGGACAGCTTCCCAGAGATACAGGGATAATAAGGAAACAGAGACCAATCCTTCCCTCAGCTCTTCCCCATGTCTTTTCTAGGCGCAAGTCACCCAGCAAGCTCCCCAGCTGCCCGAGGAGTTTAGAATGGACATGGAAGTGAGACAACTAGAAAATACTGCTGAGCCCTGACCCCAGTCACTAAACATTCCCAAAGACGTAGGTCAAGTTGCCCAAAGGTGTTAGAATCACTCAGGAGCAATGACTGAGCCACAGGGGCCCAGGGTCAGAGAAAGATGTTTTCTGTCCTTCCCTTGGAAGTGCTGAGAGAATGTTTATGGCAATTCCATGGAGATTTACAAATTCAAAGGTGCTAAGAACAAGTGGGTAACAGCATCAGGTGTGCTCTGGTGTGGGCCCTGAGCAGCAAGGTGGCTCAGCTAGGGGCCAACCATGGGGCCACCGGTCTCACTTGGTAAGGCAAAGACAAGCCAGGCTCCGGGCCACCACGCAGGTGTCGGGGCATCTGAGTAGCACCAGGCTGGTCCAATCCTGCCTCCAAATACCAGAAAATAAAACATCAGGAACTTGGGTCAACTAAACACTAAAAATTGGAGTAAACCTCTTGAGCTGTGTGCTCAGAAACTCAAAGGCCCCATTTCTTAGAAACAAAGACCCTATGGAGTTAGTTCACTTCAGGAGTTTCTCAGTCATTCTGCCAAAAACAGACACAGAGGCAGGGGAGGGAAGCCTGATGCAAGGATGCTGGCTACTCAGAGGACTGACCATTATGCTGTATTAGGAGCCTCTTATGAAAGAAACCAATTAAATGCTCCTGCACTAAAACGATTGCGTGGCTATTATCTGCCCACTCAGAGAAAGTGAGAACCACAAAGTCCAAAACAGCAAGCAGTAGGCTTAATTGTCTTCTGTAAGGAATGGCTTTTGTTTTGTTCAGTGCTCCATCAAAAACACTAAGTGTTAATGTACCCTATATAATCTATTTGGCTAGCTAACTAGTTTAATCCATCACACACCATGTGAAAGAGGAAAAGCAGGTTGGTAGTGACAAGTTAATAGTAGAGGCAGGAAATAAAATGAAGAAACACACTTTGATTGATGGTACTACTATAGATGGGCTCTGTCTGGTTTTACATAGTGGCCAATCAAAGCAAAATAGATCTAGTAATTTAAAACTTTAAATATGTCTCCTCAATTAAAAATTTAAAAGGCCAGTGGATGTATTGCATTCCGATTGAACAATAAAAATTCAATTACAGCCAAGTCTCAAATATCTACAAGTAGATCTGCCACAACAAATCTTAATTTCAGCTCCTCAGTGGCCTGATTATCTGCTCTGTCAGCCCAAAGCCCTTTGTTGCCAAAATCTCTTCTTTGATTCTATCTCAACTTTCTTAGACCATGTATAGGAGGATGAAAGGGGTGCCTTGGATTAGGAACATTTAAAACCAAACATTTAACTATGCCCTTTACCCACAGAGACTACAGGAGAGTGAGAGGCACCAATCTTAGAGGATCTAAAGGGATCTATTTAGCTGATGTCTCGCTACAGTCTGAAAATAATAGTGTCATCCATCCCCAAGGCTGTGAAGAAAAATCAGCAGTCTCCTGGGGGCAAGGTGGGAAACATACATGGCTTTCTGGAACTTCTTGTTCATATCAGTGGAGATTGTTAGATTCAATTGAACCTACTAACCAAATCTGGAGCCCTAGAACAAGAGTTCTCTTTAGTAGCTGTAGGGCACAAATGATCAGACCCTTATAAATAGATCTTCACATATTGGAAAATGTGTTGTCTAGAAATTTATTCTAGCAATACACTCTCTCTCTCTCTCTCTTTCTCTCTCTCTCTCACACACACACACACATACACAAATGGTGTATATACAAGATTAATCATTGCAACACATAGGAAGCAATCAAAAATATCCACAAAGAGAGGACTGGTTAAAGTATAGTGCATCCAGCAATGGGATTTTAGCAGCTATAAAAATAAGAAAAACAAATGGCAACTCTCTCTATATTAATAGGAAATGATCTCCAAATTATATTTCAAGTTTTTTTTTAAAAAAAGCAAGATGTCGGGGCGCCTGGGTGGCTCAGAGGGTTAAGCGTCTGCCTTCGGCTCAGGTCATGATCCCAGGGTCCTGGGATCGAGCCCCGCATCGGGCTCCCTGCTCCGCAGGAAGCCTGCTTCTCCCTCTCCCACTCCCCCTGCTTGCATTCCCTCTCTCGCTGTGTCTCTCTGTCAAATAAATAAATAAAATCTTTAAAAAAAAAAAAAGCAAGATGTAAAAGGGTACATATGATATAAAACCAGTTGTATAAAAAAGTGCAGCTCCACATACATACATATACACACACACTTGCTTATATATGCATAGAATATCTCTCAAGAACTATGTAAGAGCAGGGCCTCATAACCTTGGTTGTCTCTAAGGCAGAAAACTGAGTGGATGGGGACAGCACTGGAGGCATTTTTATTATATACTTTCAAAACTTTTGGATTTGAACAATTGAGCATATTACCTATTCAAAAAAAAATTAGATTCTGTTAATCTCTGCTACTAGCTCTCCCATCCTTTGTTTCCTATCAATTTAGTCACTCGAGGCTCTCTGTGTGTACATACACCATGATCCCCAGGTGGTTCTTCTATAATCTTCATGGTGAAGACATATCTTTAATTAGTCATTCCTGATATAGATAGACAAGACAGAAATGAAGATGGTATAACCTAGGTACTTCCCATAAAATAGTCATTCGCTTCTCCTAAGCATGACTCCAGACCTGATATTAGCTCTTTGGAGCTGCAAATTGGGATTTCCTTCTTGGATTCTCATAGCCCACCCCAGAGCTCCTGGGCTCACTCAGTCCCCAGAAGAATTGTCTTGACCAAACCCCAGGCCAGCAGAGAACTGAAGAGTTTGACAGTCCACTTCTGCTGTTGTCTCCAACAGCCTCGGGATGTTACAGACGAGAATGAGTCCACCCAGTTCTGTCAGTGCTTTGCATACTATGCTGATGCCTAGTGCTCTAGTCTACACTCATTTATTCCCTCTGTTCCCCAGATTAGGATGCCCTACCAGAGATCTCCTGAATCTGCCACATGCTGCATCAGCTCTGCTCACTATCTCATACTTCCCTTGTTGGGGTTCTTTTTGATCCCTTGGTGTCTTCTGCCAGTGGAACCAATTA
The DNA here is from genome assembly GCF_964656455.1 of Halichoerus grypus. Lineage (NCBI taxonomy): Eukaryota > Metazoa > Chordata > Mammalia > Carnivora > Phocidae > Halichoerus > Halichoerus grypus. The sequence continues at coordinate 33,998,774 of NC_135725.1, read as the reverse complement.
GTTTCCTTAAGGTGAATCTCAGGAAGCAGGAGTTAAGTTCTCAGCCCCTCCTTCCTGAAGACTCTGGACTCATGCAAACTCTCCCCAGTAATCAGTTCTGCATACCTGGCAGTCCAAACGAGGTACAAAAGGTCCTTGTGCCCTCCTTGGGCAAGGAGTGTTTCCTCATCTTCAGTTTGCACAGCTATGAGGCCCCCAGCAAATGACTCTTACCTGAACAAAGAAAGTCAAATCCAAAATGTGATACACTGTCTCTACCCCTAGACATAGCAGAGGTTAGCACAAGCCTTACCTCTCACTCAGCCACCCCAGGCACCCCCACATAACCTTTGCTTAAACAGACATACCTTTAAAAAAACAACTGCAGTTTAGAACATCTATCTAATGATGTCACAGCCCATAATGAAAAACAAAATATTATCACAAAAGAACATTGACAGTATTGAGTCAGACCTTCCATTTCACAATTATAAGGAATATCAAGACTGTGCCAGTCTACTAGAATGATCTTCATATCAAAGTGATTTGAATTATTTAATAGTCAGGGTAATAGAGTGGAGACAGATCTGTGTTTGAAAACAATCTTTTCAATTCTTTAGCTGCAACCTCAAGCATCTTAAACATATGAGCTCCAGTTTTCTCATCTGTAAAATGGGGATTGTTCTCAGGAGTAAATAATTCAGAGCATGTGGAACTCACAGGCACTCACATTAGTTCCTTTCCCTTGAAAACCTACATCAGCAAGGCTAACGCAATAATTTATAAATTGGAATATACTGAAGGGATTTTATCCATTTGAAATATCTGTGCACTGTGTTAGGACTACAGGAGATTCAGGGAAATGAAAAAGGACTCTGTGGCAAATACTGCTGTCTGGCTGAGCTAAGGACTGCTCCCAACCACTTCTGCCTTCTCTGTTTGCCCAATAAAAGCTAGTAGAGTTAAATACCCACTTTCCCAGGCTTTGTTACAGTTGTGTGGCTGAGTCATGGCTCTGGCCAAGAAGTCAGTAAGTCGAAAGTCTACTAGCAGGTTTCTGAGAAACAAAAGAGATAGAAATAACTACCACTGTCTTCCTCTTCTTTCCTGTCCCTACGTTGACTCAGTGACTGGAGGGATAGCAACCTGTTTTCAACCATGAGGCAACATGAGGCCTCAAGCATTAGGAAAAGACCAGAGAGCTACAACAAAATTTGTTCTGATATCATTAAGCCACCAAGCCAAACCCAGCAGCTGCCTGCCTCTGGACTTCTTAGCCTATGAAGTCATTCAACTTCTATTCGTTTCAGTCCCTTAGTAAAGCTTTCTTCTACTGGTAGCTAAACACAATACTGAGTGTTATACATGTCGCCCTCAAGGAACCCATATTCTAGTGGTAGAAATAAGATATGTTTTCAAATTCCTAAAATACAAAGTGGGAGTTATGAGTATGATTTGACAGAACACAATAAATTATATAAAAATCATAACCACATTTATCCAAATATTTTAGGGACTGTTGGTAGAGCCATTGTATATTTAAGCAAAGTACTTTATTCCATAGTCAGCATTCTAAAACATAAATACATTACTGCATATAGCTGAGCTCTTCAGGAACTACAAATGAAAGGCACATTGCTTGGAAAATATTCAATTTTGCATATATTTATCTTTTCAGATATATGAAAACCATAAAGCAAAGGGATTTAGAAGCACTATGTAGTGAATCTAACAATGCTCAAGGTTATAAAAAAATCAAATTTTCAAACTTACTGCATAGCATGCATTTGGTTTGCAATTTTCCCAAGCATTTCATTGTGAAACACTGCATAGATATGACTAAGCTTCATTTTTGCCTAATACTGTGGATAGAGCAAATACACAAATTGAAGAGGCTGCAGATGCCTTCACTTATGGAATTTTTCTATTGCTCTTATGTTGGCTTAAGCGAAATGTTTCGAGTACACAGCATATTGTGCATATACTGTACCAGCAGAGAGCTAAGAGTATTTTAGTGAATCTGTTTTGCAGTATGTGTACTATTAACATAATGTCTGATATATAGGCACACCTTTTTCAATGGTTTACCGCAAAATTCTTAGAACAATGGAAAACATTAACACAAGTCTCATGTTTTAAGACATTTCAATTAAGTTTGCATCCAAAATTAGCATTGCATTACCATCAGACACCTCACTAGGTCCAGAGGTGACCGAGCTGGAGGGGCTGTGTATAATAATGAAAAGAACATTGAGTGATCTTCAAAAGACTGACTGAAATCTTCAAAAGTTATCTTCAAAAGAACTTGACTGAAGCTGTAAGTCTGGCTCAGGAAATTGCTGGCTGAGCAACTCTGGGGTGTCTCTAACCTCTCTGAACACCAGTTTTCTCATCGGTAAACAGTTGAGAGTAACATTCATCTCACAGGGTTATGATTAGAAAGATCAAATAAGAGAAAAACTGCTTTAAACTACCAAGTACTCTGCGGACTGAGAATATGTACTCTTCCAGTTCCACTACTGAACTGGGACAATCTTGAGATATGTGCTGTTTTTGTGTGCATCTATTTAGTCTAAAAATTATAGGAGCATTGTCTTTTCCAGGAAAATGTGAGCTCCTCCGTTAAAGGAAACCTCAAAAACACAGTAGGAGGTAGGAAGGCTGTACACTTTCATTCAACTAACATTTATCAAGTGCTGACAATTGTAGCACTAATTAGAGCCCAAGGATATAAAGGTAAATACAATACACTTTCCTGACCTCCAGAAGCCCAGGGTCTCATAGGGGCTAAAACCACACAAACATGTGATTAAAATACACTGTGAGGTATATTAATAATCAAAGGTGTTCAGATAGTTGGTGAAAGGGAATTTGAAAAGATACGTGCATCCCTACGTTTGTAGCAGCACTATTTACAACAGCCAAGATATGGAAGCAGCCCTAGTGCCCATTGATAGATGAATGCATAAAGGTGTGGGGTATGTATATATACACAATGGAATATTACTCAGCCATAAAAAAAGGAATGAAATCTTGCCATTTGCAACAACATGAATGGACCTAGAAGGTATAATGATAAGTAAAATAAATGAATAGAGAAAGACAAATAGCATATGATTTCACTCACATGTGTAATTTAAGAAACAAAACAAATGAACAAAGAAAAAAAAAGAGACAGATGAAAAATAGACAACAAACTAGTGGTTGCCAGAGGAGAGGTGGGTGGGGGGTGGGGGAAATAAATAAAGGGATTAAGAGTACACTTATCTTGGGCGGAGCAAGATGGCAGAGGAGTAGGAGACCTGGATTTCGTCTCCTCTCAGGAATTCAGCTGGATAGGGATCAAACCATTCTGAACACCTACAAACGCAACAAGAGATCGAAGAAAAGAATAGCAACAACTCTCTGAACAGAAAAGCGACCACTTTCTGGAAGGTAGGACGGGCAGAGAAGTGAATCCGAGGCGATATTCGGGAGGATAGGCGGCGGGGGAGGGGCCTCCGTCGGCCGCTTCTGGCAAGTGATAGAGCCGCGGAGCACAGAATCGGAACTTTTAGAACTCGGCTCCGCTGAAGGACGTCACTCTGGTGGCGAAGTGGGGGGTGGAACCCTCGCGGGACAGTGTGGTCTCAGGACCCTCGGGGTCACAGAAAGACCAGGGGTGCCTGAGTGCGGCAGAGCTCCCAGGTATCGGAGCAGGGAAGCCGGCTGCAGAGACGGAGCCCAGGCGCGGGCTCTCAGCTCGGGGTTGCTATAAACCGTGATCCGCGGCACAGTCGGGCCACTGCTCCTCCAGCAGGGACCCAACAAGCGGCAGATCCGGGGAGACTCACCTTCTTCCCCCGGGAGGAGAGGTGCGGGAGCGCACCGCGGGGATCTGCTGGGTTTGGAGACTCCACCCGGGGTCGGGTGCCAGATAGAAAGGCGCGGTCACAGGCCGGGTGAGCGCGGAGTGTGGCCGGAGACCGGGGAGACGGGAGTGACTGACTGCTTTTCTCTGGGGGCTCACTGAGGAGCAGGACCCCGAGTTCTCGGCTCCGCCGGGGCGGAGACTGGGAGGCCGCCATTTTCACTCTCCGCCTCCAAAGCTGTACGGAAAGCTTGCAGGGAACAAAAGCTCCGGAGAGCAAACCCGAGCAGATTACTTAGCCCGGACCGGCAAGGGCGGGGCAATTTTGCCTCCGGCAAAGACATTTGGGAACCACGGCAACAGGCCCCTCCCCAGAAGATCAGCGAGAACAGCCAGCCAAGACCAAGTTTACCGATCAATGAGAACGACAGAACTCCAGCGCTAGGGGAACACTGCACATAGAATTCATGGCTTTTTTACCATGATTCTTTAGTCTTTCAAAGTTAATTATTTTTTTTAACTGTCTTTTTTTCTTTTTTCCTTTTTTCTTTTTTTTTGAATTTTTCTTTTTCCCTTTTTCAACCAACATCTTATCAATCCCTTTTTTAAAAAAAAAACATTTTTATTTTTCATTTTTAAAGTCATATTCTATCCCTTCATAGTAGTTACCCGTATTTTTGGCATATATATATAAGTTGTTCTCTCTTTAAAATTTTGAGATAGTTTCTTCTAACAGATCAAAATATACTCTAAATCTCTAGTGTATGGTTTTTTTCTACTCCCCTGCCTGATCACATTCTCTCCCTTTTTTCTTTCTTTCTTTTTTTTTTTTAATCCTCTTCTTTCTTTTTTCAAAGAACTTATCAAATCCTTTTTTAAAATTTTTTATAATTTCCATCTTTACAGTCATATTCCATCCCTTCATCATATCAACCCTTATTTTTGTACATATATAAGTTTTTCTTTCTTTAAAATTTTGGGAGGGACTTTCTTTTAACAGACCAAAATACACCCAAAATCTAGTGTGTGGCACTGATCTACAATCCAACCTGATCATATTTGATCACATTCTGTTTTTGTTTTGTTTTGTTTTGTTCTGCTTTTGTTTGTTTTTATCTTTATCTTTTTCTTTTTTCTTTTTTTCTTTCCTTTTCTTTTTTCTCTCTTTCCCTTTCTTTTCCCACTGCTTCAGGTCTTTTCTGATTTGTTTAGAGTATATTTTCTGGGGATGTTGTTACCCTGCTAGCATTTTGTTCTCTCATTAATCTATTCTTCTCTGCACAAAATGACAAGACGGAAAAAATCACCTCAACAAAAAGAACAAGAGGTAGTACCGACTGCCAGGGACCTACTCAATACGGACATTAGTACGATGTCGGATCTAGAGTTCAGAATCATCACTTTAAAGATACTAGCTGGGCTTGAAAAAAACATGGAAGTTATTAGAGAAACCCTTTCTGGAGAAGTAAAAGAACTAAAATCGAACCAAGTAGAAATCAAAAAGGCTATCAATGAGGTGCAATCAAATATGGGGGCGCTAACTGCTAGGATAAATGAGGCAGAAGAAAGAATCAGTGAGATAGAAGACCAAATGATGGAAAATAAAGAAGCTGAGAAAAAGAGAGATAAACAACTACTGGATCACGAGGGCAGAATTCGAGAGATAAACAATACCATAAGACGAAACAACATTAGAATAATTGGGATCCCAGAAGAAGAAGAAAGAGAGAGAGGGGCAGAAGGTATAATGGAGCAAATTATAGCAGAGAACTTCCCTAATTTGGGGAAGGAAACAGGCATCAAAATCCAGGAGGCACAGAGAACCCCTCTCAAAATCAATAAAAATAGGTCAACACCCCGACATCTAATAGTAAAACTTACGAGTCTCAGAGACAAAGAGAAAATCCTGAAAGCAGCTCGGGAGAAGAGATATGTAACCTACAATGGTAGAAACATTAGATTGGCAACAGACTTATCCACAGAGACCTGGCAGGCCAGAAAGGACTGGCAGGACATATTCAGAGCACTAAATGGGAAAAATATGCAGCCAAGAATACTATATCCAGCTAGGCTGTCATTGAAAATTGAAGGAGAGATAAAAAGCTTCCAGGACAAACAAAAACTAAAGGAATTTGCAAACACGAAACCAGCCCTACAACAAATATTGAAAGGGGTCCTCTAAGCAAAGAGAGAGCCTAAAAGCAACATAGACCAGAAAGGAACACAAACAATATACAATAACAGTCACTTTACAGGCAATACAATGGCACTGAATTCCTATCTTTCAATAGTTACCCTGAATGTAAATGGGCTAAATGCCCCAATCAAAAGACACAGGCTATCAGATTGGATTAAAAAACAAGACCCATCGATATGCTGTCTGCAAGAGACTCATTTTAGACCCAAAGACACCCCCAGATTGAAAGTGAGGGGGTGGAAAACCATTTACCATGCTAATGGACACCAAAAGAAAGCTGGGGTGGCAATCCTTATATCAGACAAATTAGATTTTAAACCAAAGACAGTAATAAGAGATGAGGAAGGACACTATATCATACTTAAAGGGTCTATCCAACAAGAAGATCTAACAATTGTAAATATCTATGCCCCTAACATGGGAGCAGCCAATTATATAAGGCAATTAATAACAAAAGCAAAGAAACACATCGACAACAATACAATAATAGTGGGGGACTTTAACACCCCCCTCACTGAAATGGACAGATCGTCTAAGCAAAAGATCAACAAGGAAATAAAGACTTTAAATGACACACTGGACCAAATGGACTTCACAGACATATTCAGAACATTCCATCCCAAAGCAATGGAATACACATTCTTCTCTAGTGCCCATGGAACATTCTCCAGAATAGATCACATCCTAGGTCATAAATCAGGTCTCAACCGGTACCAGAAGATTGGGATCATCCCCTGCCTATTTTCAGACCACAATGCTTTGAAACTAGAACTCAATCACAAGAGGAAAGTCGGAAAGAACTCAAATACATGGAGGCTAAAGAGCATCCTACTGAAGAATGAATGGGTCAACCAGGAAATTAAAGAAGAATTTTAAAAATTCATGGAAACCAATGAAAATGAAAACACAACTATTCAAAATCTTTGGGATACACCAAAGGCAGTCCTAAGAGGAAAGTATATAGCAATACAAGCCTTTCTCAAGAAACAAGAAAGGTCTCAAGTACACAACCTAACACTACACCTAAAGGAGCTGGAGAAAGAACAGCAAATAAAGCCTAAACCCAGCAGGAGAAGAGAAATAATAAAGATCAGAGCAGAAATCAATGAAATAGAAACCAAAAGAACAGTAGAACAGATCAACGAAACTAGGAGCTGGTTCTTTCAAAGAATTAACAAGATTGATAAGCCCCTGGCCAGACTTCTCAAAAAGAAAAGAGAAATGACCCAAATCAACAAAATCATGAATGAAAGAGGAGAAATCACAACCAACACCAAAGAAATACAAACAATTAAAGAACATATTATGAGCAACTCTATGCCAGCAAATTAGATAACCTGGAAGTAATGGATGCATTCCTAGAGATGTATCAACTACCAAAACTGAACCAGGAAGAAATAGAAAACCTGAACAGACCTATAACCACTAAGGAAATAGAAGCAGTCATCAAAAATCTCCCAAAACACAAAAGCCCAGGGCCAGATGGCTTCCCAGGGGAATTCTACCAAACATTTCAAGAAGAATTAATACCTATCCTTCTGAAACTGTTCCAAAAAATAGAAATGGAAGGAAAACTTCCAAACTCATTTTATGAGGCCAGCATTACCTTGATCCCAAAACCAGACAAAGACCCCATCAAAAAGGAGAATTACAGACCAATATCCCTAATGAACATGGATGCAAAAATTCTCACCAAAATACTAGCCAATAGGATCCAACAGTACATTAAAAGGATTATTCACCACGACCAAGTCGGATTTATCCCTGGGCTGCAAGGTTGGTTCAACATCTGCAAATCAATCAACGTGATACAATACATTAACAAAAGAAAGAACAAGAATCATATGATCCTCTCAATAGATGCAGAAAAAGCATTTGACAAAGTACAGCATCCTTTCTTGATCAAAACTCTTCAGAGTATAGGGATAGAGGGTACATACCTCAATATCATAAAAGCCATCTATGAAAAACCTACAGCGAATATCATTCTCAATGGGGAAAAACTGAGAGCTTTCCCCCTAAGGTCAGGAACGCGGCAGGGATGTCCACTATCACCACTGCTATTCAACATAGTATTGGAAGTCCTAGCCACAGCAATCAGACAACAGAAAGAAATCAAAGGCATCCAAATTGGCAAAGAAGAAGTCAAACTCTCACTCTTTACAGATGATATGATACTTTATTTGGAAAATCCCAAAGACTCCACCCCAAAACTGCTAGAACTCATACAGGAATTCAGTCAAGTGGCAGGATATAAAATCAATGCACAGAAGTCAGTGGCATTCCTATACACCAACAACAAGTCAGAAGAAAGAGAAATTAAGGAGTCGATCCCATTTACAATTGCACCCAAAACCATAAGATACCTAGGAATAAATCTAACCAAAGAGGCAAAGGATCTGTACTCAGAAAACTATAAAATACTCATGAAAGAAATTGAGGAAGACACAAAGAAATGGAAAAACGTGCCATGCTCATGGATTGGAAGAACAAATATTGTGAAGATGTCAATCCTACCTAGAGCAATCTACACATTCAATGCAATCCCCATCAAAATACCATCCACTTTCTTCAAAGAAATGGAACAAATAATCCTAAAATTTGTATGGAACCAGAAAAGACCCCGCATAGCCAGAGGAATGTTGAAAAAGAAAAGCAAAGCTGGCGGCATCGCAATTCCGGACTTCCAGCTCTACTACAAAGCTGTCATCATCAAGACAGTATGGTACTGGCACAAAAACAGACACATAGATCAATGGAACAGAATAGAGAGCCCAGAAATGGACCCTCAACTATATGGTCAACTCATCTTTGACAAAGCAGGAAAGAATGTCCACTGGAAAAAAGACAGTCTCTTCAACAAATGGTGTTGGGAAAATTGGACAGCCACATGCAGAAGAATGAAACTGGACCATTTCCTTACACCACACACAAAAATAGACTCCAAACGGTTGAAAGACCTCAATGTGAGACAGGAGTCCATCAAAATCCTAAAGGAGAACACAGGCAGCAACCTCTTCGACCTCAGCCGCAGCAACTTCTTCCTAGAAACATCGCCAAAGGCAAGGGAAGCAAGGGCAAAAATGAACTATTGGGACTTCATCAAGATAAAAAGCTTTTGCAAAGCAAAGGAAACAGTCAACAAAACCAAAAGACAACTGACAGAATGGGAGAAGATATTTGCAAATGACATATCAGATAAAGGGCTAGTATCCAAAATCTATAAAGAACTCATCAAACTCAACACCAAAAGAACAAAGAATCCAATCAAGAAATGGGCAGAAGACATGACCAGACATTTTTCCAAAGAAGACATCCAAATGGCCAACAGACACATGAAAAAGTGCTCAATATCGCTCGGCATCAGGGAAATCCAAATCAAAACCTCAATGAGATACCACCTCACACCAGTCAGAATGGCTAAAATTAACAAGTCAGGAAATGACAGATGTTGGCGGGGATGCGGAGAAAGGGGAACCCTCCTACACTGTTGGTGGGAATGCAAGCTGGTGCAGCCACTCTGGAAAACAGTATGGAGGTTCCTCAAAAAGTTGAAAATAGAGCTACCATATGATCCAGCAATTGCACTACTGGGTATTTACCCCAAAGATACAAAAGTAGGGATCCGAAAGGCTATGTGCACCCCGATGTTTATAGCAGCAATGTCCACAATAGCCAAACTGTGGAAAGAGCCAAGATGTCCATCAACAGATGAATGGATAAAGAAGAGGTGGTATATATATACAATGGAATATTATGCAGCCATCAAAAGGAATAAGATCTTGCCATTTGCAACGACGTGGATGGAACTGGAGGGTATTATGCTGAGCGAAATAAGTCAAACAGAGAAAGACATGTATCATATGACCTCACTGATATGAGGAATTCCTAATCTCAGGAAACAAACTGAGGGTTATTGGAGTGGGGGGTGGGGTGGGAGGGATGGGGTGACTGGGTGATGGACACTGGGGAGGGTATGTGTTCTGGTAAGCGCTGTGAATTGTGCAAGACTGTTGAATCTCAGATCTGTACCTCTGAAACAAATAATGCAATATATGTTAAGAAAGAAAAAAAGAAGAAGAAGAATGTAGCAGGAGGGGAAGAATGAAGGGGGGGAAATCGGAGGGGGAGAAGAACCATGAGAGACGATGGACTCTGAAAAACAAACTGAGGGTTCTAGAGGGGAGGGGGGTGGGAGGATGGGTTAGCCTGGTGATGGGTATTGAGGAGGGCACGTTCTGCATGGCGCACTGGGTGTTATGCACAAACAATGAATCATGGAACACTATATCTAAAACTAATGATGTAATGTATGGGGATTAACATAACAATAAAAAAATTAAAGATAAAAAAAAGAGTACACTTATCTTGATGAGCACTGAGAAATCTGTAGAATTACTGAATCATTGTACTGTATACCTGAAACTAATATAACACTGTGTGTTAATTATACTTGAATAACATTTTTTTTAAATACTGAAAACTGTATTTCTGGCATATATTTTAAAAAATAGGTGAAAGGGGGCACTCTGAATCTCTTAGTTACAATCTGAGACCAGAGGGAACACCAGACAGGAGGGAAAATTACTAAGTAAAGACAGATTTCTTCTATGTCATAGTTTTCTTAGAACCTGCCCTTTAAGCAAGTCTCCTCCAGGAGGTAATTGCAAAAGCTTCTTTGGAGCTTCTCAGATGAGGGTGTGGTCTTGGTCAACTAAATCCCTAATGGCAATAAACTCTCATAAAAGAGACCATACATAATAAATTGCAATGAAATCCTTTACCCAGTTTTGGTTGGTGAATTCTTTGCTTTATGAAATACTTCTGTGATTCAGTGGTCCCTTGGACCTAAAGTCAGGATTGGGTAGCACCCTATTCTTCCCAATCCTGAGCTGGAATCTTTCTTCTCAACACAACTACATCCAGCGAACTGGAAAAAACTTCCAGGCACCATTGTTAAACGAGCAGCACAACAAGATTTTTGCAAAAAATCAAAGCAGATTCAATTTACTCAATAAACTTTTCCTGAGGGCCTACTAGACACCAGACATTAAGAACAGCTAGCTGGGACACAGTCCTTGCCTTCAAAGTCCTTACAATCTAGAAGTGACAGCCACATGATTAGATTCCTCCAAAAAAGCACTAAAGAGGCTATAAAACAAGTCTAGCAGAGGCATGAGGGATATAGAGTTAGGATTTCTTAGAAGTTCAGGAAAGGATTCAAGGAAGGGGTAAGTGTTGAAATACAAGTAGGTATTCACCAGATGGTCAAAGGGAGAGGATATTCTGGGTAGCAGTATACACAAAAGCACAAAAATGTGGGAAAATGCTGGGTGTGTTCCATGAACCACAGGAAGGGGATTCAAGTAAGAGCTGACATCAAGGAAAAGTCAGGCTAAGACAGTCTTCAGGTGCCATGCTAAGGATTTAGGACTCAGAAGGGATCTACTGAAGGATTTTAACCTAGTTTTAAGATTAGATGACTGTTGAGGAGGGTGGCAAGCCTGGGTCTGCAGCAAAAAGGATGCTGACTGCTAGTTTCAACAGGACAGGAGAGTTATTTCCAAGCTGTTCATTACTTCCATTGCATCTAACACCTACAACTCGGAGACCATATCTAAAAAGCAAAACTGAGATAGCCAACTGATTAGATCCCCAAGTGCTAAAGAGATGGCTTTTAAAGTGTTTCCATGCAAAGGTAAAGCATCTTCCTGGCAGTTCCCTAATCCTAGAATTTGTGATAACTGGTAAGAGTTCAGTGCAATCAATCAGAAGTCCAATGAAAACGTACTACTGCTGAGCACCTATGGAGAACGCAGTCATCTCATATCTCTGAAGAAACTGGAAATTGTGCCAAGTGATGTTTAAATTGTTAGCTTCTCTGTAAGATAAGAACAATTTGTAAAAAAAAAAAAAAAAGATCTTAAAAATGAAGCATTTGCTCCTTTCAAGGGGAATCTTTCACCAAAGCTCTCTAAAAGCAAAGGCCTTCCTAATCTCACACCAAAATTTCAGTGCAAGTATAGGCTGGGTGCAAGTTTAGACTAGAACTCAGTATGACAGTTTTTTCTGCTTGGTGGCTTATAGGAGCTCTACAGAAGTGGCTACTGTGGCACTGCACGGCTGGTCTGCTGCTTTGTGGTGTCTGGTGGCCCCTAGTGGAAGCTCATCTCCTTCACCCCCCGCCACCCAGCTCACCTCCAAAGAGAACAGCGGATCAGGTATAAGGACATTTTATTAGCAGTTGAACTAATAGGTGGGGCACTTCACTCTGCCCATAAATGAAACACTTGCAACACTCAAGGATATGGTATCTTACTAGACTTTGTATAGCACATAAGAATTACTTTGGCCACAAACTGAGATGAGCAAATGGATCTTTATTTTTTTGTTTCTGTCTCAAACTCCCCCTTCCTGTTTGTAACAGAAGCTTCATCTTAGACTGGGTAAACTCAGGCAAACCAGAGCTTCTTTCTATGGCTTCATCCAGATAGCTTTTATCTATGTCACCCTGAATGTTACGGAGCTCCTTTGATAAGGAGGACTTATCTCATCTGTAGTCACCATCACCTCTGCACCTCACTGGGATGATTGTACATCAGCCCCATTCCTGGTTGCCTGTGTCTATCTTCCCTAGCATTCCTGGAGATGTCACAGCTCCTTGTGTGGTCACCACATCTGAGTCCTCTTCTGGCCCACTGGTCTTCACTCAGATAGGTGAGAGGCCTTCTCTAAGGTAGCACTGGAGGGAGGGGCTTCCAGATATTCTCCCATGCCACCCTGTGGCTGTGGGAAAGGCAGTGGGCCGTTTCATGTTCTCTTTTCAGAGAGACACACCATATACTGAGCTGCATGGTGCAAGAGAACTGCAAGGCTTAACATTTCCCTGGGCTTTCCTAAGAAGCGAGACACAGATCCTCTCTGTCCTAGGACCCCCACTGAAGTGTAGTTGCCCCGGTCATTGCCCAAAACCCAACTACCCAACTCTCTACAACTCTGTACCTCATGCCCAGGACACTTCTCCAGCCTATATGGGTGGACGAAGCTGGCCCATCTCCCCAGCCTCTTGTTTCTGGCACACCCAAACTCTAATGCTTTCTCTCACCTCCACCTCTCATGGCTCTTATCTTTGTCATGAGTTTTAAAAAGCCAAGTACTGCTTCTTTGTTCTTTTTGAGGTTCTCATCTGCTGCAGTTCTGAAGCAAGGTTAGGCACTGAATGGAAGAGACCCAAGGTCACAAGAGCTAACTGAATGAGAAACGGCAGTTGATATGTTCAAATATTACATTTTCCAGCCACATTTGTCGCTGTCATGAAGATGGAGAAGTGGGATGTTTGGGCCTGCTCCCTGCCAGGAGAGGGCTCATCCCAGTCTTTCTGTCTCTCTGTCTTTCTGTCTCTCCCCCCAGCCTCCCAGAGGCCCAGGACTCTTCTGAGGAGATGCACATTCACCACTTATTCTTCCTGCCAAGCAGCTGAGGTATGAAGGTACCAACAACTGGCCTGATAATGCCTCTGCTGGAAGTTCAACTGAGTTAGTTCAGCTCTTGATCTTACAGTCAAAAAGTAAAATCTGTCTGGCTTCCTTCCTCTAGCCCAGACAAAAGCCAGCCACCATGTAGTCCACCCTAGAGCACTAGAATTTTGCAAGTAGGTTTAAGCTCCAGGAGTTACTTTGTACTGAGGACATCAGGAGGCCTCCATGCTGGAGCTGGCAATTACCTTGGCCTTAAGGGGTGGGAAGGAGGGGCAAATGGAATTCCAGGGAGAGGGATCAGCATGAAAAAAAGGTCAAGACTCTTGAGAAACAAACTGAGGGTTTTAGAGGGGAGGGGGGTAGGGGGATGGGTTAGCCTGGTGATGGGTATTAAAGAGGACACGTATTGAATGGAGTATTGGGTATTATACGCAAATAATGAATCATGGAACACTACTTCAAAAACTAATGATGTAATGTATGGTGATTAACATAACATAATAAAATAAAATTAAAAAAAAAAAGTCAAGAATTGGGAACACATGTGGAGGGACAAGGGAAAAGGGAAGTTTAAAAATGACCCCAGGTTTCCATTCCAGGGTTATCAGGCAGATGGTGAAGCTCTGAACAGAACCACGGCTTGTCATTTGGCATTTATTTTAGGCAGCCATGTGTTCTATTTTTCTTTATATATCTGGCCTTCTTGAAAACAAAGATCACCTTTGATTCATTCATTTATTCATGTGTCTTCCTTACAACCTTAAAGAAAATAACCAGTATACACTATAATACCAGAGAATGTGCCATGGAAGATAGCCCTCAAGCTGCTCTTTGGTTTTTCTTCATTAAAAAGAATGTTGCCAAAATCGTAGGTTGCTGTTTTTCTCAAACTCTATTTTAAGCTTTGCAGATTAGGGGAAATCTATGTTATTGCTTCCCTACATATTTTAAATTATAATTTGGGTGGGATTAGTATACCTTAAATCATGAATATTTAATGGTTTAACCTTCAAGATATTATTGCAACCCTTCAAAAATATTCTTTTTCAGGGTCCTTTGACTCATTTGCTATTTACCTTGTCAACAAGGGAGCTTCTCCTAACACGAAAAAAATGGGGCTTTACCTGTTGTAAATAGATTCTAATAAATTATTTGAGTTCACCTGGAAATATAGAAATGTCTAACTGCCAAAGCACATCCTGATTCCACTTTTTATAGTCAAAAGACATACAAGAGAGAAACCAATAAAAATGCCCTTTCATTTTGTCTGAAACACAACACTACCCTCAGTTTTTCTCATCATACCAGAAAATTCCTTCTGGCCAAGCTGACTGCAGTTCAGCTCAGCAGTGTGCACTGACCTGTGTTCCCTTCAGAAGTCCTCTTTTCCCATCTTTCCCCCATTACCCAAGAGGCTGGGCTTGTTTTTTGCAAGAACTATAGCCTTCAGTTTTATCCTCCAAATCAAAGACAAGAGTATCAAGAATTAGTGCATATTCCATGCAGAGTAGTTAACTGAGAATTTGGGTAAAGAGCCCAGTGATTTCTGGAGAGTTTTGAAATCCTAACTTATGGACAGCTAAAGAAACTATCTGGAAGCATGCACTTGACCTCTGCCACTTACTTGAGAGTATCTGAAAAATTCTTGGTATCATCAGGAGGGATAAAAAAATCATCTGTCTTTCCCACTAAAGATATTTGCCTGCATGGAAGTCTAAAATCCAATACTTAAACTTTTCTTCAAGGTGTCTTTGCCTTTGCTCATTCCCTCCCAATCTCCTTTCCTAAAACCCAGAGAGAAACACCACACAAGGCTCATGCTCTTAAAAAACAGATGAGCACAGTTACTCCAACAAAGTCTCCACGGTCTTTCAGTTAGACTAACCCATGCATCTCCACCTGACAGAGAACTTTTTTCTTTGTATATCTTGAAACCAGTACTGTTTGCTCCTACTCCAGAGTCCGTGAAGTCTGTGGCCCAACCCAAGACCAGGTAGGACTAGACAGATAGGAAGCAGCAGCTCCCAGGCCAACTTACGTTTCCTAGGGATTTTTATCACCTCTTCATTCAACTTAGAATCCCAGAGTTTAGGAACTATAAGAGATGTGAACACCTTTTAGCCCTATCCAGAGAGGCTCCAACCCTTCAAGGACTTCTCCCAGATCCACAAAGTTCAGACAGAAGAGGGATGTTGGGCAAATAGGCCAACTGCATTGAATTTCTTCTTACACAGCTCATTCAGTCCTTGGGTATTTTGACTGCTAGCTACCTCAATTCCAAATTTACTTCTCCCATTTCCTCTGCAGCCTACCATCTCCAGTCCCACATGCTATTTGTCTTGCCTTGTTGGCCCTCAGCTTCTCTGTTCCATTTCCTAGCTTCCACTCAGTATTTTCCTTCTGGACAAATCTTCTCAGCACTCCTAACCTGCCAGTTAGCCCACTTTGGTTTATCCTAAAACCTCCCTATCCTTGAACCAAGGGAGCCCATGAGTTTGGGTTCTCAAAAGTCTAACTCCTTTGTTGCATAAATGAAGAAATTGAGACCAAAGGTCACATTCATGCCAAGGAAGATATGAACCCTGGCTCCAAAATTGTGAGCTCATTCTTCTATATACATTTTAGAATAAATCAATAAAATTACCACTTTATCTTAGCTTGATCTCCACTACTAGTCTTTACCCTCATCTCTCCAACCTTCAAATTCTGGGCTCTTTTTTTTTTTTCCTAACCTTGTTAAGGATGTACCCTTCTTCTTTCTCCCATTGTATTGCTTGGAACTCAAATCTGATGGCTGGGATAGCCATCCTAGACCCTGTGGATGAGGGCCCCACCCTGGGCACACCAGAGTGATAATCTAGAAGGAGACTGGTCTCTGAAGACACCAAGGAATTACCAAATTGGACTTCACTCTTCCAGACTTCATTCATGTAAAAGAAAAATTTAAAGTACATATTTTCATTTCTTACACTAGATGCAACAAATGTAGGCGCTCCTGGGTGGCTCAGTCAGTTAAGCCTCTGACTCTTGATTTTAGCTCAGGTCATGATCTCATGGTCTTGGGATCGAGCCCTGTGTTAGGCTCCACGCTCAGTGGGGAGCCTGCTTGAGGATTCTCTCTCCCTCTCCTTCTGCCCCTCCCCCCACTTGTGCATGCTCTCTCTCTCTCAAATATAAATAAATCTTTTAAAAATAAATAAAAGGGGCACCCGGGTGGCTCAGTCGGTTAAGCATCTGCCTTCAGCTCAGATCATGATCCCAGGGTCCTGGGATCCAAGCCCTGCATCAGGCTCCCTGCTCAGTGGAGAGCCTGCTTCTCCCTCTCCCTCTGCTTGTCGCTCTGCTACTTGCGCGTGCTCTTTCTGTCAAATAAATACATAAAATCTTTTTATAAATAAATAAATAAATAAATAAATAAATAAATAAATAAATAAATAAAAGCAACAAATGTAGCCCCAGCTAAAACAGGGACCACATGCTAAGGAATGGAAGAGCAGAAAAAACAAAGGGGCCTAGGTCTCTGATGCTAACATTAAGCTTCCACGTACCTGCCCTGGTCTTACTTTACTTGGAGAAAAATAAAGCTTCAAAAACTATTTAGGGCTTCATGGAGGAGGTGGGATTTGAGCCTGAGTTTTCATAGGGGGAGATGCTTCTCTACTTGGGTGGCTTCTTGAGCAACTGGCAACTCTTTCTGTGGAGTTGGGGTTGCCATGATCAAGCCTGTGTAATGCAGAGGAATTCCCACTCCCACAGATGCCCAGATTGCCTGAGCTATTTTCCAACACCAGCTTCCTAAAAGAGACTGTGAAAATGCTCACAGCTCTCAAGTTCTAAGCCTGGGCTTGATGCAGTGGTTTCTCTAGATCCCCTTTGTGAGAAAGGACAGGGAAGGACCCAGGGGAAAAGCAGAAATCTCTGTGTCTAACTCAGTGATTTACTGTAACCAACCTGGAACCGTTAAAGCAAAACACAAACACATTTCAGGGCCATTCCCCCAGCTTCTCACCCAGCGCTGGGCCTTTTCAATGTTTACTGCGCAGCCATCTGTGAATATCTTTGTGAAACTAGTCAAAGCCTTTTATGAGACCCTAAACTTCTAGTTACACTAATTTCCCCCCCCACATGAATTAGGACTTGAGTAAACAAAAGGCAGACTTGAGAATGGAGAGCAATTGTGTGGTGTTAAATGGTGCATTTAACAAGGCCTGCCCACAGATTTTTCCGTTCCCATCCCTGGGTGTGCAGGCAATGCTGAAGCCCATATAATGGACTCTTTATGTGGTACTTGGTTAGAAAAACGTATTGACAAAGAATCACAGACAAATCATGGCCATGACCTTTAGTGCTCAAACAAGATTTTCCTTGGGAGTGATTTAATTGCCCATGCAGCTCGCTGGCTGCACACATGAGTGGCCTTTCCGCCTTTCCAAAGGCCACGGCCAGGCCAGTCTGGTTTGCCTTTCCTGTGAATGTTTGGCCAAGTGCTGCTCCTATAACAAGCCTCCGTTGTGCCATATAAGGATAAACAGCGCATGGCATCCAGCTGGACTCGGCCAGCTCGAAAGACTGCTTCCCAAGCACCTGCTGCCCAAGCCGGCCTTGGATCTGACAGTGCGCCTGGCCTCAGACTCATCGTGCAGATGACTGGTGCAGATGCCCATGCCAGGCCTGTGACTTGCAGCAACATGGCAGAACCTCGACTACCAGGTGTCAGAGTGGGGCCTGGGGCTGCAGGGTGAGGCAAAATATGCTTGTTTTGCCCTTCCCAATCCCTAAGTGCACTGCCTGCCTTCCCTTCCCCTGAGCTCCCTTTGGCCTCTTCATTGCCCTGAGCTCCAAGAAAACAGAAGCCAGACACAAAAGGCCAGCTATTGTGCGATTCCATTTACATGAGTTATCCACAATGGGCAAATCCACAGCGACCAAAAGCAGGTTATAAGTTGCCAGGACCTGGGTGAAAAGGAGAATAGGGAGGGACTGTTTAATGGGTACAGGGTTTCTGTCTGAAGTAATGAGAAAGTTCTGGAACTAGAATAGAAGTGATAGTTGCACATCATTGTGAAGGTACTAAATGCCACCAAATTTTGCAGTTTAAAATGGTTAGAATGAAGTTTTATGTTATGCATATTTTACTACAATTTTTAAAATATGACTGAAGGATTGTAATGGAGGAAGAAAAAAGATGGATTTCCTTACTCCTGAGGCCCCAGAAGACAAAACTGAGACCAACAAGACGGTTTTCCGGAGGCAGATTTCAGCTCATAGTGTAAGTAGAGGGGGAAAGTGCCATTTATAACAGGCCTACTGTGAGCCAGGCACCCCTGAGACCTCATTTCCTTGAAGCCCACACTCTGTGAGGGGGGTTATTGTCCTTACTCTATAGCTAAGGAAATAATGGCTCCAGGAACTATAACTATTTTCCCACGGACACAGATCTAATAAGAAGTAGAAGTAAGTTTTGAACCCAGGCTTTCCTACTCCATAATCCATACCCTTTATAATACACTTATGCCCTGCAACTTTTCTACCGAAGTACCCCTAATGTCCCTTAGGACAAGGGAAATCATGCATCAGGGTGAATGGGCAGATTCCAAAGGAGCTGCTGTGTGTAAGCCTCATGTTTTAGCTTACAAATTCCTGTAAATTTCACATGCCTACTCTATTATTTCATCTGAAGGTTTTTCTTAAATATTAAAATAAGTTTCTGTCCAAATTTACTAGTGAAAGTATCACTCTGGGAAGATGGTCTGTGTTTATCTTAGAGCCTCCCAACTGCCTTCACATACCTCAGGGGTCAGCTTATTCCAGTTTGAGAAGTTGGTACTAAACTGGCTGCTTTCCAAAAGGGAAAGGGGAAGGAGAAGGGAGAGGTAGGGAGGTGGGGAGGGAGAGTCCTTCATGCCTTCTCCTGATGACAATTGGATTTTGCTACCTTTAAGGATGTTGTAATTTCAGCTGCTTACAGATAAATGGAAAGCAAGTGGTCTTCTTATTTCTTCTCGAATCACTCCATTTGGGTAGCTACTTACCTGATTTGTACATGAAGTCAGTGTCCAGCTAAAAGGTGTTTCTGGTGGGAGACTCAATAAAGCATGACACTACGGTTGCAGGAGTTATGTGCAAGAGTGGACTTTGCCATCACCTGCTTCTCCTGGGAGAACCTGGTGACATTA
This sequence comes from Halichoerus grypus, assembly GCF_964656455.1. Lineage (NCBI taxonomy): Eukaryota > Metazoa > Chordata > Mammalia > Carnivora > Phocidae > Halichoerus > Halichoerus grypus. The sequence continues at coordinate 33,979,094 of NC_135725.1, read as the reverse complement.
ACTTGAATGATTTTAAATAATGACTGAGACTGGATAGGGAAAGAAATTTCACAGGCTTCAATAAAGTGAAAAGAATACTAAACTGACAGCCAAGAAACTTCTGCCCGGCACTCTCCCTGACTCAGCTGATTAAATAGGACAAGGCAGTCTTCCTTTTTAAGCCTTACTTATCTATACTTATCTTCCTCTTCCCATCTAGAATGCAATTTATATGAGGCAAGTATATTTAGTCAGGAACATTGGTAACAAATGACAGAAATCAAACGCAGACTAACTTCAGTAAGAAATGACTATATTGGCTCTGTTATGAGGACAGCGAGATAGCCCAGAGGATAGAAGTAGCAATCTGGCATTGGAAAGGAATCTAGAGCTGCTGTCCGGGGACTTCTGAAGAAATCTCCCTCTTTCAGCTAAGGGGAGGAGGAACACTGTGTGGAGGAGGGTCAGCCACAGCAATGGAGACAACAGGGGACGCACAGTGCTTCGTGATGAGGTTGCAGGGCCGGCAACTTGACCAAAGCAATCCAGAGCAAGGGCAGTCAGAAGAAAGTAATGCCAGCTGATTTCAGGAGAAGAGGAAAAGGCAGGTCACCATTATATAAAAACGAAGATGGGCACATTGATGAGCAACATGAAAATGACAAAGAGGATAAAGACATGGGCCAGGAGGGTGATGATATGAATCGATCTCATAGCAGTCTCAGAAGGACCAACCCACAAATAGCATCAATGTTACCTGGATTTGCCAGTCACCATCTTTGGCCCCATTAGACCAAATAATACTAAAAGAGAGCTCATTAGTCAAAAAGAGTTGATAAATGACAAATTCAGGAAAACCTAACATGAATTATAGTTCCTAGTGATTTTTAAATTTCAATTCAATCTGTGATAAAAGTCTTTAGAATAACATCACTGCACAAGGTCTCGTCTATCAAAAAATAGAGTAACATGGACAAAGATAGGGCTTGGGGTGGGGAATTTAAGTTATCTGAATTATTCAGAGTAATCAAATCAATCATGCATGACACTGTAAGTTGCCTCCCTTCCTCCTTGTTGGTGAGTCCAGATTTTTCTTTTTTTTTGTCTCTGGTCTTTTAAAGGAAGATTTTATTTTTTTAATTTTTTTATTATGTTCAGTTAGCCAACATATAGTACATCATTAGTTTTTGATGTAGTGTTCAACAATTCATTAGTTGTGTATAACACCCAGTGGTGAGTCCAGATTTTGTTCAGACATTTATCTTTCCATGTGCTCATAGAAAGGAATGATCCACAATGGGTTTATAGGTTTAATACAATTATGGTAATTCTATTCCCCCTTGATATGTGATCCAACCCTGGTCTCTGGGGTGGGAAGAGGTTTGGAAACAGTTCTCCCTGCTAATAAAAAGATCATTAGGGGACAGTCCCTTCATTGTCTAGACACTGGTAGCTATATGAGATGCCTGGAACTGAGGCAGCCATCTGGTAAAAAAGAGAATAGTGACCTAAAAACCAAGTTTATAAGCCAAACATAACATGCTAAAATTCTACCTTTCCACCTGGATCCTGATATTTGTGAGGTGGAGAATCATTCTGGAACTGTTCTGTCTTGTTTGTTTGTTTGTTTGTTTGTTTATGAGAGGGAAAGAGGTGGGGGCAGGGGCAGAGGAAGAGGGAGAGAGAGAATCTTAAGCAGGCTCCTTGCCCAGCACAGAGCCCAACGTGGGGCTTGATCTCACAACCCTGAGATCATGACCTGAGCCAAAACCAAGAGTTGGACACTTAGCTGACTAAGCCATCCAGGTGTCCTTCTGTTTTAATAATAGTAAAGATACAGTCATATTCTTATTGGCTTTGTTATCATTACAATCATCTCAGTTAATACAAGAGCAAAACACTGAACTGGCTTCCTGACTTTTACTCTTTCCTCCCTATAATTATTCTCTGTATAGTAGCCAAACTAGTGCTTTTTAAATTCAAATATTTTAGATATTTTATTTATTTATTTATTCATTCATTCATTCATTCGAGAGAGAGAGAGAGAGAGCACAGTGGGGGAGGGGAGGGCAGAGAAAGAGGGAGAAGCAGGCTTCTCACTGAGCAGGGAGCCTGATACCAGGCTGGATCCCAGGATCCTGAGATCATGACCTGAGCTGAAGGCAGATGCTTAACCGATTGGGCCTCCCTGGCATCCCTAAATTCGAGTTTAATAATGCCATTCAGATGCTAAAATCTCCAAAGTGTTCCCTGAGCACCTAGAAAAAATCATCCCCAGGCCAAGGACTGTAAGTTTTACATAGTCTCCAATCTCATCTTACTGCACTTTCTCCTTCCTACTTCCCTTGTTTCTACCATCACTTTTATTTCTGCCTTTAACACCCTAAGCTTTTTTCTCATCAGGGGTTTTGTTCTGGCTGTTTCTTCTGCTGGGCTTCTTGCTCTCCAGATCTCCACATGGTTAGTTCTTTCTTGTCCTTCAGACATCAACTCAAGCATCACCCCTCGGTGAAGTCCTCCTTGAACACTCAGGCAAAATTAGCTATCTCCTCTACCTTGAGTCAGACTTTATCACATCACCTTCGACGTTACTTCTTCATAGTACTTATACTATTTGCAGTTATCATGATTATTTATTTGCTTACTAATCTGTTTTTATTCCCTCTCCCTAGTACATAAGAACCAAAAGAACAGGACTTTGTCTTATTCCCCATAATTTTGCCCACCCTTATAAAAGTGTCTCTAACATCATCAATTCTCAATAATAATTGTTGAATGAAAGGAAGGAAGGAAAGAAAGGATAAAGAAAAAGAAGGGAGGGAAGGACCTAGAGAGAGAAAGGAAGGAAGCAAGGAAGGTAGGTAGGTCTGTGGAGCCAGGCAGGCTATAAGTACCTTAGCTTCAGGGGCTGAAATTAGGGATTTAAAAGATCTCCAGGTTTAAAACACACTGACCTCTAATTTACTGTATCAGGATGAGTCCTTGTCTACACAACCAGAGTAACAGAAGAGCCTATGTGTGCATATATTGTTTCATGTTGGGAGAGGAGAGACAGTAGACCTCAGCTACCACTTTGCTTTGGAAGCATCTCTGGCTAACTAGTGGCCAATGTCTTTCCACCATTCCATAGTATGCTCTGCCGTCTATCAAAGTCCTTTCCCCCTCAGCCATCAGGAAAAGATGGCTGCTTCTAGCATAAAGGCAGCCTCTATTTCCTCTATTCAGATAGTCTTTCAACCACATGAGCAGCCATTGTGATCACAACACCAGTACACACGATGGATGAACCATAGTTAGACTGGCAGCATAATGGCACAGCAGAGGAAGGCCTGCTTTGGTGAGGAGAGCTCTCTCATCTTCCACATAAAGGGACAGTAATTTACAAGGAAAAAAATATGTTCTTGGCTCCAAATTACTCTTTGGTGGTGTATTTTTAAGGGATAATTATATTGGTGTGTTTCCTTTCCCCTAATAAGTTTGTTTACAAAAATACTGAGCATGCATTATACATCGACATAAATAATTCCCCCCTATCTTTGTCCTCCAAATTTTTCAGTTAATTAAACTAATTTGTCTGTTTTTGTGAGTTGGAAACTCTTACTGTCATCCTTTCCAATCACTACTTATTTAAATTTCATCCTTGGCCAGTTTCATGATAATGTTTATCTGCTCCAGAGGATTTGAAATGAGAATAACACACAGGAATCCCATTTAAATTCTTTCTAGAAGCTGAAAAAAGCCAAGAATCAACTGGCCAGTTAGATAACACAATTTCCCTTGTAGGATATTTGCTTAAGATAGCTGGGAGCTAATTTAATTCCAGAGTTGCTTATTTACAGTTTTCTGTGAGGGATTCCCTGCAGTTAAGAGTGAACTGGGTAGAGAGATTCTAAAGAAGCATTCTTTGAGACCATTCTCTAAGTACATTATTTCTAAAGAAAATAAAAAGCTGTACAATTTGCTGTCAACATTCCACTCTGGCCAGTTCCCAAATAGAAAGACATCTCAAGACCACTTAGATTTATGTTTGGCATTTCATTTTCATTTGGAAAGAAATGACTCCGTGATCTTGACTCCTTTGAAGTGTTAGCTTCAAAAGCTCAATCAGCACTGGAATGCCATGGAGAGAAGAGAATCATCCAGAAGACTTATGGAGAGGAAGACTAATGTTTTACATTGTTTTGCCTTTGTGTTGTGTTGTCAGTTCCCTAGCCATGCCTGCACAGCATAATCTAGCCCCTGCCTACCTCACCTTTTCAGCTTCCCTTGAGCCCCTCTTTTCCATAGCTCTCAACCACCCACCTTACCCAATTCCCTCAACCCCTCCTCACCCATCCCACCCCTATCCAGCTACACTGATGCCTTTCAGTTCCTTCACCAAGCTAATTCTAGCTCATGCTCAGGTCTCAAACCAAAGCCACCTCTCTGGGCCGCCTTCCCCAACACTCCCGTCTACTTCAGGTCACCTGCTGTACTCACCTGCAGAGCTCTCCAAGTCTCCTTCTTGCCACTTAGCACACTCATGACTGATTAGTTATCTATGAAACACTTTGCTTAAAGGAAGCATCCTTCCCCTTCTAGGTTGTAAGTTGCACAAATAGCAAAGACTGGTCGTTATTGTTCACTGCTATATCCAATTCTTAACACAGTGACTGGCACACAGAAAGTGTTAAATAAATACTTGTTGACTCAATAATAAGTTGAAAAATGTTGAATAATTCCCTTAAACTCAATGATCCCTTCCATATTAAAGATTATATGATTCTGTAATTCTGTGCAACACAGAAATACAACTGTAACAAGCCAATACTTGAATGAGGGATCAAGGAAATTGGCCTGGTAAGGAGATAAAGGTGAGTGGGAAGCAAACAATCAGCTTTAGCAGCTACTGTTCCCAGGCACTGGATTAGGTGTTTGGGAGTAGCTTATCTCAACCCATTATCACAGAAATCCTTCAGCTTTGCTCATCATTTTTCCCACTATGTAGATTAGAAAACTGAGGCCAAACAGATAGTAAAGGGTGAGGCTGCTTGAATCCAAAACTTGATTATTTGCTACATACTGTAAGTTAGATCTGAGCTTTTAGTTTAAGGGGAGGAGGAGTGGTGTAGAGACTGAAAAGGAAGTGACAGAGTGGGAAGACATCTGGTTTTTTCCCCAATCTCTATATTTTGCCTGTTCTCTCATTTTACACAGCTCCACACCCACTCCTCCCCATACACACACACATACATAAACACACACCTAACACTGCAGATCTCCCTCTGAGAAGGCTGTTTCCTGAATTCTTGGTGCTCACTTCCACAGTTGATTTGGACCAGAAACTTTGATCCTCTCTCTGCACTGTTACCCCTTCTCCACTTTTTTCTTGGGTCTCTTTTCAAGCTTTGCATGATTTAACACTCATTTCTGTGCCTTTTAAGTCATTATTCCCATTTCATGTTCTGAACAGAATTGCACTTTTAATAAATTATAACAATCAGCTCCAATTGAGTTTGAGGATAGGCCTCACTTTTTGTTCCCACAAAGCCATCTTTGTTCCCACCTCCTGGAAAAGAGATGGACACAGTGTTCTACCCCAGCCAAAAATAAATTCAAGCAAAAACAAGACATCACAGAAAAGCAGACAGCACTCAGTGTTGCTGGCACAAGCCCAGGCAGCCTGGATAGGGATGGGAATGAGGAGGTTAATGCTGTCCTGATGTAGGAGCTGGGGCCAGATGCAAGGTCTTCCTCTACTGTTCCTAGCCCCTCCTGCCTGTGGCTTTAAGGATCTCTTGCTAGAGGCAAGTCTGTGAGCTCCTTTCCCTTGAGTCCTAGAAGTCTTCAATTTTTTCTTCCTTCTTTGTTTATTGGGTTTGTGAAGCTATATCTACTCTCCTAAAATTCTACTCACAGGGCAAGGTAACTTTGCTAAGATTTCCAGGCCATATCTAGGACAGGACACGTGAACTTCCAACATAAACTCAGAAATGAAAGCAGCTGAAGTTGAGGTCCTGTTCTCCACAGAAGAACTTCACCCTTTTGGTCAGAACTACCATCTTCCAGTAAGTCACCAAAATGACCAACACAAAGGGAAAGAGGAGAGGCACCCACAGTGCATTCTCTAGGCCTTTTAGAAACCATGGCTTTGTTCCTTCTGCCACATACATGTGAACCTATAGGAAACGTGATACTGTATATATCAAGAGAATGGGCTCTGTTCAGAAAGAAACTTCCCAAAAATGTTACCACAGCAAAACTGGAAGAGTCTACAATGTTGCCCATCATGCTGCTGGCATTGTTGTAAACAAACAAGGGCAAGATTCTTGCCAAGAGAATTAGTGAATGTATTGAGCAAACTCAGCCCTCTAAGAGCCCAGATAGCTTCCTGCAGCATGTGAAGGAAAATGATCAGAAAAAGAAAGGAGCCAAAGAGAAAGGTGCTTAGGTTCAAGTGAAGCATGGACCTGCTTTACACTGAGAACTGATAGAGGCCTGAGCTGCTGGAACCCCTTCCTATGAATTCATGATGAGCATAAAAAAAAGACCCCTGGACCATGAAAAAATTTTTGAAAAAATTCCTAAACAAGTTCACTAAAATTATGACAAATACATTTGTATTAATATTTGAATAAATAGATTAATGCTCTTTAAGATAGACAATACATTTTCAGAAACTAAAAAGATAAATGCTGAGTTTCCACTTCTGGTAATGAATGGCTAAGGATTATCCGTCAGACCAACCACCCAGAAGTGTTAAAGTCACCAAAATCTGGCAGAAATTAGAGGGATGTTAACACTGGGACGAATGGACGGGCCCTGGGTAAGTTCTGTTTTTTATACAGTCTTTTACTAGAAGGCAGTCCCCAGTAAGTGTTGCAGGGTTGCAGGGTTCTTGTCTCACAGAGTCAAAGAATGAATCTCCCAAAAAAAGAGTGAAGAGAAGTGGAAGTTTACTAAGAGAAGGTGAAAACAGGAAAGAAAAAAGTTCTCTAGAGTGAGAGGGGTCCTGAATGGGTTGCCACTGTGGGCGCTTATGGTTGGTCTTATATAGAAATCTGACCAGGGAACTTGGTAAATTTCATGTCAATAACATGATGGATTTGTAAGTATTATGAGAATATCCTGTCTATATGTAGAATGAACAAAGTGTTCTTGTAAGTATCATGAGAATAAACAAGGTATTCCTTTCTCTCTAGTTAATATCCCTTGGATTTCTTCACATCTCACTTCTGTGAGCCTGGTTTTGTAGTCCCCTGTGTGAGCCTAGTCATGTCTCTACCTGTCTCTCCCTACCTAGCCTCACCTGTCCCTTGCTCATAAGCACCACTTGGGGTGCTGAATTTGGGGCTACTACAGCATCTGAAAAGTGAAGAGGCATCAAGTGGGAAGATATGAAGGCTAGAGAGGACTCAATGGCTGGATCATCTTAATGCTCCTTTCACTCACTGCTCTGGCTCCTGGGCTGGGAGGACTCAAAAGGACTCACTGGAACACCTTCACATGATCTCCTTATGATAAGGAAAAATCTGCATCCTAAGATGGCTGACCAAGCCAGCAAGGGAGTCCCCAGCCCTGCCCCAGGCCCCTTCCGGGTTCTTCTCTCTGCTCTGCTTCCTGCGCACACGGATCCGGGTTCCTCTCCTTGCCCCACTTTGTGCATGCACCAAGAGTGCCCAGTATGCGGAAGTAGAAGTGTATAAATTACCCCCTTTGTTTGTGCTTGGGGCTCAGACCTTTGGAGATCACTCTCCTCTGAGCCTGCCAGTGTTAAATAAACCTCCTATCCTCCAAGTGCCGCTTGGTTCTTCCGTCGGGCAATCCAGTCCAGGTTCCATAACATCTACATGGCTTGGCTTTCTCACAGCATTGAGGACTCAAGGCTATTGGCCTAATTACATGAAGATTTGGATTCCAAGCATAAAATTTACAGCTAAAAAACAGAAGCTGCATTCATTTTCATAACCTAACTCAAAAGTCACATGGCATCACTTTTGCTGCATTATATTGGTTACAAGTGAATCACAAACCCTCAAAATTCAAGGGGAGGGAAATTAGACTTCACACTTGATGGAGTGTGGTAAAGTTCTAGAAAAGAGAACCCTTATGACCATTTTGGGAAAATACAATCTGTCACAAAAATCAATGACCTAAGATTCCACCATAAGAAGTTGAAAAAGAAAAGCAAAATAAACCCAAAGGAAGTAGAAAGGAGAAAATAATAAAGATAAGAGCAATTGTAAATGAAATGGAAAAAAAAAAAAAAAAACAGAAAAACCAAAAAGCAAAACTTGATTGTTTGGAAAACAATTATAAAATTGATAAATCTCTAAATTGACCAATTAAGAGAAAAGGAGAGAAAATAGAAACTACTAGTTTCAAGAATGAAGGTGACCAAAGATACAAAAGTAGGGATCCGAAAGGGTACGTGCACCATGATGTTTATAGCAGAAATGTCCACAATAGCCAAACTGTGGAAAGAGCCAAGATGTCCATCAACAGATGAATGGATAAAGAAGATGTGGTATATATATATACAATGGAATATTATGCAGCCATCAAAAGGAATGAGATCTTGCCATTTGCAACGACGTGGATGGAACTGGAGGGTATTATGCTGAGCGAAATAAGTCAAACAGAGAAAGACATGTATCATATGACCTCACTGATATGAGCAATTCTTAATCTCAGGAAACAAACTGAGGGTTGCTGGAGTGGGGGGTGGGGTGGGAGGGATGGGGTGACTGGGTGATAGACACTGGGGAGGGTATGTGCTCTGGTAAACGCTGTGAATTGTGCAAGACTATTGAATCTCAGATCTGTACCTCTGAAACAAATAATGCAATATATGTTAAGGAAAAAAAAAGAAGATAGCAGGAGGGGAAGAATGAAGGGGGGGAAATTGGAGGGGTACACGAACTATGAGAGATGATGGACTCTGAAAAACAAACTGAGGGTTCTAGAGGGGAGGGGGGTGGGAGGATGGGTTAGCCTGATGATGGGTATTGAGGAGGGCACGTTCTGCATGGAGCACTGGGTGTGATGCACAAACAATGAATCATGGAACACTACATCTAAAACTAATGATGTAATGTATGGGGATTAACATAACAATAAAAAAATTTATGGCTCAAAAAAAAAAAAGAATGAAGGTGAAAGAGGGGATATCATTACTGATTCTACAGACATTAAAAGGACAAAAAGGGAATATTATGAACGAGTTAAAATATTTTCTACAACTTAGTTGAAAGTACAAATTCCTTGAGAAATACAACTTACTAAAATGATGCAAAATAAGAAATATGAATAGCCTCCTACATATCTATTAAAGAAATTAAATCTATTATCAAAAACTTTCCCACAAAAAAACCTCCAGGCCCAAATGATTTTACTGGTGAGTTCTATCAAAGATTCATAGAAGAACTAATATAAATGTTAACACAAAGTCTTTAAGAAAATAGCAAGTAGGGCGCCTGGGTGGCTCAGTCGTTAAGCGTCTGCCTTTGGCTCAGGTCATGATGCCAGGGCCCTAGGATCGAGTCCCGCATCGGGCTCCCTGCTCGGCAGGAAGCCTGCTTCTCCCTCTCCCACTCCCCTGCTTGTGTTCCTGCTCTCGCTATCTCTCTCTCTGTCAAATAAATAAATAAAATCTTTTAAAAAAAAGAAAAAAATAGTAATAGATTGCTTCCCAATGCATGTATGAGCTTTACATAACCTTGATATAAAGTTTGACAAAGAAATTCCAAAAAAAAATTACAAAATAATATCTCTCATAGACAAAGACAAAAAAATCTCCAATGAAATATTAATAAATACAGCAATATTTAAAAATGGTAATATATACCATGATTAATTGGAGTTTATCCCAGATATGTAAGATTGGTCTAACATTGGAAAATCAATGTAATTCATCATATTAACAGATTAAGGGAGAAATACTTCAACAGACACACAAAAAAAGCATTTGATAAAATTCAATGCCCATTATGCTAGAATCTCTCAGCAAATTAGGAACAGAAGGGAACTGCCTCAATCTAATAAAGGGCATCTAAGAAAAAAAACATCATTATCATTATTCTCAATGATAAAATATTGAATACTTTACCCATAAGATCGAGAAAAGGGCATTTTTATTACTTCTTTCAAGTATTGTACTGGAGGTCCTAGCTAGTGCAGTAGGCAAGAAAGCAGAAAGGCATAATGATCAGAAAGGAAGAAGTAAAACTGTCTCTAATCACAGATTACATCATTCTTCACTTAGAAAACTCTATGGAATCTACAAATCAACATCAGAACTACTAAGAGAATTTTTCAGGGTCAATATACAAAAATCAATTGTATTTTCATATATTGGTTGGTAGCAAACAAATGGAAAATAAACAGTTTTAAAATTCTATTTAAGTTAGCTTCAAAAGTCATAAAATACTATGGAATAAATGTATCAAAAGATGTGTAAGATATAAAAACTGCAAACTACTGCTGAAAGAAACTAAGGAGAAAGACATTAATTATGTGGAAACTTTTATAATATTTAAAAAAACATGTTAAAAATATATCATATTCATCGATTGGAAGACTACATTGTTATGGTGCCATTTCTTCCAAAATCCCAGTAAAAATTCCAGTCTTTTCTGTAAAAATTAACAAGCTGTTTCTAAATTATATAGGGAAATGCAAAGGACCTCGAATAGCCAAGACAATCTTGCAAAGAGGAACAACTTTAGAGTATTTACACTAACCAACTTCAAGATTTACTCCAAAGCTATAGTAATCAAGACAGTATAGAACTGGCATATGAATAGAAAAATAAATCAATGCCAGACACTTATAAAATCATTTGAGTTTCAACCAAAGAACCAAACAATCAATGGGGAAAGAAAGTTTTTTTAACAAATGGCCCTGGAACAATTGGATATCCATATGGGAGAAAAATATAGTAGCTTCAACCCTTTCTACACACCATCCATAAAATTTAATGTGAAATAGATGATAAATCTAAACACAGATCCTAAAACTATAAATTTTCTATAAGAAAACAGGAAAATATCTTCACAAATCATAGCTAGGCAAAGATTTCTTAAACAGGAGAGAAAGCAATTGCCATAAAGGAAAAATGATAAGTTAGACTTCATCTAAATTAAAAATGTCTGCTCATCAAAGTCAATGTTATGAAAATGGATAGGCAAGCCACAGACTGGGAAAAAAAAATCATTTCAGAGCATATGTCTAACAAAGGATTTACATTCAGAATATATGAAGTACACCTAGACTTTAATAGTAAAAAGACAACGCAATTTTTCAAAGTGGAGGAAGCATAAGAAATAAAGATTAAATTTAGTACAGGATCCTAGATAGAACCTGGAGCAGAAAAAAGGACAATAGTAGGGAAACTGGTCTATTTGAATCAATTCGATAGCTTAGTTAACAGTATTGTGCCATTCATTTCCTGGTTGTGATAATTACACAGTGATTTCATGTGATGTTAACAGCAGAAGAAGCAGCTAGATGAAACATATAGAGGAACTCTGTACTATTTTTGCAACTTTCCTGTGAGTCTAAAATTAGTTCAAAATAAAAAGTTTTTTTAAATGGGTAAATGATTTGAACAGACACTTCCCAAAAGAAGATACATGAGTGGCCAATAGCACATGAAAAAGTGCTCAAGTAATTACCAGTTTAAAAAAGGCAAATTAAAGCCACAATTCCAGTTCACAACCAAGAGAATAACTAAAATGAAAAAGACTGATAACACCCAGTGATGGCAAGGATGCAGAGCAGTTGCATACACAACACTCAACACGTGTTGGTGAGAACATAAAAATGTCCAACCACTTGTGGAAAGGTCTGAAGCTTTTATAAAACAAAACATATACTTATCCTATCACCCAGTAATTTTACTCCTACATATTTATCCCCCCAAATGAAAGCATATGGCCACAAAAAGATCTGCACTGGAATGTTCACATCAGTTTCATTTGCAATGGTTCCAGACTGGACACATTTCAGATGTTCATCAACCGGAGAATAGCTAAACAAAGTGTTATAGTCATATAAGGTAAGACTATTCATAAATGAAAAGGAACAGACCTACTAATACACTCAACAACATGGATGAATCTCAAAAACATTATGCTGAGTGAAAGAAGTCTTGTACAAGAGAATAAAAAATACATCAAAATATTTATATTAAGTTTTAAAGCAGGAAAAATTAACCTATAGAAAAAACAAAATCAGAACAGTGGTTGCCTCTGGGGGTTATGGCAATGGTCATTGACTAGGGAGTGGCATGAGAAATTTTCTGGGGGGTGATAATGTTCTATTTCTTGATGGGGATTTTGGGTTATAGAGCTGTATGCATTTGTGTTGGTTCACAAACTGGCCCCCGGACATGGAGGTCAGGGAGAGACCAAAGAAAGAGGCAAGCCACTCCAGATTGGTAGGTGGCAGGTGTAACAAGCAAGGAAACTTACTTATGAGTCTTGTCTTGGGCTGCCACAAGAGAAGTAGATCTCTTCACCCACTTGCTAGAATCTTAAAAATTTATGTACAGGCCTTAACTGGGTTCAGTCATGGTCACTGTACAGGTGACCTCAGCAACACCTGACTCTCTCATGGCTCCCACTGTGGAAAGAGTGGGTGGAGCGTACATTCCAAGGACAAGGGAAGGGGGTAAGGAGCCTCATCCAGCTGGCAGGTCAACCAGAGACCTCCTCCAACAATTTGTCAAAACTTACCAAACGATACACTTAAACTTTGTATACTTCACTGCATATAAATTTCACTTTAAAAAAAGAACCATAAACAAACTGAACTCTAGCTAATGATATTCCTGCTAAAGTTTAAGAATGAAGTATACTGATACATTTAATCTACTTTGAAATGCATTTTGAAATGAATTGATAGAGGGGTAGGTAAATAGATATATGACAAAACAAATACAAAAAAATGTTTGTTTTTAAATCTAGACTGTGGGCACATGAGTATCCAATGTATAATTCTTTCAATGTTTCTGAATATTTGAAATTTTTCACTTCTGGGGGGAAAAAAGATTAAGGCAGAATTTTTTTTTTGATCGTGAGTATTTTTTTTCATTTTTTAATTTAAATTCAATTAGCCAACATATAGTACATCATTAGTTTCAGAGGTAGTGTTCAGTAATTTATTGTTGCGTATAACACCCAGTGCTCATCACATCACAAATTTATTTTTTTAATATGAAATCATTTTGTAGTTCAGAGAGTGTAATGCAAGTTTGAAGTTAATGATAACTTCATTATATAATAACTATTTCTTTGCATGCTGTCTGTGTCAGTATCACTGCATTTATAGAGAGTAATAACTAACTTAAATTGAGGTTTCTCTACATACCTGCATTATTCTAAGCACATGGGATGGGTTACCTCATTTAATCTTCACAGCAACCAGCCCCACCACTAACCCATTTGGCAACATATTGCAAATTAGAAAACAGCATTCTTTCCTTGAGATACTTTACTGCTGTCTGCCAGAAAATTGTCATTATAACTCCACACATCTACAATGGCTCCAAGGTGAATGATGTCCCTGGGGTTGAGCAATGCACGGCAGCTTACACAGTAGTAACTGGTGGCCCTGACAAGAACCCTGTGAAGTACAGTTCCTATCCCTAGGGTTAATATTTAGCCAATGCCACAAATATAGCAGTACAGGTTGCTTAAAATATTGAAATATTTACTAGTGCTAAAAACTTAAAACTTGAGCCCAACCATGTGTCTGCAGCCACTCTGATCATGTGGGCCCATTACTTAGGACCCTCTTGATTCCCCATGTTCAGCAACTAAAGGATTAGCAGAGCAGAGGGCTCCAGATCCTTGCTCCAGAGCTCTGGCCAATGTCTACTGTGATTGGTCTAAGTGTTCAGTAACTGTAAAGATTATTAAAGTTTAACAGTATGCTTGATTATCTCCAGCTTACTGCTCAGGAAACTGGGACCCACAAAGATAAATTATGAGAGCTTTCAAAGCTAACAAGCTGTAGAAAAAAGATTTGAACTCAGTGGTCTCACCTCAGACTTGGGCTACCATCCCTCATGGCCTCCATCACAAAGCTTTCACTGAGAGGTCCCCCCCCAAACTGCCCTCCTTACCTACCTCGATCAGCCCTGGTGGCCAGTTCCATGGACTGTCCTAAAACACACTGGCTTTCGGGTGACTCTAACTAGAAGAAATGCCCGTGAGAGGTGCTAAGTGAACAGTCCCCCTCAAGAAGCCTTTGGGCAGAAATGCTGGTGCACAACAACTGTCATGAGTCTGGGTTCGTTGAGGCCACATGCAGAGCTCAGGCTGTCTCTCTGACCAAGGAGGGCTGGAATGCATGCTTGCCGATTCCAACTTAACCTGGAATGGACCTGCAGCAACTTCCAGATGCCTAGGGTACATGCTGCTGTTGACAGTGTTTTGAAAATCCTGTGACTTTGCCTCCCAAGAGCTCTGGGGTCCTCAAATAAAAAAGACCCCAATGGCCCTTAGCGATCTCTTTCCTGGGAGTGGGTGGGTCTAATGAATCCTATCCTAGCTTTTCCTCACATTAAGGCCAGACCTGATCTAACAGGAGAATACAGGTGTGATTGCTTCCCTCAGGGATTGCACATTGAGCTGCAAGTGATAATTAACACAGAAAGAATAACCAACATGGGGGTTTTTCTTATCCTTCCCAAAACAAGACTAGGTCAATTTTTTTTAGAATAATCTTTGTAGTGGCTACTATTTCTTTTTAACCCACATACCATACACCTTTCTTAGAGTAACTGGCCACAGAAATGGTCTTGGGATCATCAGAATGAACCAATCAAAATCCTTCCTTGGGATCTTTTCTTTCTCTGATTACAAAGCCATAGGGTATAAGTCCAAAGCTTATATAGGTCATATTCCAACTCTACCCAATGGCCCATTAGTGTGCTCTAGGAGTGAAGAAAGACAAGCTTGGCAGAGAGAGGCAAAGCCAGAAATAAAGAGAGGAAAACAGAGGGAGCCCTGAGAGCTTTCAACTTCCTTACTCCAAGTAACTCCAAGGGTCGGCTCCTGCCCTTCCCACAATTTGGCTATGAGAGTCTATACAACCCCTTTTGGCTTAAGTAAGTTGAGTTGGGTTTCTGTCACTTACACTCAAAAGAACTCTAATTGCATCACACTCCTATAGGCATTCAGAATCGATCTGTGAATGCTGGAGGGGTGGGAGGATTAATTCCTGGTAGCATTTAAAGCAGAATTGGGCCTTGAAAGATGATAGAATTTAGATAAGTAAATTGGGGCAAGAGCAATGTACATCAACTCGAGCAATGCCACCTTGATAGTAATACAAATAATTCAGCAGCTACCACAATGCCTCGTGAATAGAAAATTCAGGGGGGGAGGGATGCCCAGGTGGCTCAGTTGGTTAAGCATGTGCCTTCAGCTCAGGTCATGATCCCAAGATCCTGGGATCGATTCCCACATCGGGGTCCTTGCTCAGCAGGGATCCTGCATCTCCCTCTGCCTGCACCTCTCTCTCAACCTCTTTCTCTCTGACAAGTAAATAAATATAATCTTTTAAAAAAATAAAAATAAATAGAAATAAATAAAAAAGAAAATTCAGGGGGGAAATGCTTGTTAGAATAATTAATAAGTGAATGAATAAAGAAATGAGTGTGGCATTGGGGCAGGAGTACATGCCTACCCAATGGCCAAGAAGAAAGACACACACATACACACATCAGAAAGCTGATAGGTGGGCGCCTGGGTGGCTCGGTCCGTTAAATGTCTGCCTTCGGCTCAGGTCATGATCCCAGGGTCCTGGAATCGAGCCCCAGATCAGGCTCCCTGCTCAGCGGGGAGTCTGCTTCTCGTTCTTCCTCTTCCCGTGCCCCTCTTCCCCCATTCATGTTCTCTCTCTCTGTCTCAAATAAATAAAATCTTTTAAAAAAATAAAAAATAAAAATAAAATAAGAAAGCTGATAGGGCTATACAAACTATATGAAATAATCCATATAAAAGACAAAATAGGCCATTATTCTACTGGGGGGTGCAAATGTTAAAACTAACAATTTTTCTCAGCAACATAAAAAAAATAAAGCTGAGGCTTGCCATCTTACAGAGAAATCTAATACTCCTTTGCCTGCATAATCTGTACCTTCATCCTCCAACCATTTTCATTGTTATGCTTATGAATAAATGGATAACTTCATGTAAAAAGAAGAAGTAGTAGAAGGGTTCTGACCAGGTGGGGAACAGAACGAAAACTATATTTAATGAAGATCTATCTGCTCTGCCCAGTGGGTAGGTTGGTTAAGATGAGTAGATACCTGTAGAATGTTAGTCGGGGTGGGAGACGGGAGGGGTCCAAACCCATTAGCAATGCAGCCAGAAAGGAAAGGATGAAGGCAGGAGATACTTGAAAGAAATAGGGAAAAAAAAAACAAAAAACAAAAAACACCAATATTATTGATTGACTGGGTATGAAGGATAAAAGAGAAGAGAGTGGGAAAGATCTTGAGCCCGTATATATGGTATTTCCCATCAGAATGTCAGTATCTTGTCCAGTTGCATCCTCCAAATAAGAGAAATGGTAAATACCATTCTATTCTGATATTCTCCAGAAGTCAGGCACCCTGAACCGTGGTACTAAGACAACTGTCATTGTGAAGGGCTTTGTGTGGCTTTGTGTTCATGCAAGAGGAGAAGAGATGAGAATTACTGCTCGGAGCCCCACAGCCTGGCAGTAATTTATCATGTGTGCCCAGCTGACAGCTGGGTTGTTTGTCTTCCATATAAACCTTCTATCTCCCACACTGGACCAAACAGAGCTTCAGAGAAGTCCCTCCTCTGGGGCAAAATATGTTCATGCCCACTAACTGACAGAATTAAAAAAAAAAATGCCAAGTTGCCATAGGAAAAATACCTACCTTCTTTTGGACAATGTCCCCCCCCACCCCCCGCCCCGCCACCTTGACCAGTACTCCCTGTACCCATTCAGGTCTGGATTGTTGCCTGTGGCAAAAAGTGCTGGGAGTCCACCCAACATCCGTCTCCTCCCACCATGCTGCCCTTACTTAGTAACAGAATATGTGCGGTCTAACTAAAAGATTACATTTCCCAGACTCCCTTGGAGCTGGCTCCATGGTGGGTATGGCTTTTTTGCTCTTCCCCACTGTCCTACCCCCTGAAAGTCAGAGAAGAGGACTGGAGTTCCAACAACTTTCCTAGACCATGAGATGACACTGGAAATGGCAACCCCATGCTAACCCCATGCTAACAAGATAGGGCAGAAAGGTAGGGGGCCCAAGTCCCTGAAGACAGTCCCATTGCCATGACAACTTGGGGCTGCCTATCATTGGTGTCTATTATCAAACATTTAGGCTAATTGCATCTGCCCCTGTTGAAAGGACCACTTCATAGATTTGGAAACTGAGTCTCAGAGAGTTTTAAGAGATTTACCCAAAGTCTTATGTCCTATTGGTGACCTGAAACCAGTCCCTGGGTCTTCAATGCTTCTGCATCAGAAGGACTTAACAGAAAAGTCCTAGAGGTAGCTTTCAGCTGCAGAACACCATGCATCAGCTTTGGTTGTTTTTCTCTCTCATCATGCCCTGAGTTCCCTCTAGAGGAGTCTTACCACCACACATAGGTGCTTCCCAGCAAACATCAAATGTCTGTTCTACCCTATGAGAAAGGAACTTATAAACTGTACCACCAAGAGGTGAGAAGCCATAAACCAGTGTTATAACCATAAAGTTCTGTGGCTAAGCTTCAGAAATCAGGGCAGACCTTCTCCATCCACACCAGAAAAATGGGAAGGCTGAGCAGTCTCTTCAGAAGGAAAAAGAAGAGATGTCATCAATAGAGTTTGTAACTGTCCCATTGACTGGGCCCTGAGGGCCTTTCACTTGTTCTTAGAAAAAGCCACAGCAACAACAAATTGAGTACCACACACCCACTGATCCATCCAAAAACAAGGACTTCAGCCTATGGTCCAAAATCCCAGACACTAAAATCTTCAGCCTTACTAATGGAATACCTCCATCTTTAAACATTTATTGTGTTGTTTTGTACAAGGCATTCTCTCTACTTGTTTGTTGTGATTATAAAACAATTATCAAAACAGCTTACATTTGTGTTTATTTTCTATTCTGTCTTCTCCCTTGACCCCGTGTTTTCCTCTCCCCCAAATTCATTCATTTCAAAAAAAAATCTGTTGAAGACATATATGTTAAAAAGGAGTAGGAGAAGAAAGAGAAGGGGAAGGAGGAAGAGGAGAAAGGAGGAGGGGGAGAATAAGGAAGAGGAGGAGGAAGGGGGAAAGGAAAAGTCCTACTCCCATTTGTGCCACGGGTTGTAGAAGATCTGGGAATTGACCCTACTTGCAAGCTAACCAGTTAGGCTGCCACCGTTTCATGGATGCTAACAGAAGACACAAGATTTGTAGGTCAGAGAGAAAGGACTTTCTTACTCAGTGCAAGCAGCATGAGCCCCATGTTTGCATTGACTCCCCTTAACCCCCAAGCCACAAGTCCCATGAGGGAGATGCAGAATAGCCCAGATGGCTACTGTGCCCGCAGTGGGTTTGCATCTTAGCTAAGGAACCCCAATCTTAGAAAACCCCCAATCTTATAACGGGGCTGCTAGCAAACCTGCCCAACCCTTGCCCAGAAGGAGACATTTTTCTTATACCGAACAGGAAACAATGCTACCCTCTGCCCCAGAGGGGGATATTGTGTCTTCTAAGGCTGTTTGCTATACAAACATTCTTGAAAAGATAGTCCAGCACAAAAGCTGTCAGAAGACATGCAGAAACATGAAGGACCCATGAAGAATCCCAACACTCTTTTGCACACTCTCTCATGAAACCATATTACTTTGCTTCTTTTAATGCTACTTTCAGTTTGGAAGTAAACCTCACAGTGATTTTTTGATGAATATCTCTCTCCATAAAACCATAAGCTCGTGAAAGTTGTCGACACTTGCTACTTTTGTTCCACCTTGCTCAGCTCCTAGTAAGTGTCTGGCACACTGTAGGAACTCAACAAATCAATGAACAGCCTTGCTAGGGGCAGCTGGCAAAATGCAAAGTGCCCCGTTTGATGTTTGTCCGTGACATAAAGCTAGAGGGGCTTAAAGCATGGATATGAAATTTGCATCATTATCTGGCAATGTCTGCACAATCCTGCCTTTCTCCCTTGGTTTTTGGTGTTCTCTCCATCAACATAGCAAAGTACAGAACAATCTTTTTTGAGGGTTACTTAGGAAACTTATTCATCTTTAATTTGAGCAAACCATCATCTAATTAAACAATTTAGATTGAATATGCTAATGCAGAAGATCTTTTTTAAAAAAGAATAATTACAAAGGGACTTCAAGAGGATAATTACAAATGAGAAATGTTGAAACTGAATGAAATTTCTATTTTCTTTAATTACTGAAACCCCCTCCTAACAAGATCCTGAAACCATCTATATTTAAGTATTGTATGCCACAAGGGTCTCTCCAGGCATCAGGGAAAATATAATTAAGTTATTGGTGAGGCATTGCCCCCACTCCTTGTCCAGGCATGCAAATTGAGGATTTTCTGGGCTTCAAAATGTTACTCAAACTATTCCACAAGACCTAGTCCTCAATTAGGTTCCCTGGAGGGAATGGCTGGACCCTCTGACCAACTGCAGTCAGCAACACAATTGCTCTGCCTTTTTTTTTTTTTTTTTTTTTTTAAAGATTTTATTTATTTATTTGACAGAGAGAGACACAGCCAGAGAGGGAACACAAGCAGGGGGAGTGGGAGAGGGAGAAGCAGGCTTCCTGCCTAGCAGGGAGCCCGATGTGGGGCTCGATCCCAGGACCCTGGCATCATGACCTGAGCCGAAGGCAGCCGCTTAACCGACTGAGCCACCCAGGCGCCCCTGCTCTGCCTTTTTTTAATAAGCTGAAAAAATTCCCAGTCTTCCGACTGGGAGTAAAATTTCTAGAGCATTGCTTCTACCCAGTCCCTAGGGATTTCCTCAGAAAGGGCACTAGGGAAATGGTCTTTCCAGAAATCCTGACTCAGTCTTATGTATCAATTTTTCTCAAAGTACAATCTGGGGCTTCTAGGGCTTTCCTAATGGCTGCAAACACATATAAAAATACAAGTCATTTGTTTAGATACCAGAATGGTGTTCAATTCAAAAAACTTCCAATATTTACTTGCATCAGAGGACTTCCTAAAAATAATCCACTGAGGGGCGCCTGGGTGGCTCAGTCGGTTAAGCATCTGCCTTCAGCTCAGGTCAAGCCCCACATGGGGCTCCCAGCTAGGAGGGGAGTCTGCTTTTTCCTCTACCTCTATCTCTGCCACTCCCCTTGCTTGTGTTTTCTCTGTCAAATAAATAAATCTTAAAAAAAATAAAAAATAAAAAAAATAATCCACTGAGTGAGTTACTGAAGGTGACTGAGGTTTGGTATTCAGAAATTTAAATTAGCAGATCACTACAGTTTATAAAACACACTAAGTCAGCATTCTGAGAAGTGTGGCTGCCATGCAACACTTGGAAATATAACGAAGACTCTGCTGTTCAATCAGTGATGAGCATGCTGTACTGTTGCCGAGGGAACTAGGGAGACCCCAAGCCTGAAGCCTCAACCCAGCCCATCGCCAAGATGTTGTGGAAGGCTCTTGGTCTCATCACAAGAAAGAATTTAAGGGTAGTCACAACACACACAGCTTACAAGCGACACAAGCAGGAAAGATTGTGAACTCTCTAGACGTGAGAGCAGGTAAGCTTGAGAGAGTGCTTCACACCCTGGGGTTTGCATTTCTATCTTTTATTGACAGTTGTTAACTAGGGGGTAGAATATTCATCACTTGGAACAGGGGTTTCTTGGGAGCAGGGTTTTGAGCCTTTTCTTCCTTATTTGGTCAGCGGTTTCCTGTCATGGCACCCACCATCTTGGCCCTGTCAAATTTGATCCGACTTCTTGTGGAATGCTGCTGAGGACAGGCCTCTGACTTTCCAGACAGCTGGTCATGACTTCCTCTTTGCTGGCCCCCAGCTATCCGTTAGAACTTAACTAACTGCCTTCAACAGTATTAGGCACCATCAATATTGCTTTTAGTTGTAGCAGAGTGTGATGAAGAGGAGCAGTCAGCTTACCTGGATTTGAAATCTGGTCTCTCCTATACTAAGAGAGCATAGGAGGTGTGTGAGCTTGAGAACTGATTTAGCTTCTCTCTGTGTCTTCATTTCCTGTGTGGAAAGTGGGAATAATAATAATACCCACCTCATGGATTTTGGGTGAAGTAAAAGACATAAACCATGCAAAATGCTCAGCAGAGTCACTAGTGATAATACTTGATAAATGGAATTGTAAATACATGACTTTTTCCCTTACTATAAGATGTGGGGTGCCTGGGTGGCTCAGTCGTTAAGCGTCTGCCTTTGGCTCAGGTCATGATCCCAGGGTCCTGAGATCGAGCCCCGCATCTGGCTCCCTGCTCAGCAGGAAGCCTGCTTCTCCCTCTCCCACTCCCCCTTCTTGTGTTCCTGCTCTTGCTGGGTCTCTCTCTGTCAAATAAATAAATAAAAATCTTTAAAAAAAAAATTACCATAAGATGTGATGTTTTTCATGCTTTTGTTGTATAATTTCTGCATTGTTGCCATTTTCCTTTTAAATAATTGCTATGTTGTTACATCTTAGTCCTGCTCATTTGTTCTACCAGGTTCTCTTTCCACTGGGAAGAGAGAAAAGTGGCTCTGAAGGCCGCTGGTCCAAGGGTACCACCCCTGTCCCATCTGCCCCACACTGATGAGCAGCACCGAGATGCCTGTGGTCTCCTTCTGTGGGCCCCAGAGGCCAGCCCAGGAGAGGGAGCAAGCTGAGCACAAAGGTGACAGGCCGGCAGCGCATACTCACAGCACATCCCATACACTCTGTCCTTAGGACTTGGAACCAAGTGCCAGACAGATGTCAGCACTGGGAGGAACCAGAGGAAGGTCCTGATAAAGGCCAGAGGCATCAGTGTGACTTTGGCTTCAGAAAGATTCTGAAAAATCATTCCTTTTTATTTTTGTTCAGGAAGATTCACTGACACAGCTTTTATTTAATTCTACTGTCATTCAAATTACCAGCTTAAAACTTGGGTTCAGAAAGGAAAAAGTCCTTAGGTTTCCTTCCCTGTCTTGCTTCCTCATGAAGACCTGCACAAGATAAGCTGGAGGCACCGCAGCTTTTAAGTTCAGGAAGATCTGGTTTCAATACTAACTATGCTACTCTCTTGTTATGAGACCTAAGGCAAGTCACCTCACCTTACCAGGCCTCCATTTCCTCATCTGCAAAAAAGGAATAATAAAGCCTGAATCATAGGATTGCCATGAGGATTCAATGGACTCATGCATGTGAAAACAACTAGCCAACACCTTGCTGGCCCACTGGAAATGTTATTTTTATGCACACACAACATGCATGTACACAACACTCACACTCATTCACTATGTCCTGTCAGTTTCATCTGATCATGTGACTGAAACTGGTTCATTCAGAGCTGATCAAGCCCATGCTGGAATAGTGTCCCAGACTACCAGGATGCTGAAAGACAGGTGAAACCGTGGATGAGATCCTCCAGAACCACATTCTTCCCTCTTACACAGAGCCATGCTAAGGTGATGAGGCTGACTGTTCAGCCAGCATAGAGCTGACCCAGGCGATGAGCAGCAATTCCCAAGAGTCCCTGAGAGGCTGCACATTGTCCTAGTCTTGCCACCCCCACACCAGGCACTTCTCTTCCTTCAGAACTGCTTTCATACCATTGAGCTCATCCTTTGGAATACTCCCAGGGGTGATAAACTTTTATCCTTCTTGGATGGGTACGATTTTTAAAATTGTTTATGTTGAGATGATTGTTGATTCACATGCTGTCATAAGAAATAAGGCAGAGATATTCTGTCTACACTTTACCCAGTTTCCCCTCAATGGTAACATCTTACAAAATCATAGCACAATATCACCACCAGAGTACTGACTTTGATATATTCAAGATACAAAACATTTCCATCAGCACAAGGATGCCTCATGGGGCCCTTTTTTTTTTTTTAAGATTTTATTTATTTATTTGACAGAGAAAGACACAGTGAGAGGGGGAACACAAGCAGGGGGAGTGGGAGAGGGAGAAACAGGCTTCCCACCGAGCAGGGAGCCCAATGCAGGGCTCGATCCCAGGACCCTGGGATCATGACCTGAGCGGAAGGCAGAAGCCTAACGACTAAGCCACCCAGGTGTCCCCATGGGGCCCTTTTATAGCCAAACCCACCTCCCTACTACACCCACCCTCTCCTTAACCCCTGACAACCACTAATTGGTTATCCATTTGTATAATTTTGTCATTTCAAGAATATTATATATATGGAAGCCTGAGACCTAAGGCTTAGAAAGGTTACAATATGTAACCTTTAAGATTGGCTTTTTTCATTCTTCAAAATTCCCTGGAGATTTACCCAACTTGTTGCATGTATCAATACTTTACTCTTTTTACTGCTGAATAATATTCTATTAAAGGGTTGTACCACAGTGTCTTTAACCATTCAGCTATTGAAGGACATCTGGGTAATTTCTAGTTATTAGCTATTATGAGTAAAACTGCAACTAACATTCATGTATAGATTTTTGTGTGAACATAAGTTACAATTTCTCTGGGATAAATGCACAAAAGTGCAAATGCTAGGTTGTATGGTAATTATATGTTTAGTTGCATTAAAAACTGCCAAGTGGTTTTTCAGAATGGCTGTACCATTTTACAGTCCCATCAGCAATATATTAGTGATCGAGTTTCCATGAATCTCCACCAGTCGCTACATTTTATTTTAGCCATTATGATAGGTGTGCAGTGATATCTCACTGTGGTTTTAATTTGCATTTCCCTAATGGCTAATGATCTTGAGCATCTCTTCCCTCTCTCACTGCGTCTCTCTCTGGCTTACTGCCATCTGTATATCTTCTTCAGTGAAATGTCTGTTCATGTCTTTTGCTCATTTTCTAAATGGATTGCTTGGGGGTTTTATTGCATATAATTTTTTATTAAGTAATTTGAGCTAAGTGTTATGAATACCTTGAGTGGTGTCTCTGAGTAGTATCATTTTGTGCTGCACCAAACACACCAATACATACATACACACATACAAACTCACACACACAACCAAAAATGTATCCATAAATCAATGAGCCTCCTTTTCTTGTAAAGATCTCAAATGGGCTCAGAGAAGTCACCAGAACATACTGCTGAGGTTCTCAACATTTTACAATCATGGATCTCCCTATGAATCTGATCAATATAAAAGACCCTCTCTCCACAAAAACACACATACATGCAGAATTTTACCTCCAATTTTATGGGATTCCTGGGGCCATTGAAGCCAGCAATGAAATCCAGGTTAAGAAAATCTAATCTAAAGAACTCCACACTCACTTAGAAATTAGAGCTTCAGAGCAGGTGTAAAACTTCCAGCAGTGGACATCAGTTTCCTGTGAGTGGAAATTATGCAGTTGCTCGTTACTGAGATGCTCAGGCCTGCCTCCACATCTGACTCAGAAAGTCTGACGTGGAACCCGGAAGTCTGTATTTCCTCCAGCTTGCAGGCTAGGGCTGGGAAGCTCAGCTGGATTTGGCAAACTTCAGTATCCACCATCCTTCCCTAATAAACATTTTCCTTTTACTTAAAGGACTCAGGAAAGGAGATTATACAATCTCCAGAGTGTAATTCCCTTTTCAGTGAAAAAGGAATTTTCCCTTTAGACTCTGACCTAAATATGTTCAGGATGTCCCTCATCTCCTATTCTCAGGACAAATGCATCTTTAAAGTGCCACCAAGGACACTTTCAAGTCCTGAAGGCTGGTTTGGAGGCAGCTCTCTAGGCCTCACTCTCCTGAACCAAATCCCTGCAAGGTGCTTCCAACTTTCGCCATAATGTTCACTTTGCAAAGTGAGCAGTTGGGTGCTCTCTGCTATATCCTGTCCTGTAAAATCCCACCCACTGGTTAGAACACCATGCCGAGCAACTCTCAGGTTACCTGCAGATATCAGTGAAGTATGCTGACTCACCTCAGATAGATATCAATGAGGTGTACTGGTTTACCTGCACAGAGCTGTGGGGTGTATTGGCTTAGGATCCATAGTCACCAGTGAGTTCTAAAGGTCAAATCCCAGCTGGTCTCAAACCCCAGTTATGCCGTTAACTAGCTGGGCATCCTTAGGTATATATCTTAACCTCTCTGAGCTTATTTCCTTATCTAAATGAGAACAATAAAATACCACTAACCTCACACAGAAAGTTGAGAAGATTGGATGAGACAATATATACACAGTTCTTGGCATAAATGGGACACTGGATAAGCATTAGTTCCCCTTCTTTTCTGTGGACATTGACTTAATGGTATCTTTCCACCTGAAGTAAGATTGCCCTAAGCTCTGGGTGGGTTAACCTGCTGCTCTGCTTCTCTCCCCACAAGGAGACCCCTTGCTCGACATACTTCTTTTTACTTCTCTGGGACACCTTGCAGTACAAGGCTGGACTCTCTTCTCCCTTAGTGTTGAACTGCATACCTCCCTTGAACAGATCGAGGGGGACTTTTGGAAATTCGTCTTCTCAGCCTTCTGCTAATAAATTCTTCAGCAGGACAGAGAGCAGAGGTTGTAGGCTGTGAGTCAGGGGGCAAGTTGGTGCATTCACAACTTAATCATGCCACTCCTCCAAATTGGCAACATCGGCTGTCCCTTTGGCCCAAAGGGCATTATTTCCCCTGACAGCGACCAAAGTAGAATCTTGAAAGACGGGAACCAGACTATTCCAGAAAGCAGAGATTACTCACACATGTGGATCCCCCAGGCACCAAAGAAAGCTCCAGCCACAGCTCCCCCGCCCCTGCCCTGTTCACGTGTCATGCCCTGCTCCAGCAATATTATTCTCCTTGACTTAAATGCAGAATAAATATTTCCTCTCCTCTGCTCATGTGTATAGCTCTTTACTGGGTACAAGGACTCCACATTCAGCAGCATCCTTGACATCTCTCAGATGGCAAGCCCCTGAAGGTGGCTTGAGAGGTTAAAGCCTTGGACTCCAGTGCTAGACTACCTGAATCAAAACCCAGCTCTGCCTCTCTCTAATTAGGTAACTTTGGGCAAGTCACTTAACCTCCCTGTGCCTCAGTCTCCTCATCTATAAAGCAGAAATGACACCTACCTCATAGGGTTATTGTCAGGATTAAGTGGTTAATATGGCAAAGCACTTAGAACAACGCTCAGCATCTAACAAAACACTATATGCATAGTAGCTTTACTACTATTACAGTATTTATTACCAGGAACTTGACACCCACAGGAAGGGCTGATGATGACAAGAATAACAGGACCAGGCTCTTTGTGGCCCAATCACTGCTTCCTGTGCTGTTGCAGCTGCTGATTCTGATTCATCTTATTCCAGGCCAGGCACTCTGAAGACTCTGGGAAAACAATCTCCTCTCCCCCACGCACCCTTCAGTAAGCAGAGAGTTTAGGGGTGGCATCATTTCTGCAGAATCTGAAATGATTCAAAGACCCAAAGGCAGTGACATTTCTCTTCACTCACTTCCACTGAACTTTCTAGGTCCTGCTTTGGTGTTCTCCTAGGGGTGTGGGCATAGTTTATCACTGTCCATTAGCAGTTGCCCACTTAAAGCACTTCTATATTTGCTGCTACCCCCTCTCCATTTTGCAGCCTGCCAACATGGTAGTGAAGAAGACAAGCTCGAAAGCGAGATTGCAGAGGTTCAAACACGGATTGTGTTGCCTCTTCTCTGTGCCTCAGTCTCTGTCTCTGAAAAAAATGCATACACACAATGTTGCCTCCATCATAGGGTGGTTAGGAAAACTAAATGAAACATTCCATATGGACACTGAGGTAAAACTCAGTGCCTGGCACATAGTGGGTACTCAACAAACGTTGGCTCTGTTATTTCCTTTCTCCCATCCTCACTCAGTCCCAGCTACATTCATGCAGAATGGGAGCTCTTTGATTTTGATGCCAATATGAGGCAGGATCATCACTCCATACCCACTCCCCCAACATACACACACACACACACACACACACACACACACACACACACACACACGCGTGCCGCCTGGGACAGCCTTCAGAGGCTGGATGACTCCAAGCAGAGACGATGCTGAAGGGGGTGCTAAGGAAGCCCAGCACTCCTCTTTTTTCTGCTCATAAGTGACTGTTTGGAGCTGGCATTTCTGGGGTGGTGGAGGGGGAGCCAGGCCCTTGCTGAATGGGCTCTCATGATAGGGTCTATATCTCACATGCCCCTCACAGGGGTCCACAGTGCACTGCGACTTAGATCAGCTGTTGTTTTCCAATTTCTTCAGTTGCCCACCTGCTGTCTAAGCTAATTTAATAGCCTCCATAGCACTGGGGAGCCGGATGTTCAGATGTTCACAGGAGTGCAGAGGATGCTCTGAGACAACCCAAGTGAGGAAAGTTAGCACTGATACAGCCATACATCCAGGCTTTAAATAAAATAAGCACATAGCTTGCAAACCCTAGAGGTTCTTCCACTAACATCCGATTAGCAAACGTTTCCCTGTAGGGAGTATCTGCCTTTCCACGCCTTCCTCTGAAGTGATCCATAACATTAGTGAGGGAATTCAAGACGGTGCTTTCTGTGCCCTGGTGGCCAGAGTTCTGTGTTCCTGACTGGGAATTGGAGGGTGTGGGGAATGAGTGTGTGTGTGTGTGTGTGTGCACATGCCCCTATTAGGGAGAGGATTGGTGACAGGGAGTACTAATAAAAGAAGCATTAAAAAACAGTAACTCTCCTTTCTAAGCACTCATCATCCCCCAGCAGTACCCCTTTCAGCAGCCCATGAAGATATTTATCCAGGACCCTGTCTCCCTCTCTTTGGGGATATAGGACAGATGATGTGGAGGAACTTTAAAATGGCTGCTCTGGCCATGAAAAATCTGTCCTGCCAGCAACATAGATTCATTTTTACTCTAATTGTCTTCACTGGGCAAATATGCCTCAGGCTTAGGCTCTACTTTATATTTCTCTATGACTTTTCTAGAGTCCTTTAGGCTTGGTTTTTCTGTGTGGAATGGTGTGTGCCCGTAGGTCCCCTCCTCTTTATTCTGACTAGATGAACTTTAAACCTAGCTCTTCTACTCATTTCCCCCTACCCCGAATCCATGGACATTTCTCCCTCTTTGGGGGGCTCCCAGCTTGCCTTGCTTGTTTGACTCTCTTCTGCACATGCCTCATCCTGCCTGTAAGACTGAGTTCCCAGAAGGCAAAGGCTGTGTCCTCACTCTTGTCTCCCTCCCAGCATCAGCACAGACCAGGACACTAAGAAGATGTTCAGTGAATTCAGTGCAATGACCAGTTTCTGTTGCTCTTGTCCTGATGCTTTTATTTCCAGAAAAGTCACTGCTCCTCCATTCCAATATACCTCTCTGACCTACCCATCCACCCAGTCATCCCACTCAGAAACTAGGCTTCATCCTTGAGGTCTCCTGATAATTCAGAATAGTCTGGGTTGTGCCATGGTGACAAATCAAAATGGCCTAATCAGAATGATTTAGTTTTCATTTATACTACATGTCCATCATGGATCAGCAGAGGGTTGATATATATTTCATATATCACTTCTAATTATAGCCCAAGAGACAGAATTAGTCACAGGCCCCACCTAACTTCAAGGAGACTGGAGAATTGTACGAACAAGACAGAATTTTGAGTGACCACCATTCACTCAAAATGTCTGCCATCAGAAATCAGTTGCATTTCTATACACCAACAAGACAGAAGAAAGAGAAATTAAGGAGCCGAAACCATTTATAATTGCACCCAAAACCATATGATACCTAGGAATAAACCTAACCAAAGAGGCAAAGAATCTGTACTCAGAAAACTATAGAATACTCATGAAAGAAATTGAAGAAGACACAAAGAAATGGAAAAACGTTCCATGCTCATGGATTGGAAGAACAAATATTGTGAAAATGTCTATGCTACCTAGAGCAATCTACACATTGAATGCAACCCCTATCAAAATACCATCAACTTTTTTCACAGAAATCCTAAAATTTATATGGAACCAGAAAAGACCCCGAATAGCCAGAGGAATGTTGAAAAAGAAAACCAAAGCTGACAGCATCACAATTCCAGACTTCCAGCTCTATTACAAAGCTGTCATCATCAAGACAGTATGGTACTGGCACAAAAACAGACACATAGATCAATGGAACAGAATAGAGAGCCCAGAAATGGACCCTCAACTCTATGGTCAACTAATCTTCGACAAAGCAGGAAAGAATGTCCAATGGAAAAAAGTGTCTTCAACAGATGGTGCTGGGAAAACTGGACAACCACATGCAGAAGAATGAAACTGGACCATTTCCTTACACCACACACAAAAATAGACTCCAAATGGTTGAAAGACCTCAATGTGAGACAGGAATCCATCAAAATCCTTGAGGAGAACACAGGCAGCAACCTCTTCTACCTCAGCCGCAGCAACTTCTTCCTAGAAACATCGCTGAAGTCAAGGGAAGCAAGGGCAAAAATGAACTATTGGGACTTCATCAAGATAAAAGTCTTTTGCACAGCAAAGGAAACAGTCAACAAAACCAAAAGACAACCGACAGAATGGGAGAAGATATTCGCAAATGACACATCAGATAAAGGGCTAGTAACCAAAATCTATAAAGAACTTATAAAACTCAACACCCAATGAACAACTAATCCAATCAAGAAATGGGCAGAAGACGTGACCAGACATTTTTCCAAAGAAGACATCCAAATGGCCAACAGACACATGAAAAAGTGCTCAGCATCACTCAACATAAGGGAAATACAAATCAAAACCTCAATGAGGGGGCGCCTGGTGGCTCAGGCATTAAGCATCTGCCTTCAGCTCAGGTCATGATCCCAGGGTCCTGGGATCCAGCCCCACATCTGGCTTCATGCACCACGGGAAGCCTGCTTCTCCCTCTCCCACTTCCCCTGCTCGTGTTCCCTCCCTCGCTGTGTCTCTCTCTGTCAAATAAAATCTTTAAAAAAATAAAAAAAACCTCAATGAGATACCACCTCACACCAGTCAGAATGGCTAAAATTAACAAGTCAGGAAACAACAGATGTTGGCAAGGATGCAGAGAAAGGAGAACCCTCCTACACTGTTGGTGGGAATGCAAGCTGGTGCAGCCACTCTGGAAAACAGTATGGAGGTTCCTCAAAAAGTTGAAAATAGAGCTACCCTATGACTCAGCAATTGCACTACTGGGTATTTACCCCAAAGATACAAATGTAGTGATCCGAAGGGGTACAAGCACCCCAATGTTTATAGCCACAATGTCCACAATAGCCAAACTATGGGAAGAGCCAAGATGTCCATCAACAGATGAATGGATAAAGAAGATGTGGTGTATATATATATATATATGTAGCAGCAAGCAAAAAATGGAATCTTGCCATTTGCAACGACGTGAGTGGAACTAGAGGGTATTATGCTAAGCGAAATAAGTCAATCAGAGAAAGATAAGTATCATATGATCTCACTGATATGAGGATTTTGAGAAACAAGACAGAGGATCATAGGGGAAGAGAGGAAAAAATGAAACAAGACGAAACCAGAGAGGGAGACAAACCATAAGAGACTCTTAATCTCAGGAAACAAACTGAGGGTTACTGGAGTGGAGGGGGGTTTCTGGAGTGGAGGGTTTGGGGTGGCTGGGTGATGGACATTGTGGAGGGTATGTACTATGGTGAGCGCTGTGAATTATGTAAGACTGATGAATCATAGACATGTAACCCTGGAACAAATAATACATTATATGTTAATAAAAAAATTTTTTTAAAAATGTCTGCCATATTTCCCTCTGCCCCCAGCTCCCCACCTCTGACCAGTCTGTCATCTCAATGCCTATCCACTCCACCTTCCCCATTTCTAGAAAATATGTCCATTACTTCCAAAGACAGTGTTTATTTCAAGATATCATCGTTGCCTTCAGTGTTGACCCCAACCCTAAGCTCCTCTCCCACAGCAGACATAAGAGTCTTAAAACACAAATCTAAAAAGAGACAGACTCTTAACTATAGAGAACCTGATGGTTACCAGAGAGGAGGTGGGTGGGGGATGGGTGAAATAGGTGATGGGGATTAAGAGTACACTTATCTTGACGAGCACTAAGTAATGTATAGAATTGTTGAATCACAATATTGTACACCTGAAACTAATATAACACTGTATGTTAACTACACTGGAATTAAAGTTAAACACACACACACAAATCTAATGATGTCAACCTTCACTTAAAACATTTTAACAGAGCCGTTTACCTACACAATACCCCAGTTAGCACAACCCAAATGCCCATCCCACAACTGCTCTGCCTACCTGTGCAGGCTCATCTCCTCCCACTGCTCAAGGTCAAGAGCAGGCCGAAATCCAGTGCAACCCGTGTGCCAAGCCTTGCTCTCTGGTGATAGGCTGCATCTCCTTGGGGGAAAAGGTGCCCCTTTCTCCCTGTACATCTATTTCTAATTCAGACAGATGTACTGTATGCTGACCAAGCTGCATTTGCCCAGAAAGCAGCACATTGTTCTGTCCTACACAAAGGGACTGGCTAGCAACACAAACTACTAACAGTTCCCCAAATTCGGCACCCCATTTCTCACCTCTAAGCATTGACACAAACTACCACTCTGCCCTCAGTGATCACCCCACCCCACCCCACCCCATCCTGCTGGCCTCGTGTATTCTTAATCCTTGAGAACCCTTCTGACATGACTTCAGATAGTCCCAGTCAGAGGTAATCATTTCCTCCTGGTCTTAATTTGGGTTCCTCCAAAAGCAAGCCCTGAGACAAGGATTTGGTGCAGGTGGTTTATTTGGAGAACGATCCCAAGAAACATAGATAATGGTGAGAGTGAGATAGTAAAATGAGAAAAGCTAGTAACATAGGTTAATGTGTAAGTTACTACCATTGACGACTGTGGCTTATTCCCACAGGGGAACCTCTGAGGAGCCACGAAGAATATGCTTACCAAAGAACATGGAAGCTGGAGTATTTGTCTACTGACTCCTGTTCCTCATGGCTTAAGGGGTGTCTTTGAGAGCACCAAGTCTCTTGCATGTCTTGGCTCTCCTGAATGAGCTGAGCAAGCTCCATGTTACTGGAAAAAGCCATCAGGCAGAGATTCAGGCATCTGAGGTGGCTCTTGGCTCTGTCCTCAGGGCTCTCAGCCACACACTGAGGCATTCTTTTCCACCACAAATGGCTTGGGTTTACAGTTGAGTAGCTTTCTCAGCCTCCTTCCAGCTTCCTTCCTTCCTGCATCCAGTTTAAAGAAGTCTCTTTTCATTTTGAATTACCTCTGTTCATTTCATTTCAAGTTAATACAATTCTTTTTTTTTTTTTAAGATTTTTTATTTATTTATTTGACAGAGAGAGACACAGCGAGAGAGGGAACACAAGCAGGGGGAGCGGGAGAGGGAGAAGCAGGCTTCCCGCGGAGCAGTGAGCCCGATGCGGGGCTCGATCCCAGGACCCTGGGATCATGACCTGAGCCGAAGGCAGACGCTTAACGACTGAGCCACCCAGGCGCCCCTCAAGTTAATAGAATTCTTTTAAAAAATATATGTTTCTTGGGGCACCTGGCTGGCTCAGTCAGTAGAGCAAGCAACTCTTGATCTTAGGGTTATGAGTTCAAGCCCCACATTGGGTGTGGAGCCTACTTTAAAAATAAATAAATAAAATATTTAAAAAAAATATGTTTCCTATGGGATGCCTGGGTGGCTCAGTAGGTTAAATGTCTGCCTTTGGCTCAGGATCAAGTCCCACTTCAGGCTCCCTGCTCTCCGTAGGGAGTTTGCTCTCCCTCTGCCCCTCCTCCCACTGGTTCTCTCAATCTGTCTTTCTCAAATAATAAATAAATAAAATCTTTAAAAATATGTGTTTCTTATGTATCAAGTTATATTCCACTCTATTGGACAAATGCCACATCCAATTTCTTTCTCTGATAAGCCCTTTTCTACCTTGTGCCAAGCTGCTATAGGATAAAGCTCATAAAAATCTTAGAAGCTCTGTCTCCAGCCAAGAACACCTAAGAGTCATACCATTAACATCTATAAGACTATAGACACACCTTTAAGTACTTCTAAATTCTTAACACCAGGTTTTAGTAACACCCTTGACTTTATTGTTAACCTAAGACAATGTTTTACTGCCCTGAGTTTGTTCCTTTCCCTAAGACCATTTCTTACTTTGAGGTCCTTCTGCAGGCTTTTGGTTGGGTCCTCTATATTTCTTCTAAATTCTGCTGAAAAACTTAACAATTCCCTCTCTACCTTATCATACACTGCTAAAAGAAGCCAGTTGGCAAATTCAGTATTCTTCCTGGGTCTCCTTAACCAAATCTACCAGTTCATTAGGTATATTTTGTGTTTTCAAATTACTGCAGACAACAATGTTGCCAAACTTCTCACCACTACATACCATGTGTTGCCTTTTCTCTATCCCCCAATATCAACTTCCTGACTGTCCAGATTTTCTCCCTGAGACCCTTTGAGCCTCTGCCAGTCCTAAAATCAATGTCGCATGAATAATGTGGAATAAGGGCTCGATATTACAGATTAGACCTTATGCAACTGTGGGAGAAACTAGTGAAGTACAAGTCCAGAAGGGGATAGGAGAATCAGAGAAAATCGCTCACAGGGACTGCAAGAAGAAGCTGGTGGAGAAGCCTATGGAGGGCTGTTGGCTGTGTATCTGGGGGGCTGGAGTTGCTGTAGGTCAGCAGGACCAGCAGGCAGAAAAGCTGGACATGAAATGGGGAGAGACGGGAAAACTTGCAACCCATAAGGACAAACCTGAACCCATAAGACAAACTAAACCCACGTGTGTCTTTCATCACCTCTTCCTCAAAGACATGGTTCCCTCACCACAAAGATGCACATACATCTGGTTCAGGAGACTAAAAGACAAGATTCTGCAGGTGCCAGAAGATCTGCAGGCTCAGCTGCTGCCCCACGTCAGCAAGGCAAGCCGCAGATCAGGACCACATGCACGACCCCCAGAGCACACCTGCTGCTGTTCAATTCTGCCTTCCAAACCTCATGCAAATTTCTCTCATCCTCAGCCACAACCCGCAACCTGCAACCCGTAACCATGCCAGGAAGGAAACCTGAGAACCACAGATCCAGCTCACCTAAGTCAACAAAGTATAAAAGCACCACAGAGGCTTGAGCTCATGGGTCCTGTCTTAAAGAAAGCACTTAATAAATGTTAAATATTCATTCGTATTCTTACCACCTAGCCCAAAGCTCAGCACATAGCAGGCTGGTTTAAAAAACTTGGTTTAAATACCAAATTGATAGCTACTCCTTGTTCTCTAAAACATTTCCCTCAATACAAATTATGTCTTTCTTTCAGTAAACAGAGAAAAATCTTCTGCATCAACCTAATATTTGATTAACCTCCCTCTTCATGGGACAGTTTATTGCTTAAAACTAAAGCCATCTGCATAGTACTTACTCCCCAAAACACCAGCATTAAAATTCATTCAAACTTAGCAATAAAAAGAAAGATGATCTCATGGTGTTACCATTTTCAATGGGGCCTGAATGAGAGGGCAGGATCCATGCTTGAACACTTTCTCTTCATTAGCACTTCTGTTCCTGCACTCATCTCTGAGCCCCACCTCTCTGACCCTACTCAGACAAGGGGAACTGAGTGATGAGGTGATAATGAGGAGAAAATGTCCTACCCGGTTCTGGGACTGGCTAGTTCAAAGCAGGACCATATGGATGAGACTATACCTGGCTGTTTTAAGAGCTTTCTTCATTTGGGAAGCAGCATGATGAAAATTCATCATCATAATGAAGAAGAGGAGGCTGCAGCAGCAGTGAACATAGGTAAGAGTATAGATAACAATGTCCTAGCTTGGGCTCACCAGACAAACTCAGATTCTTGCTACAATAGGTTCTTTAGAGAATCCTAGCATTCTCTCTGCAGCTCAACAACAATGACTACATGACTGTATTAAAAAGGAAGGAAGGAAGGAAGAGGAAGGGAAGGAGGAAGGGAGGAAGGGGAGGAAGGGAAGGGGGGAGAGAGGGAAGGGAGGAAGGAAAGGAGGGAGGGAGGAAAGGAAGGGATGGGACAGAGGGAAGGAAAGGAGGGAGGGAGGGAAGGAAAGGAAGGGATGGGACAGAGGGAAGGAAAGGAGGGAGGGAGAGAGGAAAGGAAGGGATGGGACAGAGGGAAGGAAAGGAGGGAGGGAGGGAAGGAAGGGAAGGAGGGAAGGAAGGAAGAAGAAAGGAGGAAGGAAAGAAAGAAAATAGAAGGTAAAGGCTTTCCCCAGGACACAGCAGGTGAAAGATCTTTTCATACCCTAACCCATAAAGAGGCCCCAGGCTCATGTGATTTATTTAAACTCCATTCCAAACTGTGATGTTTTTAATGAGAAAGTTCATAATTGTTCTTTGGACAGCACTGATTCTCCAAGGCATGTAGAATGTCTATAATATGTAAGTGCTTCCCTAGATTCCCAGACCTAGGCTTGAGAGAAAAGCAACACACAAAAAAACACTTGTTCTTTCCAAGGTGGCTCCCCCTAACAATATAGGGGTTCTGATAGTGAAGAGGAGGGGAGAAGGAAATTTTGGTATGGAAATAGCAGTCTGCTGTAGCCCTGAGAAACACTTTCAGAAAGACTCCCTCATGTTTTTCAGATAGAAGAGGGCCCCCTCCACCTGTAGTGCCTCTGGCCAGTTTCTGATTCCATTCTCTATGCTCCCCCCCATATTTACTGCCCCTGCTTACTACTCTCCTTCTTTCTCTCTTCCCACTGACTTCTAGCCCCATCTGCCCCTCTGCCTCCAAGATGTTCCTATTTTATTTGGCCTTTCTGCAATCAAATGAGGCAAAAACATTATCATGACTTAATTTTTAGACAAAGAAACTAAGGCCCAGAAAAGATAGATGACTTGCCCAAGGTCATTCCTCTAACTTGCAGCAGAAGCAAGACTAGAGAAAAACCTGGCTGTTTTAAGAGCTTTCTTCATTTGGGAAGCAGACTCTTAGGATCTCTTTCTTCCAACTCTTCTGAAAGGACCCTTACCCACTAATGAGTCTGTATGTGAGGGTACATGTTAAAGGAAGGACAAACCTTTTCTCTGACCCACAATTTAGCATTGAACATGCCTTGAACATGATATTCTTCCAATATCATAAGTGCATGTGTCTCTACGTTATAAGTTACACTGCTGAAGAGTTGTGATCCCATGGATGGTCCACAAGAACACCCCAATCTTGAAGCTCTAGCGAAGTTCCCATATATCTCTAAAGGAATTATTTTTTTTTTCTGTTTTGACAGATAGTGTATTATGAGCAATTCATGAATTAATTTTTGCATTGACTGTGTTGGCATCTACCATATCCAAGATTCAGTGTCAGTGACACAAGAAGAAACAAAATGAATGGTAAGACATGGTCTGGTCCTTGAGTCTACAATGTATTTGGGAAGATGTCTGAATAGAAAAATTAATTCTTAGACAAGGCATGACAGACAGATGCTCTCAATGCAGAGAGGATTTCAGTTGATGAAGCAATATTTCTGCAGGGAGTCATTAGTAAAATGTTCATTGAAGAAATGTAATTTGAATAGGGTCCTGAATGATGGGTAAGATTCTGGTAGATAGAGATGTAAGACAGATCCCTGTAAGCAGAGAGAATAGCGTTAAGTAGTGGCCAGAGTTAAAAAAAAATCAAAGAGAAAAGCAAACACTGCAATTTGGTAGTGGTGTTAGAGTATTGGGAATACAGTGGGAAAGTAGAACCAGGAAGTGAAAAGCCTTCAATACCAGAGTCTGAGGTCTGGAATTTTTCCCACAGACAACAGTAAGTCATTAAGGGTTCCTGGATAGGGTGATGGAGCTATCAGAGCAGTGTAAAAGCCACTGTCAGAATCCAGGGCATGACACTTTCTGCCTCGCATGCTCAGAAACTCGGAACTCATCAGTGGATCAGAGTGAGCTAGAATCAGGAAAACCAGAACGCCATTTATTAACTCACAGTAAGAAAAAGAAATGTTTACCCAAGTAGGTCAAGATTTTCAGGTGCAAACAACAGAACCAACTCCAGCTAGTTGAAACAAAAAGGAAAATGGTTACAGATATTGTGAAATTTACAAAACTTCCAGGAACCCAGAGCCAGTGAATCAAGCTCAGAGACTCTAGAGCCAAGATAAGAACCCACATGGCACTGCTGAACCACCCAGAGGTAAGTCCCACTGGGGGTGTGGATGCACAGCACAGCTCGCCCAGTAGACACAGAGCAACCACAGGGCGTGCCAACCACAGGATTTTACTGCAAGTAGGTTTGCTGCTGCAGCTGCTGCTAAAAAGCCCAACCACTTCCTGCCCATCTATCTAGAAAAGTAGATTCTGAATGTGATCTTCCTTTTATGTGGTCCTTTCCCCGGTGGAACCTGATTAAATGTGGCTTGGAACACAAGGATGGCTTGGAATGCAAGTTTTCCTACCTCTACTGTTGGAAGGTGCAAATCTCAATGAGAAAACCACCAAAATGTAAGAGAGGGAGTTCAAAAGATGTAGGATGGCAATGATTATGACAAATATCCTCTGCACAGCATGATTGGGAAATAGGTTTATCTTGTGCCATCAGAAAGTCCTAGTTCAACATGAGGTTAGAGAAAAGGAAGTCCTATGTATGGCTTGAATTTTTCCATTGCTCTAATAACCTGTTAAATTCAATGCCACAATTCATTCATTCAATAATGCACATTCACTCATTTGGTTTGCCCCATACCACGTGTACTCCACTGAGCTCTAAGGAGGAACACTACTACCCTCCCTTTGTCAGCCTTCTTTAGGGACATTACCTTTTCTTCCTTTTTTCTTCCCTTCCTAGTCTGCCTCCCAGGCCATGTCTGTTCTTTTATTTTCCTTCTGCAACCCACAGAGCTAGTATAATCTTTCTGAACTTGGCCTGAAGAGAAGAAAGAGCATTTTTCCTATTAGCATATACATCTCCCGGGCAAAGAACTTGAAATCACCTTCCACATGCCAGAGTGACTCCAACTTTGACCACTCCTCTCCCAAAGCACCAGTAATAACCCCAACTCCCTGCAAAAGCTATAACTTTAATAAAATACAGGTCACACATCAGACACCAGTATTGCCAGAACATGCAAACACATACGTACTCTCTGTCACTGATAACTCATAAAAGAAAATGAAATTTCCAACAGTATCCTTCCCATGGGTTTCCCAAGGAATTCCCTGGGGAGAGGGGAAGGAGCAGGTTCTTAAGCACCCTCAACACTGCTGACACAATGTGCAATGTCATGGGTATAATCCTGATCCCTGGAGAATAACCGGGACATGCAGTCTTTGTGTCATTACTGAAACACAGTTGAAGGACAGGTGATGAGAGTGGTGAAGAAGATACATATTTGGGTGGCTCCTCGTCAGGTGGCAGCCATGGTGGGTCAAGAGGATCCAGTGCAGCGGGAGATTCACCAGGACTGGGCAAACCGGGAATACATAGAAGTCATCACCAGCAGCATCAAGAAAATTGCGGACTTTCTCAACTCGTTTGATATGTCTTGTCGTTCAACACTTGCAACACTAAACGAGAAATTGACAGCCTTCGGAGAATAGAGTACATTGAAGCACGGGTGACAAAAGGCGAGACCCTCACCTGGAACTACACCATGCTGCTGCTGGGAAGCTGCTTTACGGGATACAGGCCCACGTGGGAAAGGCCCCAGCAGCCTCAGCTCCTTCCTCTCTCCTTAAAGAGCAACAGGGCTTATTCTTGTTTTTCTTTTTCAAAAGCGTGGCCTTTGGGCTCTGCCGTGTACATTGGTTTGAGATGTGGCATGTGGGAAGACGTCCAGGGGAGCTCTTGGAACCAACATTAAGCATTTTATCTTTTTAAGTAACATTTTGTAGAACTGTTCGTCAGTGTATTTGAGGCGCTCTGAGCCAAACGCCTGGGACTCTTTGTCAAGGTCCTCCCCACCTCTCTTTCTCTCTCTCTCTCTCTGACTTTCCTTACAGCTCTCATTGCCTCTGCATTGATTCTATAAACAGTCTTTGTCTCCTTTCCACCTTTGGTGGGGGATGCGAGGCAGTCCTGGCTGAGACACTTACGCCCTGGCAAGGTGGCCACCAGAGAATGTTGTTCCTAACCCACCAGTTTCTTGTCCTTTTGGGGAGGTCAAGGCCAGGCCCCCACTTGGCTTGAAGGAACATTTTCAGAATTTTCTTTTTGTCACTTGGGGTGTCTTTGCCTCTCATATTTCCCTAATAAACTCCTCAACTTTAAAAAAAAAAAAAAGATACATATTTGAAGGCCTGCTTCTGTCTTTACTGACTATATGACATAAGACCTCTTCCCGCTCAGTCTCAGTCTCCTCCTCTGTAAAATGGGCACGAGATTCCTAGCTCACAGAGTTGTTGTGAGACATAAATAAAGAGATCTAAGCAGAGCACCTTGTATAGTAGCAAGCAAATGGTACCCAGTACTATCCTTGCTGTTGCTGGTGTTTTATCACCATCACCTTTATTATTAAACCAAAGGGTCCTATTAGCTCAGAGCTGAAAACAGAGAGTCCCTCATGCCCATCCTGTGGGTTCATCTCTAACAGATAGAAAAGCCACTTCCTTCTCATTTGGGTAACGGAAGCATTCAAATTCTATTGAACATAAGGACTAGCCTGCAAGTGGACAGGTGACAACTCACAGAGGGAAAAGATAAGCACTCTTAGGAGCCCTGTGTGCAAGCTTGACCCCTTCTCACCCTTCCTCACCCCGACTCATTGCCTCCCCCCTCTCTCCTTACCCAGAGACTTGCTTTCTCATTACATGCGGTCTGGGGGTGGAGGGGACTCTCCCTCCTTCTGCAGGAAACAGGGACTGTACTTATGCATTACCCGTGTAGAAAGTGAAACTGCATGGCTGGGAGAATCCCATCATCACTCCACCCCCTAATGAGAGAGATTGTTTGCAGGCAGATGAAATTAAATTGTAAGCTCTATTGACTTCAACAACAGGTGCCATTTGGGCAAACCCAAAAGGGGCCACTGAACTGTCAAAAAGATTTAACTCTTCCTGACACCACAGCATTGGGTAATAGCCTCCCACCAGTTCTGCTGCCAGAAACCACCACTGGAGATCCATTCCACTGTGTTCTTGCCTTGAAATCCTTTTAAAAATGTTAATCTTCAGGGAGAGGAAACAGACAACTCAATCATGCTAAGGTGCCTGTGAAGAACCTGGGTCCCGATCCTGGCTAAGTTCCTTGGCCAAGTCTCTTCATCTGGAAAATGGAGGAATGCTGAGAATTATAGCCATATCCTAGGCTTTGGGAAAGATTAGATGAGAAGTTATAGGGAAGATGCTTAGCACAGGACCTGGTACAATGTGAGTGTTGCACAATTCATTCATCACATAAGGAATTTCTTGAGCTTCCTCTCTGGCAAACACTCATGTGCTTAGAAAAATGCAGACCCATGAAACTCACCCTGACGATCCCACAGCAACAGGTCTGGGCTGGGCCGGGGATCGCACACCTTTAACAACCCTCCGGCTAGTTTGTAGAGGTGGTCACACATCAGACACCAGTATTGGTGACCTGACCATCATCCTCAGAATCCATCCCACCTCCACCACAAGGCCAATCCTAGGGTTTGGCTGATAGGGGTTCAACCCCCCACCCCCACAGGAAGGGCCTGAGGAGGACTGCTGAGTGGCTAAAGGAGTGAACTCTAAAGAAGTTCAGGAAAAGAAGTGATAACGCTTCTTGGAGCCAAACTGAGCCATTTGCAGTTTGCCTCCTCCAGCCTGAGGCCTTCCTTTGGAGGAGATGGGTGAGGAGAGATTGAGGGTTAACTTGGGTAAGGAACTGAGAGAACAAATAGCAGTCTATACAAAAGAAAGCCCTTTCAGAGAACCATTGTGCGAATCCCAGACACCAGCCACAGGCCCTGAAATTCCAGTTTAAAGCAATTCAGTTCCTGTTCCATTCAGCAGGCGATGAATTGCAGGCATTTGCACTTCTGTGGTACCTTTCACGCCAGAGCTTCAAAGCCCTTTTCAAACACAAATCTGTTCAGCCTCATAACCTCTCTGAAAGATTTGGCAAAGGGATAGCGGGGATCACTTCCCTCCCTACCTCAAGGGCAGCCTTTTGGGCGGTGGGAGACAGGAGGTAGGAGGCAAAGGCAGTTTAACAGTCACTTAACCAGGCATCTTGACAGCTCGAAGGAGAAGGAGCCATGTGGGATCAGACGTCTCTGGGACACAGTCTGAGGCATGGAATTACAGAATTACCTGGATATCCACCTCTTTCTCTTTGGCTTTAGCATCTTCTCTGTTTAGCCTAAACAGTGTCTGGTGATTTGGCAGACACTGAGCATGCCTACCCAATGTCATCCTCACTTCCTCCTTGTAACTGAACCTCAACTTTTTCTGGTGTGAGACAGCCCCAGGGGGTAGACCGCGTGATTCATTTAAGCCAAATTAGCAATCCTCTTCCCATTTTTCTCAACCTTCCTTGCAGTTATGAGAGACCATATCACTTAGGTTTGGCCAATGAAATGTTAATGGGAAATCTGCTGGGGTTGTATTTGTCAGAATTTGCTATGATACTGCAGTAACAAATTACCCCTATCTCAGTGACTTAACACAACAAAAGTTTATTTTTCTTTCACATTATAATTGCAATGCGGTCGGTGGGGACACTGCTCCACACTCACCAGGGAGCCCAGGCTGAGGAAGTCTTCCGCATGTTAGAATGGAATAGTCTAAATCTGGGGTCTCTAGAGTCCCCTTGAAAGAGACAGAAAAGGTTGGATTTAAGGATACTGGGTCTCAACTGCCTATGCTGGGAAATGACACACATCATTTTGTCTCATAGTCCATTGGCCACACAGAATCATGTCATGGTCATGTGATGTTAATCTAAGGCTTGAAAGTGCAGGATTACACATAGAATGGTAGGTGACACTGTGCTACAAAGGTGACCTCATGACAAAGATTATGTCTCCTGCTACCTCACATATCCTTGTATTCTATTCCCGGAGGAAGCCCACCTTACAGATGGTAATCTGGAATGTCTCTCATTTGAAGCTAAACGTGCCTAACCTGGCCGGATTCCTGTCAGCCCAGCACCTGTGCATCTACAGAGTACCCTACAGCTGTGCTGGTAATATTGGGAATCATAATAAAAATGGCACCATGGGGAACGGGCTAGTCATTTCTTTACTCAACAAGAAAGGGACATCATTTCCATGCCTTGCTAGGCACTGGAGGCTCAGAGTAAATAAAATGGGGTCTATTCTTCCTTGAAGGTCTCATGAGATTATGAAGAAATCAGGAAGGACTTTCAAAAATCAGCC
This sequence comes from Halichoerus grypus, assembly GCF_964656455.1. Classification (NCBI taxonomy): domain Eukaryota; kingdom Metazoa; phylum Chordata; class Mammalia; order Carnivora; family Phocidae; genus Halichoerus; species Halichoerus grypus. Next base: position 33,936,692 of record NC_135725.1, on the reverse strand, counting down.
TGCTGATGTTACACATTCTAAGCAAACACTGAAAATTAATTCCATTCACAGCACAACCTCAGACCAAAGACCTGCTCAATAAGAATTTGCGGGGGGTCGAGAGAGTTGGAATTAATGGCAACTTTAATGGCAACTTTCGAGGCTATTTCAAGGAATTTAAGTCTTTGACGAAAAGGGACAATCAAAGAGAAAAAACACTAGCATTTTGATCATCGTCAAATACCCAGTTATTTGGAATCATAAAACATGGAGAAAACCTGCTTTTTTTCTTTTAAAGATTTTATTTATTTATTTCACAGAGAGAGACACAGCGAGAGAGGGAACACAAGCAGGGGGAGTGGGAGAGGGAGAAGCAGGCTCCCCACTGAGCAGAGAGCCTGATGTGGGGCTTGATCCCAGGATCCTGGGATCATGACCTGAGCCGAAGTCAGACACTTAACGACTGAGCCACCCAGGCGCCCCAGAAAACCTGCCTTAAATAAACTTACCCAGTTCACCTCCCTCATGGAAGCACTTTAAAAGGCCCCGTGGTGCCCCTGCCAGCCATACCCTCTTTCAGCTCTTGCAGATGCCCTCCTAGTGGGCCCCGCCAATCATCTCAGTCACCACTGTGTCTTCCTTAATCTGAGCTGTAACTTGGTATATCAGGAGTGTGAAGAACAATTAACCACTTGAGTATTGCATAACTTCAGAATTCTCTTGAGATGAAATGTATGCAAATGATAGTGTCTATTATTGGTCTGATAACCATTCTTTAATTCCAACTTAAAAGAGATTTCCAGACATCGTGATACATTTGATCCAATGAAACATTCAAATAAATTTATATCACTTGAGTGGTAATTTATCTTCTCTGCCTGGAGCAGAAAGAGGTTTCAGTTCAGTAATAATGAATTTATGTCATTTCTCCCAAGTTGGTTTCTTTCAGTTGGAGCATAGCCATTCAAATCTGTGCAGTCTTTTTAGCATGGAGTTGCTCTGGGCATGAAGCTGTTCAAAAGATTCCGAGATGAAGGTTGCCACCTACCCCAATAACTTTTGTGTCCAGGTTAGAAGTCACAGTTCACAAGAAAGGAAGCCATTCCTTGATCAGTGATATGCTGCGAGAGAGAGGAATGAGAGAGAGGAGAAAGGAGATGGGAAACAAATAGGTGAGCTAGTGGGACAGGTGATGGGGGCACTAAAGAGCAAGAACAGTAAGTTGACAGGCCACATTGTGCTTTCGGAAGATGGAGCCCTCCCTGTTAAAGCCACCATCTAAGCGTTTTCCATTCCTCATCACATTCCCCTGGATATATCTGCTTTTCCCATATTTGCTTTCAACCACACTGCCTCCCAGAATCTGAGCCTCAGTCAAAACCAGTCCAGGAAAGGCTGGAGTCACATGGCACCTGGTGAGATAATGCCTGTTTTATTTGAATAAGGAGGAAACTGTGTTAATAAATGCCCGTGACATTTAATGATGTGGCTTTCATTTCGAACACATCATTGCTCGATATTGAATCCATCCATTTTGATAATAAACACCAGGGCCACGGAACTCTCGCTTTTCACCCGCAAATAAATAAATAATAGGAACTTGCTCTGTGTGCTGGGAATGAGGGAGGATTGCAACTCCCCTGCATGCGTTTGCATCTTATGAACTCTATTCAGCCGCATGGCCTCCCATTCGTCTCTCTGGAAATCCAATTTCCCTCTTGCAGCTTCGTCTGCCAGTTTTCTAATTTTCACATCAAACTGCATATTACTCATTGTCAGCCTGGTTGTTCTGGAAGAATCGTTAGAGTCTTAAACCCTTTACCAGTATTTTCAGTCCTGCCGCAGACGGTTGCCAGGCATCATGTTCTCCAAAAGAGCGCTAACCACCTGCAAAAAGCTCAAAATTTCAAACCTGTATTCTCTTGGCCCAGGCCAGGGACAGTGAGAATAATACTCTCTGAAAAATAAATCCAAATTCTTTAATACAGCAAAACGGCCCCTTCCAGTGTACCCAGCATGGTGTGATTCATTTTTCCATCCAGCACTTAGCACACAATAGACCTTAATAAATCATTGATTAAAAAAATGAATAACGACTAAATAAATGGTATGTTTTATACACACACACTTCTACAAGATTACATCGATATATGTTACATATATACCAAATCAAACTTTGCTGCATCTGGTACAAGTTAATTTTTCTTTAATCTATTTATGCTAACAAAAATCTTTCTCTTTATTTTAAAAGGATCACTAATTATACTTTAAATGGTAGCTTTAATTTATATAATTAATTTTGATTTGTCATGATCTAATTCTTAACAATTTACCCACTCAGATCCTCCCCAGATCTGTAGTTTCCAAAGCTGTGCATTTAGTTCTAAGGTTCTGTTCATCCCATTTCCTAATTCTCAGGCTGATGGAAGGGTCTAACACATTTCCTCTTTAGGAATGGGTCTAACACATTTCCATGGGGTCCATCATGGAAAGGAATATCTCAGGCTCACTGCAGTCAGAAATGAAGAGGTTCGGCTGCAAATCCATCTCCCTGGGGGTCATTTGGGCACTCTCACGGTCTCCAAATGTGTAGCATTGCTGCCATATTCACAGGACGGGCACCTGTAGGAAACTGCCTTTCTAGAAACCCCATTCCATGGACATTTCTCCTGTTCCTAGAAAATTCCTCCAGGCTCTCGTAGGTGGTTGCCAGGTATAAGCACTAAAGGACCAGAGAAAATGTTGTCTTTTCCTTACAGTTTTCCAGGAGATGAACTGGAGGAAGAAAGCAAAATTCTTCCTTAACAGAATCAAACCTCAAAAGCCTGAGGTTCAGAACAGGTAAATGCAATTCCTGACCCTGAATGCTATACTGGAGGAGGGGGGAAAAAAGCTACAAAGGAAATCCTGATATCCTGATACGAACTGGAGTTGAAAATTGGTTATGAAAAGAGAAAATCCTAATTCTTAGGAAGCCTGTACATGTGCATGAACTATTCTAATGCACAGAGCTTTGAGGTATATTGATTAAATAGATTATATTTAGTTGATTAAAATATTATACATAGTATTGTTGATTAAAAATTATATATAATAAATATGATGTATAAAATATAAATATATTGTATATAGAGAGTGAGTATAAGTAATAAAGCAAATGGTGTAAAATGTTAGCCGGTGAATCTGGTAAAGGGTGTACGATATTCTTTGTATTATTCCTGAAACTTTTCTGAAGGTTTGAAATTATTTCTAAGTTAAAAGTTTAAAGTAAATATTTTAATCCACGAGCATAGATGAAATCAGGCTGGACCCTTTAAATGTGACCAGGCGAGGGCCACGGGCTGAGGATGGCACAGGGGAAATAAATGTTCTGCCAGAGCAGGACACTGCAAACTTTGTAGGGGGCCAGATAGTAGATATTTTAGCCTTTATGGGCAGAACAGGCTCTGTCACAGCTTCCTAACCCTGCCATCATAGTAGCCAAGCATCCACAGACGATATGTAAATGAACTGATGTAACTGTGTTCCCATAACATTTTATATATAAAAACAGGCAGCAGGTTGGATTTGGCCCAGGGGCCATAGTTTGCTGACCCCTGAACCAAATAATTGGGTGTATGGGATCTGGCTTACTCCCATTCCATTGGGGTCCCCTGAAAGGAAGTGTCCCTGCCTAGCTCCCTGTGGCAGACTTCATCTCTAACCCCTGCCACTCTGGAGCACCCTACCACTATCTGTTCCCAGTGATTGACATCAGTAATCTGCACTCCCTTCTGGAGAAATCGCAGAGGGAAGTCCTCTTGTTCACAGGCTTCCGCAGGTCAGCCTAGAAAATGCAGATGACAATCTCTACATTCACGTGGGAGACAGAGAGGGCTGTCATTACAAATGCCAGTCCAGAAAGGAAGCGGGCAAAGTTGCTCCTCCATACACACACAGGAGAAGCCTGCTCCTCAGAAATCACAATCCAAAACTGTACCATGAATGTTTGCTTTATTTAAAGAAAAAAAGTAAGTTTCTCCTTGGGTCCATTGTCCTATCTGGAAATGACCACATAAGAAAGGTCCCACATCAAGAAATGGAGAATAAGAGAAACAGTGGAGACAACTAAGGTTGGGAAGAAGGTTAGGGAGAGAAGAATTCCGACTGAAGTTAAAATTCCTTTTGCTCCTACAAAGTAGTCACTAGATTATTACCCTTGCACCCTCGCATCCCCCTGCTGGTACCCTCGGTGCACAGTCATCTGGCTTCTGCCCTGTCTCATTACACTTCCTGCGCTGTGTTCTGGGTTCCCGTGGAGAAGACAATGCACCTGCCCCACGACAAGCTGTCAGAAGTCCCCAGAGAGGGACACAGAGTTGGAGCTCAGCCAAACCCTGTGGCTAACACAGAGACACCACCCGTCCCCAGTCCAGCTGTCTATCCTGTCCCAGAGCGCATCCTTAAGCTAATGGTGCCTGCCCAGGACCCCAGGACCTCTGGCTTCTTGAGAGGCAATTTTATTTGGAAGATAATGAATCCCCAGGCAACGCAAAGAAGAAAGCAAGCAAGCAAACAAACAAACAAAACGGTTGGAACATCTAGTGTGGCTGACTTTGGTGGGGGGGTTGCTGGGGCAGGTGAGAGCATCAAGGTGGAGGTTAGACACTTGGCAGTTTCCTCTGATCACATCCACTCACTCACTCTTAACCTTTGTCTTTCGGATTCCACCCCCAGTGGAATTGAAAAAGCACCTACTGTGGGCTTGGCAGACACAGAGGTGAATAAGACAGGTGCAGCCCTTCCCTGGGGAGCCTACCTCCAGTGTGGGATCCAAACAGTAAACAAGCAATGCATTAGACAGCGCTGTGGTTCCCAAACTGGGTGAGCACCAGAATCATCTGGGGGGCTTGTTACAGCACAAATTTCGGGGCCCAACCCCAGAGTGTCTGGTTCAGGAGGTGTGGGTGGGGCCTGAGAGTCTGCCTTTCTAACAAATGCCCAGGGTCTGCTAATGCTGCCTGAGGACCAGACTTTGAGAACCATTGCATTATAGAGTAATTAGTGTCAGCAGGTGAAAGTTAGGGTGTGATGGGAGCATGTATGGAGGCGTCCTGCCCAGGCTCAGTCAAGGAAAGCTTCGGTGGGCATAAGCCAGGTGATATGTGTTCCAGGCAGAGAGAAAAGCACATGCTAAGGAATAACTGGAGCATTGAGGGGAGGCTAACATCAGTTCCCTGTGGCTGTAATTCAGAGGTCATCACAGGCCATGGGGAAAACAATGTTGAGGAAACAGTATCTTCTTTGGATTTACCCAAATAGCTAGTGGAAGCACAATGTAAAACTAAGAAAAGTAAATGTTCATTTCTGTGTAAGGACAGAGGCTTCTTTGCAACTAAATAAATACATAAATACATAAATAAATAAAAAGAAAAGAAAAACTCTCAGACTTTGGGCATTTCGCCTGGTTCCTTCCTGAGATTCAAAATGTGGCACCAAATTGCTCTCCCTCTTAAAATGAGACAGACTAATGTCTCACTTCTAACAAATAGAAAGTAACGTTATGCCATTTTTGAGGTTAGATCATAAAAAGGATAGCTTCCTCCTAGGTTTCTCTTTCTCTTGAATCACTCACTCTGAAGGAAGTCAACTGCCATGCTGTGCAGACACCACACAGCCTGTAGAGAGGCCCCATCTGGGAGAAACTGAGGCCTCCCACATGCAACCATCTCCAACTTACTAACCATGTGAGTGGCCACCTTGGAAGTGATCCTCTAGCTCCAGTCGAACCTTCAGATGAGAGCTGCCCTGGCTGACAGCTTGACTGCAACCTCATGAGAGATTCAAGTCAGCACCACCAAGATACCCCCAAAACCCTGACCCATGCAACTGCAAGGATAGCTAATGTTTATTGCCTGTTTTAAGTCACTAAGTTTTGGAGTAACATGCCGCAATAGATAAACTAATAAAGATAACCCTTATAGTCATATCAAAAAATATCAAGAATCTAGCAATAAATCTAACAAATCATATCTAAGAACTCGATAAGGAAAATTAAAATCATTATTAAGAGATATTAAAGAATATGTAAATGAATGGAGAGAACTATACCACATTCATAAATATGAAGACTTAATACTGTCAAGATTTTGATTCTTCTCAAATTTATCTATAGACTTAATACAGTTCCAGTTAAGCCCAGCAACGTTTATCACGGAGCTTGATAAGCTGATTGTAATGTTTATATGGACGACTAAGACCCAAGAGTAATCAGAACCTTTCTGAAGAAACAAAGCAAAGAAAGAGCCTCATCCTAGCATATATCAAGACTGAATAGGTACCTGGCTTAAAGCCAGTATAATTTGAGTACATCTCAAGTCTTCTGTCAGGAATTCCATGCTCTGTCTACGGGATGTGAATCTGGAAGGACCTAGGCTTGGTGGCTTGTGGCAGCCACTTTATGACTCTAAGAACCTGATTGAGAAAGCCCTCAATAGAGGAAAATGTGAGCCCAAAGATGAGAAGAAAGAGAAGTCATTTAAAACGGCTCCTAAAGTAGTTCTACCTCTAGATTTTCAGTTATATAAATGAAAAATTCCCTTTTGGCTTAAGCAAGCTTGGATTGTCTTCCAGCCGTTGCAACAGGTAATATTCTGACAGATATTCTCACCCACTTGTCTACTTAACAAACAACCTGAAATTCTACCATTCCTTAGCATTTCTAATGCAGGGATCATCAAACAACTGTCAGATCTGGCCCCTCGTCTATTTTTGTAAATACAGGTGTATTGGAACACAGCCATGCTCATTCATTTACACACCGCAAGCTGCTGTGCACTAAAATGGCGGAGTCGAGCAGTTGCAATGGAGTTCATGCGGCCCACAAAGTCTCTGGTCTTCACTACCTGGTCCTTCTGAAGTCCTGCTCGATACAGTATGTCAGAATCATCCTGCCTGTTTAAATTTACTCTTCCCAGTCCCACATTCTGAAGAGCTAAAGGACTATAAAATGTGGGGGGAGAAATGTTTCCTGAGGGCGACTGTGGAAATATCCCTCATAATCTTTTTAAATGAGTGCCTGTTAGTGTGGACTTTTGTCCTTCCTTTCAGGCTGGACTTCTTTAGACAAAAGTCTCTGACCTGTGTCCCTGGATACCCACTCATCCTCCACTGCCTGCTCACCCCCCTCCCCCCCAAAACACACACACTATTCCTAATTAGGAGCAACTGCTCATTTCCCCAGAGTCTAATGACTGTGGGGCAGTGAAGGTCACTAACAGGGTTGAGAGAGCAATTTGTCAGCCTTACCGTCTATCGACCGCAAATCGCCCAGAGCGGTGGAGGAGGCTGCTCAGTACATTGTGTGACTCAGGGATGACCAGACAGAGCTTCAAGATCAAACAGCCCATTCTGATCATCTGAGGCAGAACCACTTCGAGGACGCCAGCCTCCTGGGTACGTGAGATACTGAGGTGCCCGCAGCAGTCCATCTGCCCAGTGTATAAATGATGGGTGCTGAGGAAAAGCCCACAGCTGAGGACTCTTCCTCCTAGGGCAGAGCCAGCCTTTCACCCCAGCCATCACTCCCTCCTCTACCTTTCAGCACAGGCTTTTAAATCTGACAATACCAGGGAATTTCATGTTCTCAAGATGGACTTTTATGCAGAGAAAAGGATATTCAGAAGTTACTTAAGCTTTATCAAAATAATATTAAGTTTATTCAGGTTAATTGAACCTAATCCTTCCTTAGACTCTTATGTTCCACTTACAAACTTTATTATTTTATATATAATTCCAGCAAATCTGACAATCACTTTTAGGGGCCTTTGGTTAAACCCGGTCCCATTTACAAACTTAATTAAGCATCATTTTAAAGAGTATTTATAAATTTAATGTATTTTATTTTGTTAAATTATTCTTTATTTTTGTTAAAGTAACACATGCATGTAACTCACATAGTACAAAAAGCCTTGCAACAAAAAAATGGTTCCCTTGCCCCCCTACCCCCAGACCCCCCCTGCTTTTCCAGAGATGGCTATTCTTGACCCCTTCAGCCATTTCTTTTGGAATATACACTTCTCCATATATCTAAATATATGCATATACTGCTAACTTTTGGTAGCTCAATTTGACCCACTTCTCCTGATCTACAATAACAGATGAGGATTTTGCTTTCTCATGTCACCTTCCCCTTTGCTTCTCTAGACCACTATTTCACTACAGTGATATCAAGATCTTTGTTTGAAGCAATTCTCAATGGTCACATTATTTGTCTATGTAAACATTATTCTAAGCTGAGCTTTGTAGGGCACTGATTGTTTTATTTCTTATTTCTTTGCTTTCCCTGAAGTTAGCAATTGCTTGCCTTTTTAAAAAATTTGCTTAGTTTTTTGTTTGAACATTTTGTTAATCTTACCCACAATTTCCACAAATCTCTCAATATGGTATTTCATAAATTTTATCATGTCAGGATCTAACACTGTCTTACTGCCTTTTGCCCCCTTGGAGACCTCCCACCCAGAGAATTTCATTCTCCTTCAACCTGGGCTGGTTTAGGTCTGCCACATACTACCACCCTTGACTTCTCTTTACTGTTATCCCAGGAATTCCCTTTATCTTCTCATGGGTAGGAAGTCTGTTTCCTGGATCTCAAGTCTTCCTCCTTCTTGGAGGAAACAGGATCTCATGTCTCTCTCTATCCCCTATTTCGTTGGGGCATATCCTCCAGTAGTTTAGCAGATTTAGAAAGAGGGTATGCTGACCAGTGATGTGCTGATGTCAATTTGTCTACTGCTTGTGTCTCACTGCTTCGGGCTCAGGGGGTATCCTCCCACCCAGCATCTCCCTTCACTGCCATCCTGATGATTCCCTCCACTGCGTCTTGTGCTAGACCACAGTTTTCTTATCCTTGTACAATTTGTATAATAGAACACTTCAGAATTATCTCTTCCTATTTAAATCCTAACCATTCTCAAATGTCCAACATTCTAACACAGAGCTGAGTGACCCACTTTCTTACCCTAAACGAAAATCAGAATGTAGGAACTCAGCATTTCCACTTGTTTTCTGATGGGGTGGACTAATTCCCTTATTCAATGATCACGCACATTCTCCACTAGCTTCCTGAGAATGTGTGCTTAGGAGCTAAATGTGTTGATATTTCTGTGTCTGAAAATATCTCCTTTCTTCCTTCACATTTAATTTTGGTTAATCTGGAGAGAAAATTCTAAGTTGAAAATTATTTTCCCTCCAAATTTTGAAGTGATTTTTAGTTGTCTTCCAGTTTCTATTATAGATGTTGCAAAGCTTCATTCCACTTCAGTTATTAATTCGTATTCATTCTTGAAACCCTATTTATTTATTCCTAGCAGCTATGAATCTCCGTAATTCTGATAATCTACAGTGTTGTGACTCCATGTAGATTATTTTCATTGATCATGCTGGGAACCTGATGAGTGCTTTTAATCCAGAAACTCCTATCCTACAGATCTGGGAAATTTTCTTAATCATTTCTTTGATGATTAATTCAGCTATTTTTTTCTTTCTGTTTCTTTCCCTCTAGAACTTCTGTTATTTGGATGCTGGTTGTCCTAAATTGTTCCCCTATTGTTTTTCTTTTATCCTTTTTTTTCACATCTCCATTATTTTGTTCATTATCACCTTCATTTCCTAACCCTTTTGATTTCTTTCATTAGTGCTATCATATTTTTCATTTCCAAGAGCTCTTTTTTTATTCCCTGAATGTTCCTTTTATCCCACTTTGATCTTTTTTCATGGATGCAGTATCTGTGGTTATTTCCGATTATTGTAACAATTATGTTTGTGTAAGTTTTTTATCCCTGTGTAGTCTCTGCTCCATCCCACTGGCTGGTTTGTTTGTCTTGGTCTCTGTTTTTCATATTAGAGCCATTTCTCAGATGTCTGGCAAACCTTATCTGTCTGCTCATGTCTAAAAGTGAGTAAGTAAAGAGCAGATTAGAAGTCCTGAGCATATGGGTGAGGACTTGTCAACTTTGAGCTTCACTTACATGGATCTGACTGGGCCACTGATGAGGAATCCCTGATGCCACCATCCCAAGGTCCTTCCTCTTGGGCTGGTCAGATTTCCCAGAGTATACTCTTCCAATGTCCTGCCTTAGGAAGAGGTTTAGCTCTCAGTGGTTCTTGGAGCTGAGTGGGAAAGGAAGGCTGGGGAGGAGGTGGGGAGGTACAGGGTGCTGTGAGGTCATGTGCATATATTCATATATTCTTTCTTCAGTACACTCACGCTGTCACCTATGGCTTGGTGTTCTCCAATCCAGAGTCCCTCTGTTTGATCCTTCTCAGAGAAGAAACTCTATGTTTATTGTGCCAGGGAGAGAAGCACTTACCTAGAGGCTTGTGATCTCTGACTACTTTCAACCAGTGCTTCTTTTTTGGCACCTACCCCCCACCTTCCTCCCCAGTTTCTGCTCTAAGTCTTTTGAGGGTTCTGTGCTTTAGATCAGGATATTCTTGGCTTTCTTCATTTCAGGCTTAAGATTCAGATTTTTAACTTCTGCTAAGTAAATTAACAGTCATCTGTCTGCCTTTCAGCTTCCAAAATTTATTGCCATTGTTCCTTGCCTTTTCTCCCATCCTTATGGGCTTCTGTTTAAAAAAAAACAAAAAACCAAAAAAACCCTTTGCTATAGTTTTATTAGGACTTCAGGAGAGAGGAAGTTATGTGCATGTTAGAACCACCATCATTACCATCCTGTAGCCTTTTTAAGTATCCAGTTGTCTGATTTAGCTTACAAAACTAAGTGCTTAACCCTTGTCAAGCTATCAAATGAAGTCTTAATTTTAAATGTTCCAATACTATTTATAAAGTAACTTCAACTTAAAATCATAAATTTAAATAAATTAACTGAAGTATACATATTAAATTAGAATTATCAGACATGCCTTTATTCTAATAGGCTAAATTATTTTTAAGTTTTGTAAATGATAAAATATTCACAGATCCCTTAATGCAAAAATATTAATAATGTATATTTAGTTTTCTTTAAAAATTCTACTCAATTATATATCTGAAGTTAAAAGACGCTAATTTTATAATCCCAAACAATTTTGGGATTATCTTCCCAAGTACTTTTGGAGTTGCCATCTTTTTTTGCTGTGATTTATTAACTACAGAAGAGGTTCCTCATGGGATGATGACTGCATTTTTGCCACAGCATTGATGGGACACATAGATTCCCATGTGTCTATGGCAGGGATCATTTCTCAATTCTTTCATCTCCTTAGGCAAAATTTGCCATGTCTACCAAGTTGCTATATTTTTTTTTATTTTGCATTTCTTTGGCTTTTAAAAGATTTAAATTGTTTTTATGTGTATCCTTGAACACCTTTGAACTGGAAGAAATCCTACAATCTTTTCATCTTCTCACAATTAGGGCTAAGCCTCTTCTAGGAAGTAAAATGACCTCCAATTACCCTCTTGATCCTCCATTGGTTGCAGCTTCCAGAGTTATTCTGTGAATATAATTAAAGGCAAAACTAGAGGAGCTAAGGCAAAAACCAAGATTCAATATAAAACAGTGTCTGAGGGGATGTGATCTCGGTCGCATCCTTTTACATGTAACCCCTGGGGGCTCTATTACCAAATGTAAAATGTGCTTGGAGGGGTGTGAATCCACTGGGCTTCCCCCTGGAGGACTGTGGGAACACAGGAAGGGAGAAAAATGTGCCTAATTGTCGGGCTGTGACTCAGTATAGATCAAATGCACTAGTGGAACCAAAAAGAGGGAAAACAGGAACTACCCCTGATGTCATCTTCATGTAAGCCTCACAGGAGCTCGATGGAAAATAGCTTTATGAAGTCAAAGGTGGTCAGAGACGAGCAAGGCTGTCAAGACTGATTTTGAACACTGAGAATGTGTTAGTAATGTCTGCTGGAAGATTGAGTGTCCCCCCGCCCCCCGGGGACACTGATATCTCCTTTTGTATGTATTGCAGAAAAAAAAGATCTGGCAAAACTAGCTTTAGTCTCTCTACTACAAGGGAGTTTATGGAGCTGGTCAAAGTTATGACTATGAAACTATCAAACCCACAAACAATTCCATGGAGGGCAACTGATTCTGAGTAACAGTGTGTCTACTTATATCCACTCCTCTTCTAATGACCCAGCAACTGCCTCAGCACCTATAATGTATGTCTTCTCCATGTTGTGCTTTTTGTTTTCTCATAATTTTGGTTTATCCCAATTTCAGCTGGTTAATGACCCCTCGATACATACTTTCAGTCTCAGATCTTCTCCATTTCAACTTCCTGAGGGCAAAGTCTCCTCCCCTTGCTCTTTCCTGTCAGAGCAGAATCTCTTGCACCACATAAAATCATGGGCCACTGTTTTTAGCCAAGGTTTTATCTGCCTTTGGGTCAGACCTCCACTCCTGGCCCAATCAGCTGCTGCTGGCATGGGAGTGTGGTGCTGGGTTAAAGCATGGTGCTAATGTGGGGTTGATTCTTTTAGAAAAATGATAGACACATGATGGATATTTCTGGTCACATGGCTTGGAGGCCAAGGAAGGAAAAAAGCCTGCCCTCTCTCCTTTTCATCAAGAAAAGCATTCATAAGACTGAAAGATAGGATCCCTAGGAGGGCCTGTAGGTGAACCAGAAACAAAAGGCTTTCTTTATCTGCTTTTACTTATGCCTAGGGAGAAACATTTAGGGTTCAAGGCTTGGAAATAGGTATCTTTTGGATTTGAAGACACTTGGCTAACTAGAGCTTTTGCCCAATGACCTTTGTCCTCCTTTTTGCTGCTCTCATGTTTAAGGGCTCTGGAAATCCTACAGGTATGAGGATGGGCCAGAGGTCAGGGAGAGGGAGCTTCCTGCTTAAGGCTTGTTCCAGTTTTAAAGGAGAGAAAAAGAGCAATACCTCCAGGTTTCATTCCAGATTAATTTCACTGAGCTTCCCATGGTGGGATGTAGCAGGATGCAGGCCAGAAGTGTTGTCAGAGTTAACAACTGAACCATTGGCTGAAACATTTTCTGGTGGGCTCTCTGGAAGTTCAGTAGGTGAGCCACGAAGTACATCATTGTGATGGACATGAACATGAGTTTTGACCAAGATAAATATCACCATAAATCTATGACTAGCAAGTCACCCTTTGCTGTTTGAGCTAAAGGATGGCATGCTGAGATTGGAATTTGTGCCCCTCCCTCCCCAGTCTCTGGGCCAAGGCAAAGGGGTTCTCCTGGTGCTGGCGCTTGGCCCAAGGTGGGCACACTGGGCTTCTGGCAGGCTCACTGCAGGTTTTCTTCCCTCCAGCAGACCCTAGTGCTCCCATGGATTGCTCCCAGTGCCTCATTGTTCTTTCACGTGGATTTCCTCTATTACCAGACCAATGAAGAATAAAGGAGAGGGTCCCTTCCTTCTCTTCCTGCCCACTTCCCAGCCCATTTTCCTACTATAATCCACAAGACACAGATAGGGGTATAGAAGCCTTAAAAGACTTAATATCCTATTAGTGCTGGGTCTTGATGTGAATGGCACTGACCTGGCTTCTCCTTTGTTAATTCACCACACTGCACTGTCTTGGGCATCAGTCCAGCCCAGTGATTCCCTTTCACTGGCCATCAGGGAAAGACAAGTGCAGTTGAACATAGACCAGTTTGTCCTTCAAGGCTTAGAGACTTTTATTTACATCTCAATGATCTCCCCCCAAGAAGAAGAATTAAAACAATAATAATTAAAAGGAGGAGAGAGAGTCCTATTTACTAAGGCAGGTGCTGTGCATATTTGATGTACATATTTTATTTATTTTATTTAATCCTCATAATAGCCCAATTAACTAGATAGTATCTCCATTTTAAAGAGACACAGAGATGGTAATAAGTTTGCCCAAGGTTACTCAAGAAGTAAAGGGTAGAGGCAGAATTCAACCTCAGGTTTATCTAAGTCCAAAATAACTACATCTTTGTGAAAATAATATATTCTTATTAAAATATCCATGTCCTAAGGAAAGAATAAAGAAGACAGTGAAAAAATCACATGTAATTTCATTGGTCAGACATAATCACTATCTCTTTATTTCTTTTTTCCTCCTATGCATCCACATAGACAGATATTAGATCATATATCAAATAATTTCTGAGCATCTACAAGGACCTGTTGTAGGTCCTGTTCTACATGCTGGGGTATGCCAAGTCCCCCTCTTGGAACAGCTTACATTCTATTTGGGGTATCGGAAAATAAATAAATAAATGAATAAATTTATGCTACAATGTGTGCTAGATGTATGCGACATACAGCTGTGCAGGTTGTGCACTGCAGACTTCCAGGGGAACCAATCACACTGCAGTTAATGTGAATGACCTTCACAGAAGCTGGGCACAACTCCTATACTATACACAATGGATAATAACAGGAGACAAAAAGCAACATAAAGGAGGAATATTGTTTTATTGAATGAGAGGTCAGAAAACACTTCTCTGATTAAGAAATATTTAAGAGTTACCTAAAGATAATGAGAGAGCAGGCTCAGCAGGAATCTGAGAGAAGAGACTTCTAGGCAGGGGATAGCAAATGCAAAAACTCCAAAGCAGGAATGTTCTGGGCATGATCAAAGGAACAGCGAAGAGGCTGCCATAGGTGGAGAGTAGTGATCAGGAGGAAAAGGGTGGGGGAAAAAATGTCAGAGAGGTGGTGTGGGCCAGATCCCAGAGCCTTGCGGCCATGGCTAGGACTTGGGGGTTTTATTCTGTATGGTGGAAGCCACAGAGACTTGTAAGCAGGGATGTCTTAAAGGGACAAGTCTGGCTGTTCTGTAGAGAAAACAGGCAGTGAGACCAGGTAGGACTAGAAAGACAGTGATATTGGTAGCAGAGACTAGGTGAGAGCTGCGTAGTGATGAGAAGGAGTCAGATTCAGGAAGTTTTAAGATGTTGCTGGCAGTTAGAGCAGATTTCAGAAAGTATCATCAAGATTTGCTGATACATTGCTGTGGAATGTGAGAGAAACATAGGAGTCAAGATGACGTGAACGGGTAGAGGGGGGCTTTCGGGGTTGTGGGCACAAAGGGGCATATGAAGTGGGGGAAGCCACAAGTTCCACTTGAAGAATTAAGTTTCCGATGCCTATTAAGCATGCAAGCAGCGACATGTTGAAACTGGAGATATCATTCTGGAATTTACAGTGTATACGGGTGTTTAAAACCATGCATCTGAATGAGACTCCCTACAGAGAGTACAGAAAAAACAAAGAGGCCTGGGAGCTGGACCCTGGGGCAAAGCAACGTTAAAAAGTAAGGAGAATTAGGGGAATCTGCAAAACCATCTAAGAAAGGATAGCCACAGAGGTAAGGGGAAAGCCAGGAGTGTCTCAAGTCCCGGAAGGCAAATAAGAAAAGTGTTATAAGCGGGCGCGATCAGCTGTAATAGGCTGCCAAAAGGCTAAATAGGACGAGGAGAGGAGACTGACCATTTGACTGACAAAGTAGAGCCAAATTTGGCATTGATGACCTCATGAGAGTAGTTTTGGTAGAACAAAAGGAGCAAAAATATGATCCGAGTGAATTTAAGAAAGAGTGAGTGGAAAGGAAGTAGAGGCAAATATAAATAACTGTTTCAAAAAATTTTGCAGTGAAAGGAAGCAGAGAGATGACAAGGTAATGGTTAGGAAATGGGGAAGTCAAGAAAGGTTGTATATTTTATTTTAGCTTTTGGATGAGTCATTGTATGGCAGGTTTTTGAGGTGATGGTCATAATCCAGAAGAGGGGAGGGGATGATAATGGAGGAAAGAGGATGTAACAACTGGACCTATGCCCTAGACGATGAATGAATAGAATTTTGTGCACAAGCAGAGTGATGGCTCTTTCCTAGGATAAGGGATATTTATAAATTGTAAAACCATACAGAAATTTGTAATAGGCTCATGCTGCACATGCTATCTTAAAATCTACTGATTAATTGGCTTTATTACAATGATATTACTTCACAAATAAACTTAGACCAATACCATGGACTTATTATATTTCAGAGCATGCCTCTTCCATAATTTATTTTATCAACCCCCTCTTCTTGGACATTTAGGTTGTTTCCAATTTTTTGCTGTTAGAAACGATGACAAACCTCTTAACCTCCGGTACCCTGCCTGCGTGCTGATCGCAGGTCATCCTGAGCTGGTTCTCAATGTGCGGTGTCCCTGCCTGGCACAATCCCGCCTCTGAGACTGGAGCTCCAGCACATGGATGGCAAGAATCCCTTGGTCCCTTACTAATCTTGCCACTTCCACCCCTCAGCTTCCACCAGCCAGAGGGATGTGCCTGTCATGCGGCAGGTAGGACACAGGAGAGTTGAAACAGACAGCTTCTGCCTCCTCTGGAACTCACAAGTGCTAAAAATTTGGAAAGTGCCATGAGGCCATAGCCTCTAGCCCCAGAAGTTTTGGAAATATTTTTAGGCCTAGTTATGTTAACTATTTTCCTTTAAGAAACTGAGTTTTAGAGATGGAAAAAGTGAAGGCAGAGAAAACCAAATAGCTTGCTCTGAATTTCTCAGCAAAGCAACAAGACAAGCTGGAAATTCCTCTCTGGCCCGTCTGACTCCAAGCCTCCCACCCTCCTCCCTTTCCACTGCACGTGTCTCACAACCTTCCACCCCCCGCCCCCATCACTAGCCCTTCTCAAGCTTCCCCAGGCAAAACAGCAAAGCAAGCCCCCTCCTAGGAACCAAGTCCACTCTGAGCTAAAGTCTCAGGGCTCCTTCAAGTCAAGGCCGGAGCCCTTCCAGCTTTATCTCCAATCTTTCCTTCATAAGCTCTTCCTAGCCCCCCAATATACCCTGCAATTTCCTGTCTCCTTTCCTTTCCTCATGTCCTTCTTGGTTCCATGTGCTTGGATTCTACACACTCCTTAAGGCCTGACTCATTTGTTACCTCCTGCAGGAAGCTTTGTCCAGTGTCATGGCCTTGCCCACCTCAGAACTCCTAGAGCACTATATCTCTTCTTGCCTTATGAGCCTTAACACTTAGTATCTTGTTTGGAGGTCATTTTTCATATATCTTATCTCTTCTCCCACCAGACTAGAAACTCCTAGAAGGAAGGGATCATATCTCAATCACCTAAGTAACTCTTATACACGTGGCCAAATACCTGACACAAAGTAAGCCCTTGTCATAGGTTTTCAAGATGGATGAATGGGTGAATGGGTAAATGAATTCCCTACCTATTTCTGGCTTGATAACTTTTTTGATGAATGTCTTTTGTTTTACTTAAACTGGTATGGTTATATAGAGCTATCCCTAAGTGCCTGGAAATTCTTCATTCAATGTCCCTCTTCGTTTCTGTTGCTCTTAGCAACCCTGTTCCTCCAGCCCACCTCCATCCTATCCCTTTAACGTTCTGACTCTAGGTTTCCCATAATTATCTCACTCAAACATTCCTAGCTGAGAAGTCAGGTAATAGGTACTTAAAATATAGTCTTTGCCAGGGGGATCTGAATTTTAATAGGACACTCCAAAGGCAGAAAGTATATAGGTTTCTAGTAATGAAATTTTAGACACCATGATGGAGGTGGGGAGAAAGCCTCTCTAATTGCCTGCTTCCTGGCTGGTAAGGGTGGCCCTGTGGCCAGGCTCCCTGTGAGGGAGTAAGAATTAGCATGAGGAGTCCACATCACTGCCTTCCACCCCTACCCCAACCCAGGAAATGAGAGCAGAACATCTCAGAGCTAATGTCTCTGCAGATAGACACCCTTGGCCATGCCACAGACCTCAGCTGGCATCACCTTAGAGCTGCAGAGGTCGAAGCCCCCAAAAGCAGTACCCTCGTGAGTTAAAGAACACTAGTATGGCCCAGCCCCTGTTCTAACTAGATATCTAGAAGCCAAGAGCAGAGTTAGGGGCCCTTTCCAGAGACCTACCAGATGGCACAGGCAGACACCCATCTGCCCTTCTGGGCCCTGTCCCCAGAAGTAGGACCTCAAATAAGTAGGACCTAGTTGAGTTTCCTGAGCTTGAGAGGGGGCAGGAAAAACAAGCTGGGAGATGTGAGTTGCTGCTACCCTTAGCAACTGAGCCCCACCTTACCTCCAGGGAAGAAGTACCCCTTGCCTGAGCCAGCCTGGTCTTCCCTAGCATCCCACTCTGGCAGTCAGGAATCTTCTGAGCACCTGCTCTGCACTGATCTTTGGGTTCAGTAAGGCTATAAAAGAAGGGCTTCTTCACTTCAAGAAGGGCATTAAGTGTTAATGAACAAAATGCATGGGGCTGGGTTCTAAACCTGATTCCATCATTACTAGCTATGTGACCTTGAACAAAATGCCCAACTTTTATCAGCCTTCACTTGCTATAAAATTATACTAAAATGGTACCTAGTTCATTGACTGCAGATCAGATACATAAGGCCCCCAGTACAGTGCCTGGATTCATAGTAGGAGTTCAAGTAATGTTAGCAGTTGTTAAGGAGATTACAGTCTGGCTCTCGGGACATGAAAAATTATACTTAGGCAACAGACACAGGGGAGAGAAGTAACATTCCTAATACCCATATACAACCACTACCACCCCACTTTTGGATCTATACCCCTCCCATTGTCCATGAGAGCTGACACCAGCCACTGATGCCTGCTGCTCTTCTGTCCTAGAATTCAAGACCCTCCAAAGCAAGTCCTGATCTTGCCTTCAGTCTTCATCTCTCAACTTTCTTCCAACAACACACACCCTGGCCACGCCTAACCACTCCCCCACAGTTATCTATCCTGTCCCCGAGTTCTTGGCTGTCAACGCTGCCAACCAGCTCCAACATCCTCCACATCAATCAAGCCCTAAATCCTAAAGACACCTCCTCCAGGAAGTCTCTCCAACTTCCTAACTAGAATACAACTTGTCTTCCTTTTAGCTTCTACGGCATATTTAAATTTAATGAATCCAGAAGCCTTCCTGTTTTGTCAAGTCTCCTTCTGAAGAATAAGCACATCAAAGGCCTAACAAATTTTCTACCAAGTTTAGAATACTCTGAGTATAATAATACACTGACAAGGGACACAGGACACAATTAAGCCTCCCCTGCTTAGTCATCAGACCCTGGGCCACATGCTTTATTCCCAACAGCAGACGCAAGCCTTCAGTGACTAGTTCCAAACTACCTAGGACTTTTCTTGTCCCTTCCCAGTCCTTGGGGAAGTAGAGATCTTTCTATCTAAACCTTGGATCAATTTCTTTGCTGGCAGCCCAGATACATCCTGGCTATCCTCACACCCACAGGATGCTCCTCTCACTTTCCTGTTTTACTTTTCTGGCTGTAAAACTGCTCCCAATATCTGCTTCATATGCTGTTCTCCATGTTTCTCAGATTTTTTAAACATATTCTTCTGTCTTTGATACTTAGTTGACCCCAGAGCCAGACATCCTTGGGCACCTCTCTGCATCCAGGCTACGTTAACCCCTGCAAAGCTCTCTGCCTTGGGCTTTTGTCAAAGGAAGCACAAGCACCTTATCTCTACGGCTCCAGTGGCACCATTATTGAGGGCCTTGTCCCTACATCATTAAATGTCTCCTATAATGTCTCCTGTAAGAGACCCACATGAGATATCTCTTTAGAATTTACTGCTAAGAAGGGCGCCTGGGTGGCTCAGTCGGTTAAGCGTCTGCCTTCGGCTCAGGTCATGATCCCAGGGTCCTGGGATCGAGCCCCACATCGGGCTCCCTGCTCGGTGGGAGGCCTGCTTCTCCCTCTCCCACTCCCCCTGCTGTGTTCCCTCTCTTGCTGTGTCTCTCTCTGTCAAATAAATAAATAAAATCTTAAAAAAAAAAAAAAAAAAAGAATTTACTGCTAAGAAAAGCTCTTCCATCTTCCCTGAGGAACTTTCCATAATTCTCTTTGATCATAAAGATTATGTAACAGTTCATGCCCCAGTTTTGGTTTTTAGCTACCAAGAGCTTGGCAGCAGATTTGAGGCCCTGCTAAAGGAACTTGGCTTTCTGTACAATTCCAGGGCTCCTTTCCTCTAGGGTTACCTCTTGATGTCTAGAATGGTTCAGCCTGTTCTGCTTGTGTTCTTTGATTATTTTTACTTGGAGCTTCCTTGGGTGCAGGCTCCATCTGTTCTCTCCATCGCTGGCAGGCCTTTAGCCATCCCAGTAGAATGGTGCCCCACACAAAGTTTTCCCATCCTCTCTAACTCCTTGCTCCTGGACCTTTTTTGTTCTTACGTTCTGCTCTCCTGGAAGGCAGTGTCAAAGTTCAGGGAGTTCTAGTATTTCAGATAGAAATAAAAAGAGAGAATTGAAAAGTTACTTTTCCTCCTTTTAAAAGAAAAATCAGTTTTATTTTTATCAAATGTATACCTGACCATAGTTTAGAGGCAATAGGTCTGTCTTGTTTAAAAATAAATAAAAATAAAACCAGCAATTCTCCACCTCACTATTCTTTCCCCAAAGGCAATTATTTTTACCTCTTTTAATGGATTCTTTTGGTATTCCTTTAGATAATCTGCTTATAGATTATTTATACCATTTATATTATAGTATTTCTTCGGTTTTCATTTCTAGGTATTGACTTGCCACTGAGGAAGATGAGGATATAAATCTCACTGGCCACCACCATTGCCACCAGCTCTCAGCAACCAACAATTTCTTGCCCCTCACTATTCCAAGTCCTATTGTGATTTTTAATTAGATCAATTTCAGTTATGTTACTATGAATATATAACTATGTAGCTGAGCCACGTAGTATACAATTACTTTTCCTTTCCAGCACCACTTTTTGTTTTTCCTGAATTTAATATTTGTATTGTTTTACATTTGCTTGCTTTTTATGCTCTTGACACTAACTCAACCCAAATCTGCCCTTCAGTTGTGTATCTCCCCTCAATACCTTCAAGCACATTGAGGATTCTATTGTTTTCATCTTCTTAAAGAAACCTCTCCCAGAGGCTTTCGACCTGCTCAAATTTAGACTGTCTTATCTCAAGATCTATGTAGCAGCAGTAGAAAGCCATAATAGCAAAGGGAAGACACTGTTATCTGAACCTGGTAAGAGCCATAGTGGAGGGGTCACCCAATGGACATCATGGTGCTATTGTATTTTAAAGATTTTATTTATTTATTTGTCAGAGAGAGAGCACAAAGGAGGGCGACAGGCAGAGGGAGAAGCAGGCTCCCCACTGAGCAAGGAGCCTGATGTGGGACTTGATCCCAAGACCCTGGGATCATGACCTGAACCAAAGGCAGATGCTTGACCGACTGAGCCACCTAGGCGTCCCGGGAATCGTGGTCTTAGGTAGAAGACAGCCTCTGACCAACTGAGGCCCAGCAGAGAGGAAGCATGGGAAATAAATATTACCACCTCAGTTTCTTCCTGTTGATCTCCTGCCAGCATCTCTAGTGGTCAAACCCACTTATAAATCCCCCAGGATGGGAGCCCAAGTAATTCAGTACAGTAATGTAGATCAGTCTCCTGGGGCACCAAGAATAGATGGAGAACAGAACTGAAGAAGCAAACTAAGAATAACTGGCAAGCCATGTCTTTCTGTTTCGGTTTACTCTGTTATTTTGGTAGACCCCATTCTCCAGTAACTTTATGAGAAAGGGCACATGAGAGATAAATTACTTAGGTGTTTATAAATCTTGAAAATATCCTTCTGTCTCAAGCTAAATGGATAGTTTGGCTGGATATAGAATTCAAAGTTGGAAATGATTTTGCCTCTTTACTCTCTTGTCCTCTAGATTTCATTGTTGTTGCCAAGAAGTTTCCTGCCAGTCTAAGAGTTGATTCTTTATATAAAATCTGGAAGCTTTGGGGCACCTGGGTGGCTCAGTCAGTTAAGCATCTGCCTCCAGCTCAGGTCATGATCCCAGGGTCCTGGGATCAAGCCCCATGTTGAGCTCCCTGCTCATCAGGAGTCTGCTTCTCTCTCTCCCTTTCCCCTCCCTGCCACTTCTGTGCCTGTGCTCTCTCTCTCAAATAAATAAATAAAATCTTAAAAAAAAAATCTGGAAGCTTACATGAGCTCTTAGTTTTTCTACCTATAATTCTGAAATTCCAAAATGATGACTTTTGTATAGCTCTTTTTTCATTACTAAATGCTGAACTCAGTTGATTCTTACTCTTTAAAACTTCTGTCTCTAAGTTTGGGGAAATCCCCCAAATTATTTCCATAGTGATTTCTTCACTGTTTTCTCTTTCTGGAACCCCAATTATTTGTATCTTTAACCTCCAGGACTTTATCTTTTTGTTTGCCTTTCCTTTCATCTTTTGTATTGCTTTGGTTTTTAGAGATTTACTTAACTCTATACCAATTTTCAAGTATTTGTAGGTTCTCTGAATGTTTCTTTTTGTAGTGTCTTGGTCTTGTTCTCCTGAGGCTATTAATGGTAGGTGGGTTTAAAGGGTTTTTTGGTTTGTTTTTAAGTTTCTCTAAGTAGAATCAATTTTCTCAAACTGAGTTTTCTTGTTTTGTCTATGACTTTCATATTATATCCTCTAGTGATCCTTCACACACATTCACAAGTGAGATAGAAGCTCAGTGCACCTGGGAAGGGATTGGCAACTCTGGACTTTTCTGTTGGGTAAATGTCTTGGCCATTTTGTCAGTTTTCCATTGTCAGAATCTTAAGATCTTTTCTCTTGGGCTAGATTCTACTCTCCTGTCTATAGACTATAAGCTTAGTTGCCAGCACATTGGGAACTAAGTAAGGGAAGAAAGCAGAGTCCCAGTCAGTCTGTGATCCTTCATTTAATCTTCTTGTTTCCAACATGGTTCTGCTCTCCATTGTGCCTGTTGTTCTCTAGCCCACAGTTCTCCGTCTTATACTTTGCAGAAGTCATACTTCCAGTCTTCTTTTGGGGCAGAAAAAAGGCAGTCCTCCTGATACAAAGGATTGGAAAGGGTCTCCTTAAATAATATTTGAACAATTTTCCTATTTCTGTTTTTCAGCCCTACCCTCATGCCGGTTTTTAGATGTATACAGAATCACTAATTCCTGAGCCTTGCAGGGACAGGAGGGTTCTGTATGTTTAAGTGGCATTATTCCATGGCTTTCTGCCACTACCAGCTTAGGACTCAACTTCCTCAAGTCTACCAAATCTTTTTCCATCTTATGGCTTTCTAGCTTTCATTTTTAAAAATACTGTCTTCTCATTTCTATGTCTTTGTATTTTTATATTATTAAAAATCATTTTACTGGGGCGCCTGGGTGGCTCAGTTGGTTAAGTGACTGCCTTCGGCTCAGGTCATGATCCTGGAGTCCCGGGATTGAGTCCCGCATCAGGCTCCCTGCTCGGCAGGGAGTCTGCTTCTCCCTCTGACCCTCCTCCCTCTCATGCTCTCTGTCTCTCATTCTCTCTCTCTCAAATAAATAAATAAAATCTTAAAAAAAAAATCATTTTACTATAACTTTACTAAGTTTAAGAATAGGGAAGAGAGTAAATGCATTTGCTCATTTCTCCCATCTTCATCTGGGAATCAAGCAACTGCTTCCCCAATCCAGCCCTCTACCCCCCACCCTGGCCCTCAACTTTATTGAAGTATAACTGACAATTAAAATTCTAAGATATTTAACATGTCCATCATGGTGATTTGATATACATATATATTGTGAGTGAATTCTTACCATCTACTTAATTAACACATCTATCACCTCACATATTTATCTTTTTATTTTTTATTGTTTTGGTGAGGACATTTAAGTTCTATTCTCTTAACAAATTTCAATGATTTAACACATTGTTATCTATGGTCACCACGTTTTATATTAGATCCTTAAACCTCATTCATCTTATAGCTAAAGTTTGTACCTTTTTACCAACTTTCCCTGTTTCCCTCACCCCCAAGCTACCACTTTCCTATTCTCTGTTTCTATGAGTTTGACTCTTTTTAAAAATTTATTCCACATATAAGTGATACCATGCAGTATTTGTCTTTCTCTACATGGTTTATTTCACTTAGGGTAATGCCTTCCAGTTTCACCTATGTTGTTGCAAATGGCAGACTTTCTTTCTCATGGCTGAATAATATTCTACTGTATGTACATAGCACAACTTCGTTATACATTCAACTACTGATGAAAATTTAGGTTGTTTCCATATCTTGGCTGCTAATTGCTTCTTGTTGATACAGCCAAATAAACACAGTGTAAAGAGTTTAAATAAACTTGTCTTACTTGTGCACTTTTTGTACATGGGGCAGAATGAGAGGAGTATCACATAGTGGTATTTGTTTCATAGGATTTATTACAAGTTCATCAAGAGAGCACAAATAGCATTACTCTATAGAGTTCTGTATCATATATTTGAATATTGTTTTCCAGTTCTCAAAGCATTTCCATGTATTTATCCTTTTTGGTCCCTGAAACAATTCTAAGAAGTAGACAAGGCAGGTGTTACTATTCCCATTTTACAAATGAGGAAACTGTAACTCACAGAGATTGAGTTACTTATCCAGGAAAGTCCAGCTTAGTGGTAGAGATGAGACTCAAACCCAGGCCTTAAAATGCCAAAGCTAATGCTTTTCTTTAGGTCTATATTTTCTCCAAGTGGTAATATTTCTGCTTTTATAACCAGAATGATGTGTGACCCAATAGGATTGCATCCATTTCCCACATAGTGCCCAGATTGGCCCATAATGGTCTACATCGGTACCATCTGTGGAGGATTAAAGAATCATAAGGTTTTTGGACCCTAACTCCAAGAGATTCTGATTTATAAGGTCTGGAGTGTGGCCCAAGAATCTGGGTTTTTTAAATAGCTCTCTAGATGACACTGGTGTGTAGCTTGATTGAAAACCACTGCCCTAAAGCGCCTGGAAGTGGTCTAGAGTGGTCCCCCAGTCTTGAAGGTGGGATAATCAAATGCCAGTTCTCAGAATGTAACAATTTAGCTGTCTAGACAGCCCCCATTCCAGCCTGCCACAGTCTAAGCTAATAGTTTCTTCCCTTCTGTTCCTCCCTGTGGCCCTTGGCAGAGCTCACTTCTGTCCTCATTACCTGGGATGCCCACTCACATCATGGAGACTCCCTTGCCAGTTCCCTCGGCTGCTCCATTTCAGCTCGTGGGACTTCAGGGACTCAACTTCCTGAAAAAATTAAATTGAAAAACTTCCTCCCTGATAACTTAAGACCTTGTGTGGAACTTAGCTCTCCTAGGAGCCAGAGGGAAAGAATAATAAGCAGCTGTACTCGTTATCTGATTGGCAGCCCCAGAAATGTTATTCCTGGCTCTCAGGTGGCCTTCTATCCGGAAAATATAAACTACAAATACCTTTAGGTCAAAAAGGGAGCATCTTGGCATCATAAGCAGGTATATGTATATGAATGCACAGTAGTACACAGTGGAGGAGGCCTCTTTTCTAGAACCTGAAGGTCCCTGAGCTAAAGGAAGGTCAAAGAATGGACAGAGAGAAAGAGAACTATATAGCAAGAGCCTCAGCCTTTTATTTACCACTGAGAGTAAAAGAAGACAGCCATTTGGCAGGCCAATGGGAGAGACCAGCACACATATTTCAGTATGAGAGATAAGAGCCCTTCTGGGAAAGATTTGCCCTAAGGAAGGAGTTGATACATGAATTTGTAAACAGTAACTCAGCCAGGGAGGATGGAGATGACTTTGAGTACCGTGTGAGGTTCGTCACCAGATCGGACAGGTATGACCCAGAGTATCTACAACTCCACAAGA
This sequence comes from Halichoerus grypus, assembly GCF_964656455.1. NCBI lineage: Eukaryota > Metazoa > Chordata > Mammalia > Carnivora > Phocidae > Halichoerus > Halichoerus grypus. The sequence goes on along the minus strand of NC_135725.1, from coordinate 33,911,093 downwards.
GTTTCTTAAGGAGTTTCTTCTACATAAGTCATTTTGCTTGTAACACAAAACCTCAAACTCTTAGCCAAGCAAATGGCCTGGAGTGGAAACCTAATCCAAGAGTTAGGCTAAAAGGAGAATGTGAGGAAGACTGGTACAAGAGTTCTCAAATAGGGAAGGAGAAATTAAGCCAGTCTGATTCTTCAAGAAACTTATTTAATCAAGGCAACAAATATTTTTTGAGCACCAACTATGTGTAGATGTTTTATTGTTTGTTTGTTTTTTAAAGATTTTAAGTAATCTCTACACCCAATGTGTGGCTCGAACTTACAACCCCGAGATCAAGAGTCTCATGCTCCACTGACTCAGGCAGCCAGGCACCCTGACATTTTATATTTAAATTTTATTTAACAAATGCTTCTACTGAATGTATTCTGTGCCAGACACTAATATTTTATAAATATAAATTTACTTAATTCTCATAACAACCCTGTAAGTTAGCTGCTATTATCATCCCCATTTTGAAGGTTAAAAAAAAAAAAAAAACCCTCGGTGCAGAGAGAGCCTAACTAACTTGCCCCTGGGCTATACATTTATTGTGGTAGAGCCAGTCTTTTAAGTTCTGTGGATATGTCAATAAACAAGAGACCAAAATTCATGTCCTCATCAAATTTATTTCTACTGATGATTTTGGCCTGGACATTTGGAGAATCAGTGGTACTGGGAAGAGAAACTAAAAAAAATCAAATGGTGAATGCCAGCAGCAAAAGCTATGTGGCAGCAGAGGCCTTAGAAGGAAGTGTGAGGGAGGTGGTTGCAGATGATAGAAAAAAATTAAAGATCAGTGAACTCACAGTGAGGGCCCAACAGAATAAAGAGGTCCCAAGAACATTCCTGTTCCCAGCCATGTTCATATCCATGAGGCCCAGATTCTTCTGAAAGCCCCGTGGGGCCCAGCTCCAGGGCTGCATTTTGGATCCTCTTAACCCTGCAATAAAACCACCACAACTGAAGTAACCTGAGGGGATTTTTGTTCTTCACATTTGTAAGAGCTCCCAACATTCAGCCCCGTGGAGCCCTAACCCCTCACAAAAGCAAGGACTATAAGAAACACGACCAAAAAAGGCAGGGTACACAAGTCAGTTTCCTTGACAGGTTAAGCGAATGAAGTTGCACTATGAGACGAGCACAGACACAGGAGACACCAGGACAGGGTGACAACTCTTCCTGCTTCAGGGAAGTGTGGGGCTAGCAGAGTGAGGTCACTGGGTGTCCAGCTCAGCTTAGAATGGTGGTAGCTGTCCTAGCTCTACAATCCCCAACCTCAGGCAGCAGCAGGGCCCCAGTATAACCTCACTGCATCTCAGACATTACAACAGTGGCATCACCCACACTGGTTTCTGGGCATAATGTGGGGGTAGCTTCAGCATTATCAACAGGACACAGAAGAAAGGCCCTCTCCCTCAGCCTGGAGAGCAGTGACAGCTGAGAATGCTGACATTCTTGAAGTCATATTGGAGAACAAAGGAAAATGGCAGTTACCATGTGGAAACCAAGAGGATTTATTTATGAGCACGTCAAGATGCTCCTTGGGGACTCTCAGAAATAATTGGGAAGCACTTGATAGGAGACTGCAATATTGCAATAGCATCTTATACTTAAGACAAAAGTATGCTGTTTTTTAGATTTTCACTGAGAACCCATTTAAAAATTCAGGCTGATGAGACCAAAGGGAACAAGAATAATTCTTTTCTTTGATTTTCTGTCACCTCACCTTGGTCAGTGCTGTGCTGCACAGGGAAGGTGATGTTTACTAAGGCTGTGCCAAATCCCCTTGGTCCTCATTCTCACCTCTGCTGTGTCTCAGGAAGCCACATTCCAGAGCACTGAGTCAACGCTCACACTGGTAGGGAACATTCAGCAGGAAGCTTCAGCAATCCTGATGCAAGTTGGAAGTTTCTTGGCAAGGGCTGGCTCATTGGAATGCAGTCCATTAGGCAGGAAAGGCGGCAGTAGCTGTAGAATCGTAAGCTCTTCAGAGCTGGGAAGGTCCATAGGGATGGCCTGTCTCATTCCCTCACATCACAGATGGGGGAATTGAGAGCAGTGTTCTGTGCCTCTCTGCAGGAATTTCATGCGACCATGCCCTTCCCTCATATCAAGCTGTACCAACTCCTCCTGCTCCCCCAAGATGAGTGCCAATGCTCCCAAACACCTAAGCAAATTGGTTTTCTCATCTCCCCTCTTTCTTCCACTTGAGTAAGATAATACTTGGGAAAGCTTATTGTTGACCAGAAACACTAACCTAAGTTAGGTGGGCTACGTAGTTTTGTAGTTTTGCACATGAAGCAAGGACTCCCGAGGTTGTAAGAACGAAGATGAAGGTGCAGACAATGAGGATGGTGATGGTGGTGATGATAAAGAATAGTAACACTAATAACAGTTAGCAGCTCCCACTTTTAAAGCTGGGCAATATGTCGATTACTTGATATATATTCTCTCATTGAATGCTTAACATCACTGTCAAGAAATAGGTATTATTATGCCCAGTATTATGTACTGATGGAGAAACTGAGGTTCAAATGTCAAGAGACAAACACCAGGTCACAAAGTTATTGGTGGTAGAGGGGAGCTTTGTACCTAAATCTGCATGACTGTAAAGCCCATCCCTCCTCACCTCTTGTTAGATGTTGCTCAATATCCACTTTTTCATCTCAGAAAGGGAGGGAGGTCAAGTGTCTAAGGAGCTGGGCCACACTGGGCTGGGAGAGTGTTTCTAACTTAGTCCTTAGTTCTTTGTAACTGGTTCCCACTGGCCAAGTCCCTTTGCCTCCCCCTGCCCCCCGCCACCTCCTTGAAGGTCCCAGACATTTTGTTTGTCTGGGGGAAAAAAGCCTGGCAACTCAAAAGTCTTCTTAAATTATAAAAATTCTAGTCTCTTATTCAATGGAGGGAGAAAACCTAGAGGCAGAAAGAGGCCTAGAGAATCAGTCTTGAGGAAAATCAAGTCAACCACATTTCCCATCCTATTCATTTTCTAACCCATTGAAATGGGATTCTAATTGCATAAAACAACTAATTTTGTTCATTAAGGTTCAATTAAATTAATCTGAAATTCAGGATAATGGCACTGTTGAACAGCCATATTAAAGATGAAACATAATCTCTCTTGACTCCATTTCCTTTGACAAAATAAAGTTCAGCTACTAATGAGCTCGTGCTACAAGGTCTCTTTTATAAACGGCAACAAAGGGTGCAAATTTGTGAGCAGCAATTTTTATTATCATCAACAACCATTTCTTTTGTTATCAAAATATGCAGAAATTATTGTGGGGCCTTTTTTCTCATTCTGGCTTTGATGGGAGGAGGCATTAAATAAATAATCTTATCACACTGGAGTCACACAGTGAGAGCCTGCAGGGGGTGGTCTCAAAGCCTTGATTCAGGGCATTCTGTGGACTAAGCAGACATTTCAATTTTTGGCTTTTAAAGGCCTCAGACAATCCCTCCCCTAAAGTCCAAATCTCTGTTTCAGGGCAAACAAGAAGCATTTCTCCCTACCTAGGTAGCCTAGCCCATGCCTTTTTCTGACCTAAGGAAGAACCTGCGCTCTAGAGTCAGGGAAGCAATGGGCAGCCTGTCTAGGTAGTCTGAGTCAGCCTCTGAGAATGAGCCTTCCCACCCTCTGGTGATACCTGGCCCTTTCCATTGGCAGCCACCAGAATGGCTCCATGCCGCCATTTCCCTCCTCAGGGCCCTGCTGTGTTCACAGTTAGCCTCAGTTGGCAGAATGTACACCCCTGGTCAGCAGTTCTGAGACTTTTAAGCCTGGTAATATTAACTTACTATCTGAACCTAAGACAAATGCCATCAGTCCCCAGCCCAGTGATAGCATAATTCTGTGTGGCATTCAACCAAGCAAGTGGCTGGCATTCAACCAAGCTTAGTGAGGGTCTGTTATGTACAGGGGATCTCAAGGAATATGGAGATGAATAGGGCCCTATATAGCAGGGGGTGAATAGTGGGTGTAAAATAAGAGGTCCACATCTTTATCCAAAATCCATAGGACTAGATTTATTTTGTGTGAGTTCAGAGGTTTTAGTATTTCAGAAAGGCAATTTCATACCTAATATCCCATATTATCTAACACCCAACATGACTATCCTATAGTGGTATGTTTGAATATTCATATTAAGTGAGATAAAGAATATAAACAGCCTCCTATCAGTTCAGGTCAGGTCAAGTTTCCTACTAAATGACTTAGGAGTTATAAAAAATCTTCTAGGAGCAAAAGAATAGCCACCCAGGAGAGGAAAGGGCCCTGGGAGGGAAAGGGGTGACTAGATCATCCATAATATTCCTGCAAGGGGCCAAGTTGCAGTGAACTGAGAGAACTGACCTCTATGGAGGGCCTGGGGGCTGACTGTAGGGTATGAAAGTCCCATCAGTGAACGTGGGGCCAGGGATTCATCTTTCTCCAAAGAGCTGCTGCAAAGGGCTGTGCTCTAGTGTTCCCAATGGCCGTTGGAGCTGAGGGTCACACTCCCCCACAATCTCCTGGGCCCCACCTTCAAGGGCAGCTCTGTGGCCAGGGTGTGCCTTCCCCCTTTGTGGTCTGTCTTCCACTAAGAAGACCCACCATGACCACCACCACACTCACAAACCTGGCCAAACCAACCTGACAAGTCTTCATTTGGCCAAGTGTGTGTCCTCTTCTCAAATGGGTGAGTATATTAAATAATATGTCCAGGAGAACCCTTCATACTCAAAATACAGTCTCATGAAAATATTATTCTTAGGACTCTCAGTTTCAGAAATGTTCTTTAAAACACCATAATATATGAAGACAGAATGAATACCACTGAATTAAAACTAAGTAATTCTGGAATTAGGGAGTAGTGATGGCTGCACAACCTTGTGAATATACTAAAAACCACTGGATTGTACATTTTAAAAGGGTGAATTTTATGCTATCTGCACTATCAATTTAAAAAAAAAGCTAAATAGTCAAAAGAAAAAGTTGATTCAGTGAAATGACTTTCAGCTCCACTCCACTCTCATGACCATACCCTGAAACTTATCAACACCCAACTGTATAAATTATAAACGAATCCCTCTTCTTCTGCCCACAGCTTCTGATCTTGAAAACCTCTCCTCCTCTCATCCTCTGCCCTGCAATTTAGCAGTTCTCTTAGTTTCCCATTGATAAACTGCAACATACTTAGTGGCTTACAACAACACAATGTATTTTTTTTAACTTTCTGGAGGCCAGAAGTCTGACATCAGTTTCACTGGGCTAAAATCAAGGTATCAACAAGGCTGGTTCCTTACAGAGGCTTTAGGGGAGAATCTATTTCCCCTTTTCCATCTTCTAGTAGCCACCCACATTCCTTGGCTTCTTGGCTCCTGCCTCTGTCTTCAAAGCAGATCACTTCGCCCACTTCTTCCTTCAACATGTCTGCTTTTCAGTCTCTGAACCTCTTGCCTCCCCCTTGTATGGACCCTTCTAATTATATTGGGCACATCCAGTTAATTCAGGATAATCTCCCCATCTCAAAATATTTAATTTAAAAGCAACTATGAAGTCTCTTTTACCATGTAAGGTAACATATTCACAGGTTTTGGGGATTAGACTGTGGACATCTTTGGCAGGGGGGAGGGTATTAATCAGTGTTTTATAGCCATCCACTTCCTACATCCCTTTATTTTCTCCCAGTCAATTCCCTCTTGACATCAACTACCTTTCTTTTTCAACCCAGACTAATGGGGAGGAAGAAACTATTCTCTAGCATCTTTAATTCTCTCACACCCTTTTCCATACACCAAACCCACTAGAAAGCTCCTTCCCGAAACAATTCTATAATCTGCCTTTTCTGCTCTTATCATCAAGAATTCAGTCTCCGTGGATGAAATCTCCTTTTCTGTGTGTAAGACGACCAACCATTCCACCTCTGCTCTCAATCTCTTTTCCTTCTTTCAGGATTCCTCCATCAATTGTTCTCTTTAGATCTTCAATTTCTAGACCCCTGCTGTTAGTAATAAATTATTTTCTCTCATCTTAAAGAAAAAGTGAGGACTCTTCATTCTGGATAAGGGGGAGAAGACTTAGTTCTCCCTACTCCTCCTGGCTAAGTATAACTAAAAGTCATGGACATAATAGAACAACCATAAGAAGACTATGAAATGTTGAAAGAAGCAAGAAGACTACCTAGGGGCTTCAGGATCTAAGAACTACATAGGAATGTGTTCTCTGAGTTTTCTTCTTATGTCCCATATATCCTGGACTTGGAAATGGAGGAGTCTGAAAGCTGGAACCACCAACAGGCACAGGGGAAAAAAACCAAAACAAAACAAAAACACTTAAAACTTGCTCCCTATAGTCAAAGGACCCAGAAAGGAGCAGCACAGCAGGACAAAATCCTTTCTGACAATATTGTACCCCAATCAAACATAATGAATGGTCCCTGCCTGCATAATCTCAGGAGAGACCAAATGGAGAGTTTGGATTTCTGTCCCTCACATGGTGGCAGCAAGTGAGCTGGGGTGGTACTCCCCCACCCCAGCCTCAGTGTTGTGCTGGTGGAGACCAAGTGGGGAGTCTGGACTTCCACCTCTGTCCCCTAATTACCGAAGCCTGGAGGTTCTGGGTGGCATTTCTGTCCCTGTTAGCATGCTACCAGTGGGGACCGAGTGGGCTTTCCAATAGCAGGAGGCAGTGTTCCTCACTTTTTCAACCAGAGAATGGAAGGGTAACCTTAGAGAGCAGAGATCTAGAGAAAGGAATTCTATAAATATGCACAAGAATTTGCTGACCAACTCACACATGAAACTGATTTACATTAACTCACCAAAAAGTCTGAGAACTGAACTAAAGTGTGGAACAGTACCCTGGTTTGCAGAGTGGCCTCTCAGTAGCACACAAACAAAGCAGATCAGAAGAGCTCTGAAAACTAAATTGTCGTTGGAACCACAGCGCACAAAAGTAGGCCAGGACCTAAGCACTAAACCAAAACAGGGTGACTGCTGGCAAAAAGAAAAGATTTAAATATAATCCAAAGTCTTCTAACATAATATTCAAAATGTCCAGGTTATAATTGAATCATTTGTTGTGACAAGAACCAGGAGAATCACTTGAATGAGAAAAGACAATCAACACACAGTAATACCAAGATGAATCAGATGTTGGAATTATCTGACACAGATTTAAAGTAGCCATCAGTAAAAAACAATAAATAAAAAATAAAAAAATAAAGTAGCCATCAGAAAAATGCTTCCATGAATAATCATGAACTATTTTGAAACAAATGAAAAAATAGAAAATTTCAGTGAAGTAGAAAATATAAAAGAGAACCAAATGGGAATTATAGAGCTGAAAAATACAATAACCAAAATAAAAAATTCATTCAGTGAGCTCAATAATAGTTTGGAGATGACAGAGGGTAGAATCAGTAAATTTGAGGACAGATCATTAGAACTTACCCAAACTGAACAGAGAGAAAATAGACTTATCATCAGTGGGGGTGATGGGTGGCTCAGTCGGTTAAGCATCTGCCTTTGGCTCAAGTCATGATTCCGGGATCCTGGGATCGAGCCCGGTGGTGGGCTCCGCGCAGAGTCTGCTTCTCCCTCTCCCTCTGCCCCTCCCCCTGCTTGTGTTCTCTCTCTCTCTTGCTCTCTCTCTCTCAAACAAATAAAATCTTTAAAAAATTTTTCATCTCTTAAAAAAAAAAAGATCAGGGACCCATGTAAGAACAACAACAAAAGACCCAACATTTCTGTCACTGAAGTCCCAGATGGAGAGAAGAGTGTGGAATTTAAAAAAATATTCCAAGAAATAATGACTAAAAATTTCCCAAATTTGGTGAAAGGCCAAGAAGTTAAACAAATCCCAAATGAAGTAAACCCAAAGAAATCAAAGCCAAGACACATTATTGTCAAGCTTCTGAAAACTAATGACAAAGAAGAAAATCTTGAGAGAGAAAGGGGAGGGGGAGAGATTGAGGGAGGAAGGGAAATGGGAGAAAGAGGTGATGCCTGTCCAACAGGGAACACCAATTTGAATGTTAATGTCATCTGAAATCACTTGAAATGCTCTTACCAAGGTCACTATTGGCCTCCTAATAAACAATTACATGATCTTACTTGGACTCTGCTGCATTTTCTCTCTGTCAACCACGCCTCCTTTTTGGGAACACTGTCTTCCCTTGCTGTCTGGGACATCAGAGCGTCCTGGTTTTCCCTTTCAGTGCTCATTCCCAGGCTCCTCTTTTTCTACCCATCTGTTGAGCTCTCCCAGAGTTCTGACCTCTCTCTTCTCATTTGTTGTCCTCTTCACACAAGACATGCTCTCTCTCACAGTTTTGTCCACTGTTCACCTAGATTTAAGTTGGGTTTACTGAGGTGATATTTACATCTAGTAAAATCCACCTATTTCAGCATTCAGTTCTATGATTTTTGACAAACATACAGTCCTGCTACCACCACCATAATCAAGAAAAAGAATATTTCCTCCACCACCACCCAAAATTCCTTCATACCCCACTTTGTTGTCCATCCCTCCCCCACCTCCAGTCCTTGGCAAGCACCGATCTTTCTTCTGTCTCTATAGTTTTGCCTTTGCCAGAAGGTAGATTCCATGCATTTTTAAACATCTACCAATAAAAATGATGCCTTCCTCATTTATACCTCTAGTGCTGTCTTCTGGGCTTCAAAGTTGTCTATTCAACGTCTTTTGTTTGGGTCATGTTTAGAATCCTTTTTTGTTCATGCATCAAGAGGGTTAAGTGATTTACAAGTTACTTAGAGCCTTAGTTTCCCTCCATGAAAGCAGGTAATGTTACTTTGTTGATTTCTTGGGGGAGGTTAAACAAGGTAAATAAATGCCACTAAGGAGCCTACCAGGCTTGGTATTCACAATAGATACTCAAGACATCGTTAATATCATCTGCTCTTAATGAAGTTCAATTTCTTCAAGGGTCCTGCACCTACTGAGGATGGAGTGTGAGATTTCTGAGTTGTTAGTCCACTTGCTGGAGAGGTCAGGCCTCCTCAGAGGCCAGGAATCTTTCTCCCCACCAGTCAGTGCTATATGTCTCTAACAACATACTGGGCGAAAAAGCATGAGTAACATTTGCAATGACTGCAAATCTGAATTCTCAGAAAGAGATTGTAGTACAATTGAGTTTTGCAACCAACCAATTATAAATCATGTAATGAAAATGCCTCTAGTTAGCTTCAAGTTTATGAGGCTGATTAATATCTGAAATAAAGTTTCATTTCAGATCCCTTTTACTTAAAGGCAAAAAAAAAGAATGCACAATGTTATTTTGCAGCATATACTACTCCAATATGATTACTCACAAGACCTCCCAGTCATTAACAGTACCATACACATTTCAGCCTTGTTTCACATTGGATGGGTACAGGGAGAAGTGACAGACCCATTCACTCCTACATCTTTGTATTCTGAGTCTACATGTTTTCATACACTATTAGCCAGTAGCAATTTAAAATGTATTCCAAGAAGCCATGTGATATTTTAGTGGATGCTTCTTCTCAATTTCTCTCTAGATGAACTAAACAAAAGTACCTTAATAAAAGTAAACTGACAAGAATCACACTGTTCTCATTTCAAACACACATAAAGGAACTAAAATGTTGTGAAATATGCCAGGCAGTTTTTATTAATCCTCTAACCTCCAGAGAAAGGGCTTGCCATTAGATTTACATTAGAATTGTCACAGCTAGCAATTTTTTTAATATCAGAAGCTAGGCTTCAACTGATTTCATGCTACACATACACACTAAAAATGCAGTTAGTGTAACGCAAAGAAATTAAAATTACAATTGAAGTGTCATACAGTAAGTGAAAAAGCTTTAACGATCTGTCTGGTCATGGAGCTAATAATGACTTTACACAGAATGCAGTGAAACAAAGGTGTCTTTCTCAAGAGCCATAGTGCATCTGTGGCCAGCAGTATTTTGCTGAGGCCATATACAGCTGTACTTGGTTACAGGAATATTAGCTAAGTGAGCCTATAAAAAACAGCTGTATTTGAGATCACATAGGACTCTGCACATTTCCTCCCTGTGGCAGCCAATCAGAAATCTTGCTGACAGGCAAACTTGTACAGAACGAATGATCCTATTTAGATTAATTCTTCTTAATGCCTTACACAGGCCTACTTCCCTGGCATATCGTGGAGAAGGCAGGTCAGCTCCATTCAAAACCTGGAGATAGAAAAAACAAGCTTGATTACTTGATAAAATATATGACGATACTGGTAGGGAATGTGGAGTGCTCAATCCCTGTAAAAGTAAGACTGGTGGGCTCTTCCCCAGCTCAGAGTTCAGGCATGAGGCACTCTGGAAAAAGAGCCCTCAGTCCGCAGGCGGTCTGGAGAACTGAGATTTAACTGTGGTTCTGTTATTGCAGTTTCAGTTCTGTACTCTCTACCCAGTAACATGATACATCCTCACTCTTTGCCATGAAACTTTGAAATGCCCTTGAATCCTTGGCTCTGGGCTTTGGCCCATAGGATGTTAACCAACACCACAGAGCAGACTGCAATGTGCTTACTTGGCTGGGCTCACAAGCTCTTCGGCCTCTGCCATTGACATGAGAAGAACATACCTGAGCTAGCACACTGGGTCCAGTGGGATGATGGGAGACATGTGGAGCAGACATGTGAGCTAGCCCAAGGCAAGGTCAGCACAGCTGCCGAGCCAAGCCCAGCTCAGGCCAGCCAACCTGCAGGCCCATAAGCAAAACAAGTGCTTCCCATGGCTGGCCACTGAGATTTTGCAGTTGTCTGTAATGTAGCGTGATTGTGACCATAGTTAACTGAAGCAGTCACTAAGGACTCTGTGACGCTGGGCAATCTCTTCCCTGCCTGTCCTCCACAGCTCATCTATAAAGTGAGGGGAGGGACTGGAGGGTCCATACAGCCTTTTTTAAAGGTAACCGGGGACCAAGAAACCTGGGATGAAAAAAGCTCCAGACTCTAGGTGCTCAGAGTTCTTCAAGGCCTAGAAGGAGCTGAGGGAAACACTTCAGTTGGCCCTGTGGGCAGGCAGAGGAGCCTTTATGCCCAGGGACATGTCTGAAAGGTCTGGCAATGTGTCCAGTTATGTAAAAAGTCTGTGAACGAAGAAGGGCCTGACAAACTTTTTAGACAGCTCCTAAAGAAAACTTGTTTTTCTGTTGATTTAAACATAAACAAAAAAGCAAGTCAGAAGCAGAATTGGAGAAAAAGGAAATCTTTATTTTTAAACACTAGTACATTTTCAGGCTGTTTTAAAAAGGAAAAATCATATTAGTTGAAAACTATGCATCAAAGCATATTTATTTAAACTCTAATTTTACAAACACATAATGAAAGAAATATATTTTATAAATATCTACTCAGAATATTATGAAAAAAAAGTGTTTAAAAATAACAGCCCCAGATCTCCCTCTTTAAATATATAAAATTCCCATACAATTCATAAGAATTCTTTCTCAAGAGCCAAAAATTTCACAAAGGCCAACAACTCAGTTCTCATCAGACACAATCAAAAGTAATAGGGATATAAAAAAATGTAAAAGTTCTGTACAAGGGAAATTACAGATAGCACACGGGTAAATCTCATTACCATACAGGCCATTTGTGTTTTAAAAATGTTTTATAAAAACTGCCATTTAAAACAAATAAGTGAGAGTCCTTCCCTGACTGTGGAAATTATATAAATTATCACCCTCTTACCTGGGTATCGAGGCTCCCACTTGCTGGGGTTGGGGAGAGAAGTCTCCATGTGTTTCCTAAGGGCCTAATTAGGCCACAGGTGAGGACCCACCTCCTCTGTCAGTGCCTCTTTTTGGTGGGAGATTCACTATTATTTCCTTTCACTTAGACAAATTCTTTGGGATCACTGAAGACAATTGCTCACAAGTGAAAGCAAGACTAGGGGAGGACTTCAGATTGTTGTGTCCAATTAATAACACTTGTAATCTGTGGTCCAGGTGACCAAACTCTGAAAAGCCTAATTTTCCACTGTCAGAGACATACCCCGTCACCTACCCCAGTGAAACACATCGCACGGCCCCAAGGTTGTCCCTTCATCTTTCCTTTTCTGGCCCACGTTGCTCTGTTGCCTGTAGCAGCATTATGCAGGTTATTGTCTCTTCTGACATTTTTTCTGAAAAGAGCTCTTCAAAAAAGTGCGGTACACAGGATCATCCACATATTCATTCTTAAACCTGGAGCTCAGCACTCTTTGTCTCTTTTTCTCCCCTTGGATTATGTCTGCTCCATAAAATGTGTCTTCAAATCGCATATCAGAGGCTGTGGACTAGAAAGAGCCAGCGTCACGCTACAGAAAGCACAGCATTTGACCATAACAAGAATGGACAAAGATCTGATCTAGCCAGCTCGGGGTGGCGTGCAGAGGCCCGGCCACTAGCCCAGGATTTGGGGCCTCCCACCTGCTCCATCCAGGCTCCTGCTTCCATGTAGCCCCAACTTTCTTCAGGATCTCCCACCCCCAGCAGAAGCAGGATGAAAGTCTTCTCATTTAAATCTCCCTCACTCGCCATCTCCCCTCTGGCTCTTTTCCAACCAGGTTTTTGACAAATCTATCAACAGTCATCTCTAATTCACCCCACTCCTATTTACCTCTGGGCCTTCCCTGAAACTGTCCTTGCTTCAGTCCAGTTCCTATGACACTTTTTCATCCTAAATGTATTTGACTATTCTGTCACCTAAGTATTGCTGGAATTGCGCTCTTCTCTGACACTTTATAAGCCCTTCCTCCTGCCTCTCTTCTTCCTCTGGTTGCTCACTGTTGATGTCTCAGGGGCTCTCCTTTCTTAACTATCTGTTCAACTCTGATGCTCCTGGTGTTTTGCATTTCTCCTCTGCACATATGCTCCCTGAGCCCTCACACCCACACTCCTGGCTTCAACTCCTGCTTCTTCTCCAAGGATGCTCACGTCTCTCACTCCAGTTCAGACCTCCTTCTGTGCACAGCCCTGCATGTCCAACTGCTCAGCAGGCATCTCAGAGTACTGATCCCAGAGGCACTTCAAATAAACCTGCCCTAAATTGAACTCACAGTCTTCCCTCCCCATTACTAACCTTCCTATATTCCATACATGGCATAGTTATCCTATCCATGTAGCTACACTGTTTAGAAACCTAACAGTCACTATAAATGTCCCCCATCCCCAACACGTTCAGGTCCCCTTCTACATGTTCCTTGAAGCCCTCCATCCTTTCTTCTTTGTCCCTGCTGGCCCCATGGCACAGGCCTCACATTTCCTCCCCTAAACCACGGCAGCAAATGCCGCACCCCCAGGCTATTTTCTACAGTACCACTAGAAGAACGTGCTCTACAAACTAACCGATTATATGACATCCCTGATTATCGTCTCTTTCAATAGCTTTGCTGCCTTTGAAGATGGCATCCAAGCTCTCTAGACCCACATAACTTAGCAAAATCCTACCCCATGTGCTGGTCAGATAGAATTACTTGCAGTTCCTGGCCACACCTTACTGGCTCATGCTTTTCTGTCATTGGATGTACTTTCCCTTTGCATGGACACTGTTCAATTTTCTCTGCCACAGGCAAACCTGAGGGCCCTTCTTTTGGTTCCTATAAGACTTTATGTGTCAATGCAGTAGAATGAGGTCAGTGGCAGAGATGAGGGGCAGTTAACTTTCTCCCCACCAGGGATTCCTTGAACCCCTTGAGTGTGAGGATATTAGGGAGTACTGATTTTGACATGTTCTCCACACCCAGCAACTCAGTCACTGCTCAATTAAGTGTTAGCCAGGTGGAAGGAATGTGGGCCTTTTCTGTTATGCTCAGGTAAAGGCTACGTTAAGACACTACTTTTGCTTCTCAATTCCCTATTATTTTGTCTCCTAAAATGCATTTCTAACTGATTTTCACGAGGTAGATCACTCCAGAGGATGCCAATGCCCAGTGCATCTACTGTCACTGAGGCCACCTGCCCTGGTTGGAGACAGAGACAGAGTCCCAGCTTTGAGGACTTGAAACACATGGTCAGTCATGAAAAAGAGATAAACAATGGAACAGTTACAAAGAAGCTTGAAAACTAAAAAATGGACCCAGGTGCACAGCGGGCATGTTCCCCGCCAGTTCACGAGATGGTTATCCAGGGTAACAGGCTACCTGCATGGACCCCCACACACTACCTTGTTTCACTCGGGAAGAAAATAAAAGATTATGGGTTGGTTGGGCACCCTCTGCCATTAGGAGAAAACATTTTTGTTTCATTCATTCTTGGCAAAGTACTTCCTATGAGTAATCTTTCCCTTTTATAAGTGCTCAAGTTATCAAAGGAGAAAATAAAACATCTATGAAAGTGTTGCTACTGTGTGAGAACAGCAAAAGTCAGCCTCTCAGATACAGTAATAAAACCGATTTACCAGCAGCTCTACTTAATTATGCACCGTTGCCATGGTTATTCTGTGAGACAATAAAAGGTAATAGGGCCATTTCTGAGGTTAGTGGGAAAGAACCCCTGCAAAATCACCGAGGTGGACTGCTGACTCTTTTGAAAAATTTCTTCCCAAGTCAGCGTGTGTCTGGGCGAGCAGCAGTCATTAAAATATGAGGCCTCCTATTTAGCAGTGAGGCTGCTAACCCACCCCTCCTTTAAAAAAACAAAAGAGATTTCTCTAATCATAAAATATCTTCCATCAATGAGTTTTCCAATTAGATTTGTTTCACCAACTGGAAAAAAAAATAGCAGTCATAGATAGACCAACCAAGGGCCAGAGGGTTATATACAAACCTGAAGGAAAGGCTGGATTGCTATAACAGGAGCACATAAGTCTTCGATTCAATAAAAACAGAGGTAGCAAACTGGATTTAGTAACTATGAGCCTTTGTTCCTGAAGATATTTTCTATTAGGTTCAATTGTTTGACATAACAGGTTACACTCAGATAATATATGTGATTTACGTATTTTTTACTGACTCTTTTTAATTAAAAAATTTTCTCTGAGAATTAAAGAAAAAGGATGTTGGTGTGATTGTTCAGAGAAATGGATCTTAGGAAATTCAGGAGCTGGGTTCAAAAAAGTCTATGCAGGAAGGCAACCTGGTATTGAAGACAAATCTATTATGGAACAAAGAGATTGTGATCTGAGCAGAAAGTAAAAGGCGTTCTTTTAATATGATTAAGAAACAGTATTTGAAATTTACAAAACCCAGCTGGTGCTTAATCACATATGCATTAGAAAATCAAAGACCTGAGAGACTTAGAGAGGACTACCTACTCCATTCCCCATCCTTCAATCTCTAGGTGAATGAATGAATGAATGAATGAATAGAGGAGGGGGAGCAAGGGAGGGCAGGGAGAGGAGGGAGAATCTATGGAAGACAGGAGCACAGCATGAGAGGCAGCCATCTTTGGCATCTTGAAGAAGAAAGTTGTTCTTAAGAGATTTTTAAGATGTAGGGCATGGACAGATTTCTTAGATCTTTTTTTAGGAATTAACCAATGTCTTTACATGAGGAATATTTGATTTTCTCTTCCCTGCAGTTTATCTGCTTTCAGGTGTGTGGGTCCCCTATGTGTCACGTTTCTCCCGGATGAGCAGCAGAGCTGATACTATCACTGTGCTCTTGATATGCTCTGAAAGACCTTCCTCTCAAGGATGAAGCTCAGAAAGTCAGTTGATACCTGCTGCAGTTACCCTGTTCCCAGGACCCCACCTGACTGGAAAAGGAGCTAAATGTACAACTGAAGATTTAAGGAATCCAAGGATTTTCCAAATTAAGGTAACTCTATCACTGCAGAAAAGTATATCATAAGCATTCACTGAAAACTAAGGGTGTCATTTATTCTGAAAAAAAATTTCATTTTAGTTAAAAAAATCCCATTCAAATTTCCCTGTTCAGGATTTATTATTTTGCAGATGTAGTAGATGCAATTCTAAATGAGTAAAATTGACTTCATTTCAGGGTCCACTAAATATTTTATGATACAATAATGAAAACTAAGTTATTGTGAATTATATTTTTTAACAACTTCAGTTTTGATTATTTGTCCATGTTTATTTGTCTTTTTAATGGCATGTATAAAGCTTGAAACTAAAAACGTTTTCTTTTTTTAAAAAAACAGCTTTAGTATTCCCACACCTAGTTTTGGGGCTTTTTTAAATTCCTTTAGTTATAAAAGTGAGAGCTTGGTTTAATTATGAACTGACACAACCATTAATGAGTTTCTGGAGAGACGTTAATCAATATATGATAAAGCTACAGAAAACCAGACGTTCATTTATACCATGTCCCCTTTAATCTACTACTGAAAACTTCCTTTAATGTTGCTTCTGCTGACAAGATTATAAATGCCTGGATGGTACCTTTGTATGCTCCTAGTGCCTTGCATAGAGTACGTATTCAACAACTATTTTGGTATGCCAGTAAGTGTTAGATCATTTGACCTCATTAGAAAGGAAAACAAGGAACCTGCACTGGTTTCCTGTTTGGGGCCAAAGTTGAGGTTTGCCTAAGTAAGGGAAAAGTTGTACTGGCTTTCCTGAAAATCAACCCAAAGGCCTAAGTATGTTTCTTGCTGGGCTTGGGGAACAGAGAGAGATCCCTGAGGGGTACTGGCCAGCACTTACAAAACGAGCTTTCACTCTCTTGGGTAATTCTTCGTCTAAAGTATAGATATCCTCTCTCTTCATTGCTATCTGGGACCCATCTTCAAATTCAACCTAATGAGAAATAAGACATCATGATATATATATATGTATAATATATGCATACACACACACATATTCATACACAAAGAAGCATTCACCATTTTTTTTCAAGGTTCCAATTAACTACATAAAGAAAGGGAAAAAAGGACTCAACAGAACAAAAAAGAGAACCAGCCAACAACTAAGGAAGGAAGGAGAGCTCTTTCCCTTATCAAACTAAGAAAAACATATGTTTTCAAACAGGCCAAAATTCTTTTTTAATTTAATTTTATTGTTAATCACCATACATTACAATATTAGTTTTTGATGTAGTGTTCCATGATTCATTGTTTGCATATAACACCCAGTGCTCCATTCAATACATGCCCTCTTTAATACCCATCACCAGGCTGACCCATCCCCCCCACCCCCTCCCCTCTAGAACCCTCAGTTTGTTTCTCAGAGTCCACAGTCTCTCATGGTTCGTCTCCCCCTCCAATTCCCCCCCTTCATTTTTCCCTTCCTACTTTCTTTTTTTTTTAACATATAATGTATTATTTGTTTCAGAGGTACAGGTCTGTGATTCAACAGTCTTACACAATTCACAGCGCTCACCATAGCACATACCCTCCCCAATGCCCATCACCCAGCCACCCCATCCCTCCCACCCCCCACCCCCCACCACTCCAGCAACCCTCAGTTTGTTTCCTGAGATTAAGAATTCCTCATATCAGTGAGATCATATGATACTTGTCTTTCTCTGTTTGACTTATTTCACTTAGCATAATACCCTCCAGTTCCACCCACGTTGTTGCAAGTGACAAGATTTTGGGGTTTTTTGATGGCTGCATAATATTCCATTGTGTGTGTGTGTGTGTATATATATATATACACACACACCACATCTTCTTTATCCATTCATCTGTTGATGGACATCTTGGCTCTTTCCATAGTTTGGCTATTGTGGACATTGCAAACAGGCCAAAATTCTTGAAAATTGTCTTGGAATATGTGATATGAAAACTTTATCCTTACCCCCAAAGCAAAAACACAGAAACAAATCTGCTGCTCAAATGATTTCTCAGAACATGAGATTGTGGCCAATTTAGCATTAAGATTGGCTGGGCCTGTAGGTACCATTTGTTTCTTTCAGAGGCTCTGATACCGTATGAGGGAGAAATGATGATATATTTACTCTTGTATAATAATCTTCCTAGATAAAGTAATTTCTCAAGTTCTTAGAGAAATTTTACCTTTCAAAACTCATTTTGTCAAACTGAACCATTCAGCCAGGAAAATCCCAGGTTCTCAACCTCATAACATGTAAACCACAACAATGTGTGAAAACCTTCATCTGAAATGAAAATTTAAAACTTCTTCTTCAGGCTAATCAAATGGCAGCAAATAATTTCATAACCTGTTTTTTCAACATTCTAGATTTTGTCAGAGAAAAGTAAGTGACACTGGCTAACAGAAACCTAGACCATTTGGGGGAAATTCATCAAATGCCTGATTCAGAGTGATTGTTCTTGGTTTAGGTTTAACCACACGTGACCTCTACCAGGAGCAAACAACAAAAGGGATGCAATTAGGACAGAATGTCTAATATGTTCTAACCCTGAACCATTTATGATATTTTTCAAGTCTCCAAATTGTCTGTCTGAATTCTTTACATGTAAGCTCTAAGAATAGCCTTGCACTTTTGTTAAAAGGTAAGTGAAACCATGCAGCTACACTATGTTAATAAAAAGAACTGCTGGAGTTTAAAAAAAATATTACAATAAGGATAATATATATAATCAAATTTCTTACTCATGTACTGCTCACATTTGACTAAGCTGAAACGGTAGGGTGGAATTAGGTCTCGGTCACAGGAGAGCTCCCCCCGTTACTTCCCTGAAGGCTGAGATGAGGAGGCTTCTCTTCCTGGCTTTGTTTTAGCAGAATGGTTTCTTTAATATTTAATTAGGCCAAGGTGTCATCTCACTTATACAATTTGATAGCATAGCTAGAACTACTTGTGCCTACCTTTCTTCTGTTGTAGATAATTTGAAAATTCTAAAAAGAGAGAAAGGCAATTATAAAACTAAAAAGGAGTACGGTGAGATGACCAATCATTCCAGGACCAACGGGTCTCCCGGGATGCAGGACTTTTAGCACTAAAATCAAGGACAGTCCCAAGCAAGCTGGGATGGTTGTTCACCCTAGTTGGGACAGAGCTGAGAGTAAACTCTGGCTCTTCCCTTTACCAGCTGTGTGCTCTTCAACAAATTATTAAATTCATGTAACCCTTTTACCCTCATTCTCCTGGGAGGGTCAAAAAAGTGCATATACTTAGGATATTTAGCACTGTGCAATAGGAATTTTTTGGTTACGTCTATTTTTATAAACATCTTTGCTTATTCAATGATGAGACTGAATAATTAGACACAAAACACAAAATGATCTCAAAAGGGCACTTGGTTTAATGAAGAATTTTAAACTACTTGTACTTGAGAGACAACTTTAATATTAGCCTTAACTTTTTCATTGAGTCTATAAATATGCTTTTAGTTCTATATTGATAGGCCATCATAAATTCAACTGAAGTTAACACACTGATTACTAATTAGCCTGAATTTCAGCATGTCTTCATTATGATACTTTTCATGTAGCTAATAGCTTTGCTGCATATAAGATGCTTCACTTTTGCATTTATTGTTTAACTAAATACAATTGTTTTCTTTTGAAATGATGTAGTAATGCTTCTTTTCTAGGAGTCTCCAGTATTACCAATCTGTCTTATGATTTTTGCCTAATTCTGGACATTCTGATACAAAGAAGTTCCAGCAACTTAACACTATGACAAAGGGGAAAATAGCCTTTACACACACATGCACATACGTGTGTGCAAGTACACACATACACAACATGTATATAAATGTCCTCCCCTCCCTACTCACCTTGGGCTTTTCTAGACCTTAAAAAATGTTCAAGTTTCCCAAAGCTCTTTGACCTCCTTTAATTACCCTGTGCTCTAGTTCCTGGTGCAATGTCTTACAGTGCACTCTTCCACTGATGCCCCTGCCCCTTACCAGTCTTTGAACAATTTCTGTGCTGAAACTGGCAGTCTTATCACTCTCAAGCTGTTTTTAACTTAACAGGCCAGAACCTTATTTTTTCTTCTTTTACTTCAATCCTCCTGTTTTTACTCTACTGCTTAGCTTGAGAACACTGATTTCTGCCACCATGTTACTGAAAGCACTACAATGTACTGATTCTAATAAATGTGTTCCTTTTTAAAGCCTAAAGGAATATAAATGCACATCTGCCATCCATATTGTTTCCCTTGTTAGAGTTTACTCATTCTCATTTCTGATAGGGACAAAATATTTTCATTGTTTAATTGTATATGTACTCTTTAGTAATATGTAGCGTTCCCTCGTGAACAGAATATCCAACCGATTGTACTTTTCGTGAACTAAGCCCTTCTCTAAGCTTAGGTGGCCACAACTGTGTCAGTGCATAATTGATCGGGATTGAGGAGACACCCAATGGGGGTGTGTCTCTCAGGCAAAAGCCGCCCATTCAGGGGCTGCTGGCTGATGAAGAGCCATCATTGTCTTGGCTTACGGTGAGATAAAGGAGCCAATTAGTCTCTCCCCATATGATGTACACACAAGAAAGCAGCCTACCATCCAGTCGCTTATTTTTGTGGCCTAACTATATTCTTTACAATTAAACCATCCACCAAATGCTATTAGTTTCCCAGTGTTGAACTTGATAATAAAACTCCAATATGCGGGTCGTTTGACACCAAGTCTTTGCCTCCTTTATAAAATAAGAGGTGCTCCAAATTCATGTGGTTTATTGATCAGCAGTACAACGGATATACATCTGCCCTCTGGCTTCTCCTGTCCATCTCAGCAAGCATCTCACACAGGACAGCACTCACCTGGTACATGTGGGCAACATTTGATCCCAGATATTTTGCTCCATAGAGTTTGCCATCAGGCCACTTGACTTGCACGACTTCTCCCTCAGCAGGAGGGCCCAGTTTCACACAATCTCGGCTCTGTGGAAGAAATAGAGACAGGCTTTTCAAGGCAAGTGTCTAAGTGACTGCATTTGGAACTTAGCAAACGATCAACTCCTGGCAATTAAAAGGAGTTATTGTCTCTGTGTTTTATGGATTATGATCTTGCATGGGTGTTCAGGGGAAGAGATATGAGCCAAAGGAGTACTTAAAGATTCAGCCTCCATCATAAAACTGCAAAGGAGCCACCATAAGCCAAGCAGGAAAAGAAGAGCAGCATTTACATTTGCTACTTGACGAAGAATCGTTCAGAGGGTAACTAAAATATGCACGGAAACTCCTTTAGCTGAA
This sequence comes from Halichoerus grypus, assembly GCF_964656455.1. Lineage (NCBI taxonomy): Eukaryota > Metazoa > Chordata > Mammalia > Carnivora > Phocidae > Halichoerus > Halichoerus grypus. The sequence continues at coordinate 33,890,048 of NC_135725.1, read as the reverse complement.
GAAGAGACCAGCTCATGATTTACAACACCTGACATTTATACAGTATTTTGCAGTTAACCAAATGCTTTAACATACAACTCATTTGATCCTCAATAATCACTCCACGAAGTAGGCAGAGATTATTAATTATCCCCATTTTACTGACAAGGAAACTGAGCCTCCAAAGGGGCTCCTTTAAGTTGTCAGAATCTCTGGAGGAGTGAAGCTGAATGGGAGAATAGTAAGAGTTGGGACACACAGGTGGAAATGGGGCCAGAGAGGAACAGAGTGAGGTCCAAGCCGGCAAAACAGCAAGGGAAAAGGAAGGCAAGAAGCACCTGCAGCGTGGCAGCCGAGGCTCGGAGGGGAGTGTGCTGTTTAGCAGGCCTCCTCAGATCCTTGGACCTCCCTGGAGAGGCACGCTTCTGCCGGCCGCCTATTAAGTGACCACCCCTCTTCCTTCCACGGGCATCCATGGAGGCACCCATAGCCAGTCTTTCATTTCATGCCTTCTACTCAACAGTGCCTCCTCCTAAGAGCAAAGCCTGTAGTCCATCTTGAAAGGTGCTTTGTTTTTTGGTGGGGAAGGGAGGTAACAGGTCAAATAAAATGTTTTCACAGACATAGTTTGCAAACTCTTAAATTTGTATGTATTGGGTATGACAGAAAAATTTTAATACAAATGAATTAAATACTTGACCTCTTTGGTAAATTTTTTGCACATTTAGCAATTTGTGTTTTGCTAATACCTGTATTTTACTGATGAGGCCAATCTCACTGATCGAAATGCACACTTGACCAATCAAGCTATAAATGCAGACTGGGCATGGTTCTATGATTTAAATGAGAGGCACACACAGGAAATATTTTAGTTGTTTATGACCAGAAATCCACCATCTATTACTTTTCATTATTAATAGAAATTTTGCATTATAAAGGAGTGGCCATTTTATTGTTGGGTTTGGAGTATACATGAGAGGCTCAGCTATTCATTTTTCTCACTGCAGACTCCCTTCCATCTAAAGCTATGGGCAAAGAAAAACTTGTGTGCTCAGAGGCTCTACCAAATTGACAGTCTGCTCTTAGTTAAATAAAAAGTTTCTCCTTGGCCTCTGTAATATTTGACCTCTGGGCATGCAGAATTGAAAGGGTAGGCTGTAGAAATGTATTCCACATATGCCCCTGGGGTTATCATTTCACTTTGCATTTCCCTTCCAAAAATGTACCTGGTACCAAGAACACTGGAGGGTGCAGCTTCTCTATACATACTATTCAGTCTCCTAGGCTGGGAAGCTACATAGGCTCTGGGATAACTGAGCTGAAACCTGGAAGCTTTGGGAATAGGAGTAGGGAGCGGGGGAGGTGGCACAAGAGTGTGTGTCTTCCCGCTCCTAAAGTTTTCTTCCACGCGGAGGAGCTCCATTGGGGTAATGTTCCTGGCTTCTTTTCCACTCTCATTCATCCACTCTTCCAAGAGAATAAGCAATGACTTAATTTTGTTGTTGAGTTCTGAAGGAGACGGCATTTTCCAAACTATGCACCACAGGGCTTTGGGCCACCCCAGCAAACACAGGGGCTCGTGGGATATTTTCAGGGGAAACACAGTGACACTCGTCAGACACCAAGTCTTAAGCTGTTTAGACCTAAGTTACTTAATAGATGGAACTGTGTAAAAAAGATGTGCTGAGATACCCAGGGGATGGGAGCCAGTAAAGTTTGGTAACTGTGGCTTTACTCCCCATGTTCCCTTTCCCTTTGGAGCCACCCTGTGGACAGAGAACTCAAGTTCTGCTCTGCCCCTTCCCCAGAGAGGAGCTGGAGGTGTCCTGCACCCCTGTCACTAGGAGGCCTGCCTAATCCTCAGGTCCAGTTTCAGGTACCCTGTTTGCCCACAGATATAATTATACCACACACTACAACATCTGCTTTATTAGTAATGACGAAGATCTTTTCAGTCTCCAAATCCTGACTCCATTGTCTCTCTATATTGCTTTTCCTCAGGCAAGATAATTCTATTTATTGGGCCCTTCAATCCCAGCCGAAGGAATTCAAGGCCTTGGGGGAACACAGAGGATGCACTCCCTAATTTATTCACCCACCAAATACAACTGCTAAGTAGGAGACTTAGGTTCTTACTTTTAGAGATCTAATCTTTGACAGAGATTTTCTAACATTTAAAATAATTCTTCAAAACAAATCCTAACCTGAAATTTTAAGTACCATATCACCAAAGGTGTGGCAATGGCCATGGAAATGTGGCCTAAGCAAAGTATGAAGATACTTGAGCAATTTATCATAATAATATAGCTTTATTAATAAACTAAACATAAGCAACTTTACCAAGTGAGAAACAACTCTTTTTTTAAAAAAAAAAAGATGTTTGAAAACAAAATGTCTGAGATATGGTTTGATATCTGTCTCACTGTCTATTTGCCCTTTACTCACAAGTCTTAATTAGGCATTGAAAGTACCTGACTTCAGAGCAACTTACAGCTCAGCCTCTACCTAACTTTGCTCTGTATCAGTCACAAAAAAATCACTTCATACCCTTTCATGTCAAAATCCAGGAAGGACATTTCAGTTCGCTTTCTCAATCTGGCTTTCAGAATTCTTTTTTTCTTTATTCATAGTAGAAGAATAAAGAAAAATAACCAACTATATAACAACACAAAATTGTTCTGTGACTTTCCTTTCCTCATCCTCCACCAGGAGGCATCCCTCTTCGCCTTGATGGCTACCTTCTCATTCTCTGCCAGGCCAGTTAGCTGGAAGTGGTTTTATTCTGATTTGCATATAACTTCATTTAGTATTATTCACTATTTACACCCCAGCTACTTTCCAAATGGATTTAAGGCAGCTCATAGTAATACATAAAAAAATGTATTTCTGTAACATCTAGTTCCTCCACAGAGAGATGATTTCAACTCACCAGCTGTCTCAAGATTTTGAGTTTGCCAGAAACTTTCTATGACTACATGGAGTAAAAAGCATTCAAACAGGAATGGAAGTAGAAGCATGTGGGCTGAAGAAAGAAGCTGAAAGGTTTGATATTGAGGTTTTCCTGGTCCCTCCAAAGCAGGAGTCACAATGATTGTCACAATCATTAATCCAGTATCTATTTACTGACCATCTGGGTGAGACACTGGAGCTGTGAACAATGTCTAGCTCCCCAAGTTAGGGACAAAGGGCATCTTGCCCACACTTGGAGGCCTGTCACACTGAGCCCCGTATCTGCATGGCGTGACCACCTCAGGGTCCTTGAAGGGAAATCCATGTGGAGTGTGAGCTTTGGTTGCCATGATCACTTCAACCAGAAAAGAACTTCTATTTGATTTATGGATTGAATAAGTTTTACTCACCGAACAAGCTGAATAAGATTTCACGTTTAAAAAAAAAAAAAAGTTTCTCTTAAAAATAAAAAGTCGGAAAAATAGAATCATGAGGGGATTTAGTTTGTGAAAAGCCCCAGTGAATGGTCTGCCCCCTCTCTTAAAGGCCTTCAGCTGGCTCACATCTCCTGGGGCTGTACACAAGGAGCATAGCTCCTTAAAGTGTGGTCCCACCCACTGAGGCACACATTGAAAATGAAGATTCCAGCCTCCCTCCCCCCATAGCTCTATGTGACCCAGGTGACTTTTTTTTAAAGCATTCTAGTATTTGAGGTGTGTTAAAGGATGTAAAATGCTAAAGAGGTCTTTCCTAATGCAGTCCTTAGTGTGTTGCTGGAGCAAGTAAACACCTTTGCTGGAAAATTATATGCATTAAAACCTTGACTAATGCATTTTTCCCAGTTGCTGTCTAGACCCTCAGAAGCAGTTTGGCTTCCCCTGACATAAATAGCTGTTCACCATTTGCTGTACTTCCTCCAGGGATGTGTAAACTCCCCTGAAGCCTGCCAGAGCCCTGTCCACAGGGACACTGGTGTCTGGAGCTGCCGGTAAGCCTGGAGCTGGAGCACCAAATAGATGATGTTAAAGTTAAAGACAGAAATCATCATCACAGTCAAGAGCAGGCTCTGGCTATGATTAAAGGGCTCTGATGAAAGGACCGAGATGGGTCACCCACCCAGGCAAGAGCACAGTGTCCCATCACACTGCTGCCAAAGTCAGGGCTCACTCGCGCTTGCTCCACCAGCTACAGAGACAAGCCCAACCGCCAGTCTGATTATTTGAATTCTGCAGTCACTGCGGGCTTGGAACTCTTACTGGGGCCTCGGCAAGGACCTCTTCAAGAGGCTGTGCTTGAATGTTGCCTGTTTAGCCATGTTCCCGCTGACCCATCCCCACCTCTACTCCTACCAAGACGGAGCAGGCAACCCTGTCTCTCAGTGCAGCTGCTGCACAGAAAGACGTGGTACTCGAACTCCCAGCGGTTAATCGGCATATAGTTGGGAACTTCTGACGGCCCCCCGTGGGGAAAATGCTTACTGACCGGGAGCGAACTGCTACCAGCAACTGCTGACATTTTGAGGGCTAATCACCTGCTCGTTAATGGACTCCAGCAGGGATGAACAAGGCTGACTGACGGCCATGTACTAATTGTACTGCTACCTATCATTTGTTTGGCTGCCCGGCACCTGGACCCGCAGCTCCCCTTCGGAGTCTCAGCGGGCGGCAGACCTGGCGCCGTTACAGACCCCGGAACGTGCCAGACACTCCCTCCCCCAGCTTCCCTGGCAGCGGGACATGGATGGGGGCCTGGCCTGTTGGCTGCACCTGCTCAGAATGCAGACCCTGCGGTCAGAGGTGCAGAGAGGCAGCCGGGGGGAGAACACGCTCAGAGGGCGGCAGTGGCAGCCGGAACAGCAGCGCCCATCACCGAAGGCAGGGCCCGGGCCACGCTGACCACGCAAGGGGAAGCAACTGTGTCCTCCTGGACTGCCTTCCATGGGCCCGGTCCTGCCCATGTTCCAGCTGAGCAGCCCCCCTTGTTTTCATCAGTTCTCTGACCTCGTTCTTTCGCATTACTGAAGAGTCTGTGGGCTTCCCGATAACTTTCCACTACATTTCTTTAGTGCTTCAATAAGTTACCAATCACTTTTTGTTGCTTACAACCGACAACGCTAAATGATAAGCAACTGCTGGTTTGGGTGATGGCAGATCTCTCCTCTCACAAAGTAGAGATGACACCTTTCATTTAATGGTGGAATATAAAACTGGAGGGCTTCCCAGACCACCCAATCCTAGTTCAAAGTGTTTATGAGGAAAGCCGTCATTCAAAAAGGAAAAGAACATATTCACAATACCACCTTCCTAATCACAAGGCTTGGCCCTAGATCATTTGTGACTGCCCCCAAGTTTTCATTAAACATCACAATCTGAAGATGTACACTCTCTTTAGGGATATCCACAAGAATGCATCCCAGGCCAGAAAGGTAAGTACCAAGTATCTTGATCAATGGTAGGCTCTCAAGGGGACTCTTTTGAAGGGGATGAACCATATTTGGAAGGAGTAAATCCTGGACTATTTGTTAAATAGAAGTCATACTTAATAACACCCTTCATGTGGAGATAACAAAGATAGAAAACATTTTAATATTATTTAACTTAATAATTCTTTGCTCTGAGCATCTACCATAAATTCAGTAGGGGAAATTACAGAATTTTAAAAGACAGAAAAAACAAAAACAACCCATATTTCCATCACCTAGAAGTAAATGCTGTTACCACCCTGTCAGAATGGCTAAAATCAAAAACACAAGAAACAACAGGTGTTGGCAAGTATGTGGAGAAAAAGGAACCCTTGCACACTGTTGGTACAAACTGGTGCAGCCACTGTGGAAAATAGTCTGGAGGTTCCTCAAAAAGTTAAAAATAGAACTACCGTATGATCCAGTAATCGCATTACTGGGTATTTATCCAAAGAATATGTAAACACTAAATCGAAAGGATATATGTAGCCTGATGTTTATAGCAGCATTCTTTATAATAGCCAAATTATGGAAGTAGCCCAAGTGTCCACTGATTGATGAGTGGATAAAGAGGTAGAATATACATACAATGGAATATTATTCAGCTATAAAAAAGAATGAAATCTTGCCATTTGCAACAACATGGATGGAGCTAGAGAGCATAATGCTAAGAAAAAAAAAAAAAAGCCCAGAGAAAGACATTACCATATGATTTCATTCATATGTGGAATTTAAGAAATAAAACAAATAAAGGAAAAAAGATAAACCAAGAAACAGACTCTTAACTGTAGAGCACAAACTGATGGTTACCAGAGGGGAGGTGGGTGGGGGATGCGTGATATAAGTGAAGGGGATTAAGAATATACTTATCATGATAAGTACTTAGTAATGTATAGAATTGAATCACACTATATTGTACACCTGAAACTAATTTAACACCGTATATTAACTATACTGGAATGAAATTTTTTTTTAAAAGTAAATACTGTTACCATTTGGATTTATCTCTATGCTTCTATGTGTTTTTTAAAAAGACCCTCCTATACATACATAATTTTTTTTCATAGCTACAAACTTTATTTTCTTTCACATGGAGAACAACCAAGCTCTCCAAAGAGGCAGACAAGGCCGCCTTTTGTGAAGAGCTCAGTATTGCAGCTCATGCCATGTTCCTTCACTCATTCCACAGCATTTGGAGGGAAGAAGTCTTCCTTTTTGTTGTGGTAAAATAGACACAACATAAATTTTACTATTTTAGTCATTTTTAAGTTCACATTTTGGTGGCTTTCTGTACATTCACAATGTAGTACAACCATCCCCACCCTCCTCTCCAGAAATGTTTCATCATCCCAAACTTCTATATCCATTAAACACTAATTCCCCATTCCCCTCTACCCTCAGCCCCTGGCAACCTCCACTCTACTGTCTGTCTCTATGAACTTGACTATTTCTAAGTACCTCACTGTAAGTGAAATCATACAATATTTGTCCATTTATGTACATTTACAATTTTGTGCCTTGTCATTTAACCCCCAAAATTACATTATGAGTATCTTCTTAGTTATTAATTATCCTTTAAAAACTCCATTTTACTGGCTGAATACATGCAACATTATGGCTATTCCACAATTAATTTAACCCCTCTCCCATTGTAAGATATATACAGGTCATTCCAATTTTCTCCTATCATCTATAATGCTATTGTATATTTTTCTCCATGAATCTTTGTCCAAATTACTGACTATATTCTTAGAGTAGAGTTCTGGAACAGGAATAAGTTGGTAAAAAGGTATATAAACTATTTATAAAGTTAATTTCATTAAGCTTTGAAAAATTCAACATCAGACTCATTTCTCTAGTGCAATAAATCTTAACCACCACAGAAAATTCTGATTCAGTCAATCTAAGGTACAGTTCAAGCTAAATGAACTCCCAAACAATCTGATGCTTGGCCAGGTTGATGATCCCTGCTCGAGATTATCTCCAAAATACACTATACCTTCTATGTATAAAGAAAAAACTAATTCCAAGCTGCTTCCTTTGCGTGTAGTTTTCTACAGTGAGAGACATCTAACATACCTGAAAGAAAACTTGGAACACTCCTGCACTGAGGTATCTTATCTGTGTTCTGTCCTAGTTATAAAACACTGTCACTGCAGCCTGTGGGATAATGGATTCAAGCCAACCTACTTCCACACTGACACTCATCATTCTGGGAAAACTCCAATTCTGATGTCCAGCTTTCCTTTTTAATAGTTTTTTCTTTTGTAAGGGAAACACATACAAACACCCTTTCTCCATCCCCAGGATGCTCTGGTTGTCTCTGTTAAGCTGGAGCAATGCCTCATTATTCCCTCAAACAGCTAGACTCTTTCCCAGCAGGCACACTTTGCCGATGCCCTGACACTTAACCACACCTGTCTTCTGAAACATAGTGCCCTCTCCCCAGAGAGGAAAAAAAAAACAACAACAACACTGACACATACGTGGGGAATTCCTGAGGGCCAAGTTTAGCACACACTTTCCCTTTTGCCAAAAGCCAAGAGTGGATACCATGCCTGGTAAAAATATTGAGGTGCCAGAGACGGACGCTGTTTTATGTTTCTGAATGTTACCACAGCATTAAGCCTCAAACGATATATTTCTAAAAGAAGTCACCCTATTAGAAATAGGTGAGATTCTGGCAAGCAGAGGCTTTAAAAGGCACAGAAAATACAAAGTTAGGCATTTTGTTTTGTAAATTATCTTTTTAGTTCTTTTAAGTGATACAACATAAGGAAAGTCATTAACTAGAACCAGGGGTGACACTGGGGAGCTGACCTAACAGCAAGGGCATATGAGAGAGGGACACGGAGACAGTTAATGGTGGTGGCTCTGAAATGCGCACAAGGGGTTCTCAGCATTCTTGGGACTGGAGAGGATTAAGGGAACTGAAAGGCTCATTCACCACTACCCACCTTTGAGAGAGCCCCCCGCCCCAGCCTTTCCTCCCTCCCTCTGGCATATACTCTCCTCCTGAGCTCAGCACTGGGAAGACAGAGACAAGAGGAGTCCTTTTGAAGTCCTTTCTCTCAAGGAATTCAAGTCCAGTTTGGGACTCAAATATTTCCATGAATATCTACAATACGAGGTGCGATATATAATAATAGGTAAGTGGCTGGGCGGTGGGGACAGAGTCCATGACTCACCCTCCGATGACATCATCTGTATCAAGGACTTTCTCCTAGCAATTAACCAAAATTCCTCATGTCTTCCCCTCAAAGTTCAATCGCCCTCCACATAAACTGAATTAACTACAGAGCCCCGATTCAGGACTCTCCTGCACTCACTTGGCTAGGTAAATGTAAACACTTTGTAAGCTGTGGTGAGAGCAGCTATGTAGTCCTTAAAGACAGAGGTCAGAGGGAGAAGCAAGCTGGTAGCTCCAGCAGCGCTTTGTGGGGATCACTGCTGGATGCTTTGGCACTAGCAGCTGATTTTATTGGGGCACCCACAGTTGGTCACGCGATCCCATTGAATATGTTGAGTGGTGTGGTCAAGTCAGGAGGACAGAGCTGTAGCCCTGACCCCTTTCTCTACCTATCAAGATTGTTCTGGAATGATGTCACCAATGATTGCAGGGCCAATGCCCCATCACACCAGGAACCAAAACAGGAAATCTTTCATGTTCATCTTCTAAAAGCCCCAGATACACAAAATACTTGGAAAACGGAATTTGTATGTTTAAAGCTTTTTGGTACTTCTTCTTAGATCTTCTTTCAATAACCTCTCCTTTTATAAAGTTTTGGAGGATATATCATTTGTAAGTGTTACTGGGAATCTTATGCTTAGGGACCTCTAACCAATGGGCTAACTGAAAATTACTGGCCACCACCACGAACAGTAACAACCAGAAACACAGTCACATCACTACTTGACTGTTTATTATGTGTTGGACACCATACTAACTGCTTTATACATTACATTTCAATAATTTCAACAATAATCCTGGTATTTAGTATTATTTCCATTTTAGGGTTAAGGTAACTGGTGTCAACTCCCTTGTCTGTTACACATCAAGTTCTTGCCACCTTGGAGAAACAGCCAACACCATTTATAAGGACTTTCTCTGGACTGGCTGCATCTTCCTCCTGTTTTTCCTGCAGACACTAAGGCATAAAGCACCCCAGGACTGTAACTCTTCATACTCAAATAAGGGAGAAAAAATTACCATCTATAGATCAGATCTCTTCCCCTTTTTTATAGTTGTTGGCAAAGGCTAACATGCATGAGGGGAACAAAATATTTTATTATGTCAATAAAAATTTATGTCGCAAAACAGAAAGACAGTCTTGAGGTGAACTTCTCGGTCATGGTTTCTAAAAATAAATATCAGTTCCAAAAGCTGAAAAAAGATGAGGAAAGGAAAGATAGGGGTAAGCATTATGGGACGAGAAGGCTTTCCTGTGCTCACATGCCGTAATAGGGGCTTTGCAGTCAGAAGAGCAGCACCTCGTGGCGCCGGCCTCTGCAGATTCTCATTCTGCTCCACAGCTTGCGTTCTACTTGCCAGAGCAGGTGGCTCAGGGCCTGCTGCGTTGATGTGGCACAGAGCGCGCCTTCCAAGGCCTGGGGTCAAAGAAGTGACTGGACCCACGCTACTCTTGAGGCACTGGTTTCCTCATCAATCAAATGCATAGAATAACATGACCTTAAAGGACTGTTGGGAGAATTAGAGCTCAAATATATTTAAAAGGAGAGGAGAAGAGAACAGAAAAGCACAGCACGGTGACTGGCAGCTGGTGAGTTTGAAGTGAACTGTGACTGGATTTAATTCATATCAACAAGGAACATCTGGAGGATGATAGCAAGGGGACAGAAAACCTTCGGAGCAGATGATCCTTGAGATTTAAAATTGTGACGACAGGATGCACTGAGAAGCCAAGAACCTACTACAAAAGATGACCAGACAAGGTTATCCTAGCTGAAATCCAAAACAACCCAGGGTCAGTAAGCAGGTGTCATCTCCCATCTAGGTAAAGAAGCACAATTATGTGCCCCAGGTAACACGGCCAATAAGTGGACAAGTAGGGCAGTCATTCACTCAACACCTAATCTTCAAGCATTTCTTGTATTCTCAGAACACTGGGATTAGTATTGAGAAAAACAGATGTGACTATCTACTTCACACAACTCCTTAGTGGGAAATACAGACATTAAAATAAAAAATAAAAATAAAAAAGATAAGTGTAAGAACTCCTCTGTCATAGAATTACAGTGCAAAGTACTTTAACAGAATGATTATTAGCACACTACATGGTTATCATATTCCAGGGAGCTTCAAGATGCCTCAAGAGATGGGAGAACTAAAATGAAAATTTGACACAAGAATCTGAAAGGATCCAGATAGAGAAATCCAGGGAAAATGAGTCACAATATAAGGAGTTCTTAGAATGGTTCAGATTTTTTTTAAAAATAACTTTATTATAAAAATAAAACATGCTCATATGCAAACTATAAGAAGATGATAAAATTGAAAATCATAATCACCTATGATTACATTCTCCAGAGATAATCAGTAACATTTCAACGCATTTCCTTTGAGGATTTTTCCTTTGCACATTTGTATTTTTGTATCTAATTGGGATCATACTGTATATACTGATTTTTCTGTTTATTACATTGTGCCATTAAATATCCTTTGAAAACATGATTTTCAATAGCTGCATAAATAATTCACTTAATCTTCCTCCTAGCTGCATTGGTAAGTGTTCAATGGCTAGATGAAAAGAACAAGGAGTTGTCATGCTTGCATGGTCAGATTGGGTTTAAGGCACAGTGTTCTCACATCTGAGAGCAACATTTTGAGTGGGACACTGTCCAAAAAATTTCATCCTGAGGGGGTGTCCTGGAGGAAGAGCACTCTGAAAACCACTTTCTCATTAGATCATTCATTCCTTCCCACAACAAATACATATTAAGTGGTGAGGCAGGAGGACAATTTTCTTTGGATTTGGGAAGACTCAGGAGGAACCTGATAGCTCTCCACAAACATGTGAAGAGCTGTGAGTAGAGAATGGGCTTATTCAGTTTTGTTCTAGAGGTCAAGAACAAGACTGGTTCTTGGGGTGATTCAAAGGCAGCATTCAGGCTCCACGCAAAGAAGCCAGTGCTTCCTACTAATTACAGCAACAAATTGGTAGTGAGCTCCCTGTCACTTGTAGTGTTCAACAATGAACTTGAGGATCCCTCACCATGGCTATGGTAAAGGAGACTTCCTGCAGAGGGTGGGAATTTGAGGGAGTCACAGAGGAAAGTCAGGGGGAAGGAATGGGTAGTTTAAAGACTATGGTGGGAGGGGACTTACCCCTTAGCCTATCTTCTTTATGTAGCAGCCCTGAACTGCGCCAGTGGTTATCAGAGCTTTTAGATAAGAGACCCCCCTGGCTAAGATTCTCTCATTGAGTGCCCTGTCCAATCCTCACTGAATTTACAGTGGATTAGGATTATGGTTCCTAAATTTCTCAAACTCTTGTCAAGTGCCGGTCCTCCCTCACCAAAGTATTGGGAATGGAGTATGCAAAGAATGGGAAGAAGAACCAGGCACAGATGGACAGTTATTTTCTCCCTTAATCTAACTGCAGTCACCAGGTGGCTATGCTCCTTCAGCTCTTTATAACATCGGCCTCTTCCATGGCCAAAGAAAGTGAGCATCTTTCTGGATCAACACCCCAAGGAAACCTATTCATACAGCCAACCTCGTTCTCTGAGGGGCACACAGAGAACCTAATCAACTGGTTAACTCGGCAGTGGGTGAAGCAAAAAGCCTAGAAACAATGAAAGAGACAGGTGTGTGGAAAGCCTACTGCTGTGGAAAAGGCTTTTACAAAGCTTTTGTGGTAAAATGTACAACTGCAAAAAGACATCATGGTGTGTAAAAATATGACAAGGATTAATTACTCCTGGGCTGAGACCTAAGAATAGCTTGGTCCTCTAGTCTCTAAATGATATTGCAGCTTACAAAGGTCATGCCACGTTGCAGTGTGCGGCTATGTGCACAAATCAACAGCCACTTTCCAGCTCTCGGACTCACCCAAGCTGGCCCAGCATGTACTCCTTCACACTGACCAGCCAGGTGGTCATCAAGGCCTGGAATCGGGAACGGGGAATGTGTGTGTGCAAAGAGTGGACATCTAGGCCAGGGGCACATTTTGATACTTCTAGTCAGAAATGAGTCAGGACAACCCATTGCTTTCTCCCCTGCCAGAGTCAGAAGAGGCCTAAGAGATCCCCTGAGGACAATGTCCCCATTTTAAAGAGAAGGACGGAACAATGAAATGACTTGCATAGAGTTGCAATTCACCAAGAGATGGCTATCATTTAATTTAATTTTGCATTTTACAGCCTAGCAGTGCAAGATTTTGAGCAAATGAGTAACATCTGGAGAGGACGCCACATACAGGTTTAAATAGGAGAAATAGGAAGGGGTGAAGACAAATGAAAGGATTTGTGAGAATAGGATTTGTCAAAAAAAAAATGTCAGCCCATATTATATTAAATTCAGAAGCAGACAAGTCCTGAAGCATATGCATGTACAAATGAAGTAATCCAGAATATCCTCAAAGTTGCAAATGTGCCTGAGCATAGCAATAAAATGTGAGCAACCCCATTCTATAAATACTTCCCATGTAAGCCCCTTCTTCTATGTTAGTTTCACATGTCCTTCTTTTCAGATTTAATGCAAATGCATAAACTTAAACAATCATGTTCATAACAGACTGTCTTATGAAGAACAGGACATGTGTAATTACTACCAACCTATTTCTGCAGAGACTAGTCTGTCACAAATGGTAGACAGATAAATAAGATGGTTGAGGAGAGGATAATGAATCAATCTGTTTACTCAACACTCTTATCCTTAAAGGGAAGTCAGAAATTTCAGAAACTCCCCAAATGATTCTTGTGTTGTCAAAAAGACTGTCAAATCAAAATAATCTTAATGTGAAATTAGGGAGAATTTTGCTGTTTTTACATTCCCAGACAAGAATGAAAATGATATATAGATAACACACTATTGTCAGATTTATCCAAACAAGAGCTTTTAATCCAAAGACTTAAAAATACATTAGAGAAGGGCAGTGAATTTAGCTTTACTGATCACACTGAAGCCTGGAATGCTTGGTTCAGCATTACATTGAGGATTCTGTTGTGCCCTTTTTCTGATAGTTAACAAACCTTTGAAATGGGAACCTCTTTGTTCTTTTCATGCTGGTTATTGATCTTTATTTGAAGCTTGATTCTTGCTAACATCTGACTTGCTTAATGAAGACTGAGTAGTCAGTCAATTAATATTTTAATTATGATAGGTCTTTTTAAAATCTCCCCCCAAAAAACACATGAAGTTTTGTTAGCACCCTCCTTACTTTCCCTGAAACATATACCCACAGTTTTGATTTGATGTAGGTTTGCAAGTACTGGCAACTGTGAACCAAAAACATACTGAAGGAAGGAGGATTACAGGGTATATGGGCATCTAAAGAGGGGGTCAGTGGATGTGATGCTGGCACCAGAACAGCTGAGCCTGGCTTTTATAGGTTAAACTAAGAGGGGGTAGGTGTGGGTAAAACCCCAGAAATGATACTGTGAGAGAGTAAATATGGAAGCAGAGGTAGAGAAAAGGGGATGGCTTTCCAGGAAATGGTTTTAACATCCATCACTTACAACCAATTAGCAATAATATTAATAGTACACGAGATGCCAATTCCTGGCTTTAGCAAGTCAATATTATACCTAGTACACTCAAACAAACAAAAATCTGCATGCACATACACAGTCATAAAGCTTGTATATGCATTTTAAAACTCCTGGAAGAATATACAAAGCAGGAAGTGGGGCTGTACCCAGATGTGGGGTGCTGCAGGGACTTGTACTTTTCTTTTCATATTCTTCTGTATTTCTTGAACTTTAGCCAGCCATGGGTACATTATACAAAACACTGTGCATATGTGATTGTTAAATATTAAAAATTAGCTAATTCTTATTATTGCCAACCAAACACATTTTGTCTACTAATGTAAATCACTGATCCTTTCCCTTTAAAACAAGGTAAATGAATCTCCAAAACGAGGGATGTTCAAGATTCTGGAAGGCCATGCAGTCCATCTTCTTCAGAAAATGAGAGCTCTTCCCAGGGCACACAGCAGATACATCATCCTTATACTGGTTCATAATGCGGGAGCCCTGGGGAAAAGAGGCACAGCCACTGAAGGCAAAGGGACCTAAAAGCTCCAGAGTGGGTGAGGGAGCACCCAGGCTACATGCACACAAAACAGGGGCTGGAGGAAGCAGAATCAGGTAAATGAGTGCTAAAGACAGCTATGGATTAAGAGAAGTTAGGATGAGCTGTACAGTGAGGCCAAAGTCTATGTATATGCAGTTATGCTCAATTTAAATGTTTGTGTGTCAAGATGGAAGCCCCATAAAGGGTAAATACGGCTCATCAATTTTGGTGGCCATATTGTCATGTTGAAGAATTACTTGGGCAAACATTCACTGTTTTATCAAATGGGTGAGAGAGAGGTAATTGTGTGTGTGTGTGTGTGTGTGTGTGTGTGTGTGTTACAATATGTTCATTCAGAGATGAAAATGGAAGTGCCCGACCATGCCATTTCTAAAATATGGAACGTCTGTTCTCACACTGTGGCATGGGGCCTTTTCACTCAGCATCCCTTCAACTCTGGAGCAAACAAAAACAAAAACAAAAACAAAAACAAAAACAAAAAACCGAAACCTAGGCTTTGCAAACCAGGGGTCTTGTGATGGCCCTAAATGCAGTAACTGTTCAAGATGGGAAAAGCAAGGAAGAAGGAAACAAACTCCAATATGGCCAAGTCTGAACTCATAATCTTGGCCCTAAAACTTGGGCTTCTTCTAACATTCCTTCATTGACAGATGTGACCTTCCATTTGGCTAAGCAAGCCAGAACCCTGGGGATCACCTTTGACTCCTTCTTCTTCCTCAGCCCCAGTATCAGGTTACCTTTGAGTCCTTTTCCGATTCTTCCACTGCTCCTCACTTTGTCCAAGCTACATCATTTCTCCCATGATCCACTGAAATGCTCTCCTAACTGGCCTCCCAGCATCTACTATGGCCCACTCTCCAATTCATCTTCTCCACTCGAGCCAAAGAAAATACTTCATAACAAATTTCTTCATGTTGAATTCTGCTCAAGGGTGAGCTTCTCCCCGCTCTTTAAGAATAAAGACCCAACCGTATAACATACTGTTCAAAACCTAACCTAGTCTGGCCCTTTCTTCCTTCTCTGGGCTCATCACTTACCTCTTTCAGCAACCTGAGCAGGCCATCCTCCTTCCTGCAACAGCTCTTTTGCATGCTTTGTTTGGGATACTCTACCTCTGTCCTTTGTCTACTTAATGATCGCTCATCTATATAAGGCATTTTTGGTTACACGTCCATGGCTTATCTCAATTTTAAGTACATTTTTATTAGTGTGACTATTGTATATTACTCTTTCCCTCTAGATGGTAAAATTGATAGGAGCAAAAACCATTTCAATTTTATTTCTTACCATCATCATGTTTCCTGGGCCTAGCACAATGCCTGGCCCGTAACAGGAGCTGACTATAAACACATTTTTATGGTAAGGCTACCACTTACTGAAGAGTAAGATATCCCTTGACTAGGGAATCCATAATGTACCATATGCAGGTATTCAGATGCAGCTAATCAAAGGCCTGGCCCTGCAGGAATAATTTCTCCTCTACAAGAAGAAGAGCCTCCTGGGGGAGCATCAGCCTTCCACATCCATATAAGCCCCTCACGCCTGGAAAAGAAAAAGGACTTGAGCACCAACACAACTGTTTCCCCATCCTCATTAAACTTCTCCTGGCAGGAACCCACTTGTAGACAGTGGTTATTTGCCCTTTCAGCTTCATACAAAGACAAAAGCAAAGCATAACACGAAACAAAATTCTATAGAAGCATAACTAATGACATGGGATAGAGTTTCAGTATAAATTTTAAAAAGGGGGGGTTACTAGTATTGAAATAAATTTTAAAATTAAATGAAATATTAAATTTCATACACAAATCATTTAAAAATTCCTTGCCCAGGAAGGGAATAAAGTACCTAGTAAGAAGAGGAAGCCAAGTTATAAAGCCTACTAAAGCCTACTATTAGCACCCTTGTATAAGGCTTGTTGCATGATGAGATAATCTCCACAGGGTATGTCTTATCTCATTACAGAATCTCACTTACTGTCAATGGTGCTCACGTTTATGTTCTCTCAACTGCTCTCTTACAGTCCCTATTTCAACAGGGCTGCAGATATTGGCTGAGGAAAATGCCACCACCACAGCCTGACTTGTTTTGTGCTAGTCACTACCTTTATGGTATAAATCAAGTAAACTGCTTTAGAAGATTAAATCTTACCTTTTACTCCCCACCAAAAAGAGGGTATCACAGACAAAGGACTCATTAGGTCAGATTATTCTTAATTAAAGGCTAAAAACAGTAAATATAAGCATGTTTTAAAAACAGTAGCCTATAAATATATCATTATAACTATCCTACTGGAAATATGCATAATTACAACCCTCCTCCCCTTTAACTGAGTTGTTAGCCATCAATTTGCAGAAGGTATCTTTTTCAGGCACCAATCACATCAGCATTAATTACTTTTGGAAAACCCTGCTTGCATCTGAAAAACCATGTATAAAACATTATTCAACACATTATGCTATTATAACATTTTGAAGAAGCGAAACATTCTTTATGTTTAATGGTACCGAATAAAACATCTAAACCACAGAAGACTTGCAAACATAATATTCTCTATCTTACAGAAGCCAAGAAATCAGATGGTGCAAGGCAGCTGATCTGCAGAAACACATGCAACCAACAAGTATTATAGCAGGTCACCGCTTCTAAGATTTCCACTCGCTTCTCAGTGGAGAACATTCTCTGAGGGAAAGATTAGAAACTGAAGGAAAAACACACTCTATTCTCTCTCCTTACATCATTCTTCCTCTCCCTCAAAATATCATTTGCTTAGTAAAATAGAAGGCAAGAATTATTACTCGTTCTCTATCACCCATGAAATTTGGCTAACCTCTTTCAACTAAGGTATGAAAAGGAAATAATAAAATGGGGCAGTGTCAGTTCATTAATAAATAGATAGTATTGACTTCTGGATAAGTATTGACTTATTATCAAACAATAATCTAAGTTTACTCTATTACCAAAATGATTTAAATCCCATGGTCAAATAGGAACATAAACTCTGGTGATTTATGAGCTCAATATCTTCTGGGATGTGACACCAGTTTATGTGCTAAATCCCAGTGTGTTAGCACCTGGGGTTGGCTAAAGGTGAAAGATGTAAAGGGGCTTGTACACAGGAATCTCCCTATTGACTGTTTGCCTCAGGAAGCTCTCACTGTTCGCTATATATTTCAGAAACTGCAGAACGTTGTGCTTGCAAACTGGGCTACAGGAAGGGTCAGTTCCAGAAAATTTAAGGCATCTATGAAACATACATGATCATACCACACTCAGGGTCAGTATCAAGGTTTGAGGTCAAAATGAAGTTTGAGCAAGAAAAGATTTTAAATAAGTTTGAAACCTCGCATCATAAACAGCTAGTGTGCCATTTTTATTTAAAGGGGAACAGAGGGTCAATAATGAACAGTGACATTCTGATACTATGATGGGAAGCAACAGTGACAACTGGCCACATATTTATTAAAAGAAATGAAGAATTTTCATTATGTTTATATTTTCTATTAAATGGAAGTTGATTCAGCCCTACTCTAAGATTTAGAAATGATGTCACTAATATTCACAGTTTGGAGCTGAATATTCATGGGGGAGCCTGTTAAGACCACTAGAGACATTTCCCAATAGCCCTGCTCTCTGGTAGACATAGGTAACAGCAGCTACGTTCACACCATGGGTCTCTCAGCCCTCTTTTCACAGCACCTACAATTTCCTACATCTGAACCAGTGGTTTCAAATTTTTTTCAGGGCTAGAGAATTCCTTCTTCAAAGAAATCATATATGGAAGCTCAAAAACTACAGGCTTGGGTTTTTGCAGGGACTACTGCTGGAGCACAGCCCTGCTCTAGGGACTGAATATTCTTTACCTGGAAAGGATATGAAAGTTACAATATAAAAGTTGATTCAAATTTAAAAACAATTCTTAACACTGACTATGGATTTTTAAATAACATACTAATTGTCTAAGGTATGACTTAGAATAATAAATTAACACATAAAAATTAACTCAAAATGGATCATAGCTCTAAATGTAAAAGCTAAAATTATAAAATTTCTAGAAGAGAACCTAAGAGAAAATCTTTGTGACCTTAAGTTAGCCAAAGATGTCTTAGGACATGACACCAAAGCACAATCCATAAAGAACAAATTGATGTTAGATTGGGTTTTATCAAAATTTAAAACTTTTGAGGGGGAAGAACAAGATAGCAGAGAAGTCGGAGACCTGGATTTCGTCTGGTCCCAGGAATTCAGCTGGATAGGGATCAAACCATTCTGAACACCTACAAACTCAACAGGAGATTGAAGAAAAGAACAGCAACAACTCTCTGAACAGAAAATCAACCACTTTCTGGAAGGTAGGACGTGCGGAGAAGTGAATCCGGGGCGATATTTGAGAGAATAGACGGCGGGGGAGGGGGCCTCCGTCAGCCACTTCTGACATGTGATAGAGCTGTGGAGCACAAAATCTGAACTTTTAGAAGTCGGTTCCGCTGAGGGACATCGCTCCAGTGGCTAAGCGGGGGGTGGAACCCTCACGGGACAGTGTGGTCTCAGGACCCTAGGGGTCACAGAAAGACCGGGGGTGCCTGAGTGTGGCAGAGCTCCCAGGTATCGGAGCCAGGAAGCTGGCTGCAGAGACGGAGCCGAGGAGCGGGCTCTCAGTTCGGGGCTGCCATAAACCGTGATCCGGGTCACAGTCAGGCCACTGCTCCTCCAGCAGGGACCCAACAAGTGGCAGATCCGGGGAGTCTCCCCTTCCTCCCCCGGGAGGAGGGGCGCGGGAGCGCACCGCAGGGATCTGCTGGGTTTCGAGACTCCACATGGGGTCGTGTGCCAGAGATAGAAACGCTCGGTCACAGGCCAGGTGAGCTTGGAGTACGGCCAGAGACCAGGGAGACGGGAGTGACTGACTGCTTTTCTTGGGGGCTCACTGAGGAGTGGGGCCCCGAGTTCTCGCTTCCTCTGGGGCAGGGATTAGGAGGCCACCATTTTCACTCTCATCCTCCAAAGCTGTATGGAAAGCTTGCAGGGAACAAAAGCTCCCGAGAGCAAACCTGAGCAGGTTACTTAGCCTGGACCTGGCAAGGGCGGGGCAATTCCGCCTCCGGCAAAGATGTTTGGGAACCACGGCAACAGGCCCCTCCCCCAGAAGATCAGCGAGAACAGCCAGCCAAGATCAAGTTTACCGATCAATGAGAATGGCAGAACTCCAGTGCTAGGGGAATACTACACATAGAATTCATGGCTTTTTTCCCATGATTCTTTAATCTTTCAAAGTTAAATTTTTTTTAACTGTCTTTTCTTTTTTTGAATTTTTCTTTTTCCCTTTTCAACCAACATCTTATCAATCCCTTTTTTAAAAAATCTTTTTTATTTTTCATTTTAGAGTCATATTCTATCCCTTCATAGTAGTTACCTTTTTTTTTGGTATATATATATAAGTTGTTCTCTCTTTAAAATTTTGGCATACAGTTTCTTCTAACAGATCAAAATATACCCTAAATCTCTAGTGTATGGCTTTGTTCTAGTCTCCTGCCTGATCACATTCTCTAACTTTTTTTTTCTTAAATCCTCTTCTTTCTTTTTTCAATCAATTTCTTATCTTATCAATTCCTTTTATAAAATATTTTATAATTTTCATCTTTACAGTCATATTCCATCCCTTCATCGTATTAACCCTTATTTTTGTACACATGTAAGTTTTTCTTTCTTTAAAATTTTGGGAGGCACTTTCTTCTAACAGACCAAAATACGCCCAAAATAAGTGTGTGGCATTGATCTATGCACCAGCCTGATCATATTTGATCATATTCTGTTTTTTTGTTTTGTTTTGTTTTTGTTTGTTTGTTTTTATCTTTTTTTTTCTTTTTTCTTTCTTTCCCTTTCTTTTCCCCCAGTTTCAGGTCTTTTCTGATTTGCTTAGTGTATATTTTCTGGGGACGTTGTTACCCTGTTAGCATTTTGTTCTCTCATTCACCTATTCTCCTCTGGACAAAATGACAAGATGGAAAAAATCACCACAAAAAAAAGAACAAGAGGCAGTACCGACTGTCAGGGACCTAATCAATACGGACATTAGTACGATCTTGGAACTAGAGTTCAGAATGATGATTTTAAAGATACTAGCTAGGCTTGAAAAAAGCATAGAAGTTATTAGAGAAACCCTTTCTGGAGAAATAAAAGAACTAAAATCTAGCCAAGTCGAAATCAAAAAGGCTATTAATGAGGCGCAATCAAAAATGGGGGCTCTAACTGCTAGGATAAATGAGGCAGAAGAGAGAATTAGTGATATAGAAGACCAAATGATGGAAAATAAAGAAGTGAGAAAAAGAGAGATAAACAACTACTGGATCACGAGGGCAGAATTTGAGAGATAAGTGATACCATAAGACGAAACAACATTAGAATAATTGGGATCCCAGAAGAAGAAGAAAGAGAGAGAGGGGCAGAAGGTATACTGGAGCAAATTATAACGGAGAACTTCCCTAATTTGGGGAAGGAAACAGGCATCAAAATCCAGGAGGCACAGAGAACCCCTCTCAAAATCAATAAAAATAGGTCAACACCCCGACATCTAATAGTAAAACTTACGAGTCTCAGAGACAAAGAGAAAAATCCTGAAAACAGCTCAGGAGAAGAGATATGTAACCTACAATGGTAGAAACATTAGATTGGCAACAGACCTATCCACAGAGACATGGCAGGCCAGAAAGGACTGGCATGATATAGTCAGAACACTAAATGAGAAAAATAGGCAGCCAAGAATACTATATCCAGCTAGGCTGTCATTGAAAATAGAAGGAGAGATAAAAAGCTTCCAGGACAAACAAAAACTAAAGGAATTTGCAAACACGAAACCAGCCCTACAAGAAATATTGAAAGGGGTCCTCTAAGCAAGGAGAGAGCCTTAAAAGTAACATGGACCAGAAAGGAACACAGACAATATACAGTAACAGTCACCTTACAGACAATACAACAGCACTAAGTTCCTATCTTTCAATAGTTACCCTGAATGTAAATGGGCTAAATGCCCCAATCAAAAGACACAGGCTATCAGATTGGATAAAAAAACAAGACCCATCGATATGCTGTCTGCAAGAGACTCATTTTAGACCCAAAGAAACCCCCAGATTGAAAGTGAGGGGGTGGAAAACCATTTACCATGCTAATGGACACCAAAAGAAAGCTGGGGTGGCAGTCCTTACATCAGACAAATTAGTTTTTAAACCAAAGACTATAATAAGAGATGAGGAAGGACACTATATCATACTTCAAGGGTCTATCCAACAAGAAGATCTAACAATTGTAAATATCTATGCCCCTAACATGGGAGCAGCCAATTATATAAGCCAATTAATAATAAAAGCAAAGAAACACATCGACAACAATACAATAATAGTGGGGGACTTTAACACCCCCCTCACTGAAATGGACAGATCATCTAAGCAAAAGATCAACAAGGAAATAAAGACTTTAAATGACACACTGGACCAAATGGACTTCACAGATATATTCAGAACATTCCATCCCAAAGCAACAGAATACACATACTTCTCTAGTGCCCATGGAACATTCTCCAGAATAGATCACATCCAAGGTCACAAACCAGGTCTCAACCGGTACCAAAAGTTTGGGATAATTCCCTGCATATTTTCAGACCACAATGCTTTCAAACTAGAACTCAAACACAAGACGAAAGTCGGAAAGAACTCAAATACATAGAGGCTAAAGAGTATTCCTACTAAAGAATGAATGGGCCAATCAGGAAATTAAAGAAGAATTTAAAAAATTCATGGAAACAAATGAAAATCAAAACACAACTGTCAAAATCTTTGGGATGCAGCAAAGGCAGTCCTAAGAGGAAAGTATATAGCAATACAAGCCCTTCTCAAGAAACAAGAAAGGTCTCAAATACACAACCTACCCCTATACCTAAAGGAGCTGGAGAAAGAACAGCAAATAAAGCCTAAACCCAGCAGGAGAAGAGAAATAATAAAGATCAGAGCAGAAATCAATGAAATAGAAACCAAAAGAACAGTAGAACAGATCAACGAAACTAGGAGCTGGTTCTTTGAAAGAATTAACAAGATTGATAAACCCCTGGCCAGACTTATCAAAAAGAAAAGATAAATGACTCAAATCAACAAAATCATGAATGAAAGAGGAGAGATCACAACCAACACCAAAGAAATACAAACAATTATAAGAACATATTATGAGCAACTCTATGCCAGCAAATTAGATAACCTGGAAGAAATGGATGCATTCCTAGAGATGTATCAACTACCAAAACTGAAGCAGGAAGAAATAGAAAACCTGAACAGACCTATAACCACTAAGGAAATTGAAGCAGTCATCCAAAATCTCCCAACAAACAAAAGCCCAGGGCCAGATGGCTTCCCAGGGGATTTCTACCAAACATTTAAAGAAGAATTAATACCTACTCCTCTGAAACTGTTCCAAAAAATAGAAATGGAAGGAAAACTTCCAAACTCGTTTTATGAGGCTACCATTACCTTGATCCCCAAACCAGACAAAGACCCCATCAAAAAGGAGAATTACAGACCAATATCCTTGATGAACATGGATGCAAAAATTCTCACCAAAATACTAGCCAATAGGATCCAACAGTACATTAAAAGGATTATTCACCACGACCAAGTGGGATTTATCCCTGGGCTGCAAGGTTGGTTCAGCATCCTCAAATCAATCAATGTGATACACTACATTAATAAAAGAAAGAACAAGAACCATATGATCCTCTCAATAGATGCAGAAAAAGCATTTGACAAAGTACAGCATCCTTTCTTGATCAAAACTCTTCAGAGTATAGGGATAGAGGGTACATACCTCAATATCATAAAAGCCATCTATGAAAAACCCACAGCGAATATCATTCTCAATGGGGAAAAACTGAGAGCTTTCCCCCAAGGTCAGGAAAATGGCAGGGATGTCCACTCTCACCACTGCTATTCAACATAGTATTAGAAGTCCTAGCCACAGCAATCAGACAACAAAAAGAAATAGAAGGCATCCAAATCGGCAAAGAAGTCAAACTCTCACTTTTTGCAGATGATATGATATTTTATGTGGAAAACCCAAAAGACTCCGCCCCAAAACTGCTAGAACTCATACAGTAATTCAGTAAAGTGGCAGGACATAAAATCAATGCACAGAAATCAGTGGCATTCCTATACACCAACAACAAGACAGAAGAAAGAGAAATTAAGGAGTCGATCCCATTTACAATTGCACTCAAAACCATAAGATACCTAGGAATAAATCTAACCAAAGAGGCAAAGGATCTGTACTCAGAAAACTATAAAATACTCATGAAAGAAATTGAGGAAGACACAAAGAAATGGGAAAATGTTCCATGCTCATGGATTGGAAGAATAAATATTATGAAGCACTGGGTGTTATACGCAAACAATGAATCATGGAACACTACATCAAAAACTAATGATGTAATGTATAGTGATTAACATCTAATAATAATAATAAAAAAATAAAAACTTTTGCTCTGCAGACACTATTAAGAAAGTAAAGATAAGACACAAACTGGGAGAAAATATTTGTAAATTGTATCTGACAAAAGATTTATATACAGAATATTAAAAAAGGCCTTACAAGCAATAAAAAATAAGTAAAATATTTGAATAGGTCTTTCAACAAAGATGATGTCTGAATGCCTAATAAGCACTTAAAAAATTGCTCAAAGTCATTAGTCATCAAGGAAATACAAACTAAAATCACACTGAGATCCTACTACATACCTGCTAGAATAGTTATTATCCAAAATACTGACAATACCAGGCTTTGGTGAGGATGTAGAGAAACTGTAACTTCACATATTGTTAGTGGGAATATAAAATGGTACAGCCACTTTGGAAAATAGTTTGGCAGGTTCTTATAAAGCTGAACATACACTTACCATATAACTCAATAATCTTACTCCTAAATATTTATCACAGAGAAATGAAAACACAAATCTACCTAAAGACTTGAAAGCAAATGTTCATAGCAGCATTATTCATAATAGCTCCAAACTCAAAATAATCCAATGTCCATCAACCAGCAAATGGATAAACAAAATAAATTATACTCATACAATGAAATATTATTTAGACTAGGAGAAAAAAATGTAAAATATCTAACACAGGGCTTGTGTCTAAAATACACAAAGACCTCTTATAAGTCAGTAACCCAGCTCATCTCTCTCTTCCCCTTGGAACTTCCTCTGGCCCATCATGATTGCTTCCATCTCTGAACTTAACAACAACCTTCATTGGGTATTTTTCTTATAAAATCTTTCAGATCAGCTCCTGGTTGGAGGTGAGGGGATATAAGGGGCATCAGTGATGAACAAATTAACACAAATGGGCTAGGATGGGATGGGGCATGAATTCCCAAAGCTGAAGTGGCCTTACTGATAAGAGGTGTCTCTTCATCAACCTGGTCTCTGCCACTGTAATGTCTGCATGGCCACCTGACCTGAAAATTGAGGAGCTTCCCAGAATCCCATAGAATAGAATGTTTCTGGGAATAACTTTTTTTCTCAGTATTTCCTACCCACTTGGGTATTTTATTTTGCCTTCAGAATACCCAGGATCACTTCTACACCTATGTTTATATATCTTTGAATCCCCCATGGTGCCTACCACAGTGCTGAACAAATAGGACTCCCGGGTGGCTCAGTCGGTTAAGCGCCTGCCTTCAGTTCAGGTCATGATCCCGGGGTCCTGGGATCGAGTCCTGCATTGGGCTCCCTGCTCAGTGGGGAGTCTACTTCTTTCTCTGCCTGCCGCTCCCCCTGCTTGTGCTCTCTCTCTCTCTCTGACAAATAATTTTTTTTTTTTTTTTAAGAATGAATGATATAATTGGATATTCCCAATTATAGGGTAGATTTGGTTCATGGTACCTGACACTCTTGGGCTTAAGCTTTACGCTGAGAAGAGATGGTGAAGTCCTGGAAATTAATAACATTGCCCTCAAGTTCAAGGTAGTTATTTTGATTTTGTTAGACTGAAGATGAGATGTTATATACCTTGAGCCCCCTTGGAAAGAAAAGGATGGGAAGGAAATACCAGGAACCTGTCTCCTGGGAATCAGTTCCCAAACCAATCACCTTGAGATAATTACCAAAAGAGAAATAAGAGAAATACTGTCAAGTGAGGAAAGTATGTATTTGAAGAAAAATGTAACTGACATTGTGCCTTCAGGGCAACTAGTTAATCTCCTACATGAGATATCAGGGTGATGACACACTTTTTTCTTCAGAGGATCACCAGTGCTAAATGGAAACTGTCAATATGACGGCTGCAGAATTGTAGTCAGTGAGATACATACAATTTATAAAAGAGAAAGGGAGTCCAACTCAAACAAGGGCTTCAACATTCCATTCATATGCCCAGGCTTTCATGCAAAAAGCCACTTAAGAATTACACATAAGTGAATAAAATCCCAGGGTCTGGTAATAGCTACCCCCACTAACCTGAGACTGTTCACGAAACTTAGGAGTGTTTAGTGCCTCAGTGGAGGGCACACCGTTTAGAGAGCTGATCGACAGATGAAAGCCGACCTCAGTTAGGAGCCCCTGCCAGCAACTGTGGGTTTAGCCTTCAAAGGTACAAGCACACTCTATTCCCCTGAATGGCCTTGAAGTTCTTTGATTATTTTTTCTAAATAAACTCTTAGCCAATATAGTAATATTCCCCCTCAGTTGGGTAGATTCTATTTACCTACCTATCAACTAAATTGTGTTCAAATACAATTTCTCCATTACAAATCATGTTTATAAAGGTGCAGTAGTGTATTTTATAAACATTGAACTGGTTTATGTGTTGTTTTTTGAAGATGTTTGAAATACTCAGAAGAATATGAACTACTAAGCTAATGCCTGATTAATTAGTTATGGACATTAAGTGCTTACAAAAACTACAATATTTGTAAGAATCATATATATTGAATCTATAATCATATTAAGATGTTCAAGGAAATTTGGTTACTTAAATTTAAAATGGTTAGGATTTGACCTGTCAAATTTATGCATTATATAAATACTACAAGGGAACAAATGAGTTTGCACTTATTTTTATGCAAAAATTATTAAGTTTAGAAATACATTTGTCAGTTGAATTTGAAGCCTTTGAAAAGTAAACTTTAAATCAAATAGATTAAAATCCAAGTAATAACAGATAATCTTTTACATGTATAAAAGGTTCCCCGAAGGAGTAAAAGTTAATGGGAATTTGGCAAAGCTTTCACCTCACAGACTCTCAGCTCCACAGTCCAGAAAGAGAACAAAGGGCACCTCTCCTGAGCAGTTAAATGTCATGTGGGCCATACCTGCAGGAATCCTAAACCAACAAAAGTTCTCAGAACTTTCTCTGTCAAATTTCCATAGATTCTAGAAGAACCAAGACTGTCAAAGGAAGAGGGAGGTAAGGGGCATCAATCTGGAGCAAACATAACCTAGATGGTCTGGGATGGGGACCTGACTTGAAAATCCAGAGAACCTCAAAATCTAGGAGCCAATAAGAACTTGAAAATGCTTCCCAGGATCCCATAGCATAGAATGTTTCTGGGAACAACTAAGAAGTTTATCAAACTACCTCAAATATTTTCTTTTGCCTCTGAAACATTCAGAGTCACCCGTACACTTACTTTTGCCAAGTGGAGCCTTGTAGAATGCTGACTACTGAGCAGCTCCCACACTATGTCCATCAAGGGAGGTACAAGGTGCCCTACCACAGCTACATTAAGTCACAGAGAGCAGACTTCCTAGAAAGGTGCCCAAAAGCATGGAGGCAATAAGCAATGGAATGCAAAGGGCCAACCTGCATTCTGGACCTAACTGTGTCACCACATAGCTTGGGAAGCTTGAACAAAGCTTTTTCAAAGCTTTTTTTGTGACCTGACAAGTATCACATCTGTGAAATGAGCATGAACTTACTTTGGAACAGGGTTTGTTATAAAAAGCCACTGAAATAACACTTTAAACACCCAGAAAAATACAAGCATAAATGTAGAGAATTAGGTTCCTTATTATAAAGTCTGAAGATGCTAGGACTGCTTTACACCAATGGAAATGGTAAGCTGACTCTGAAATATTACACGTACGGGCATCCATTTAACTAACAAGTAGGAATAGAATTCTATTCCTACTAACATACTTTCTAACCAAATTTCATCAAGACCAGAAAAGGACAGCATAAACTAGATGGGGAGGGTGAAGAGAAAAAAAGGTTCTACAGACTGAAGTTAATATCCTAAAAAATTTGATTTTTGTATCAACTCCATGTCAGGTATTTAGCTCACTCAGTCCTTTCAATAATCCTAGCAGGTAGAAATTATTATTCCCTTTTTAGTGGGGGGGAACAAAACTGAGGTTTGAAAGTTGAAGCAATCTGTCTATTAGTGAGGAAAAAAAATTAGCTCTGAGAACTTCAGTTTGTATGGCACCTCCCAAAAAACTAAAGGCCATGGCAATCCATCCCTAGAATCTTGAAGAGTAGAGTTCTTGTGCTTATTTCACATTTCAACAGAGGCTGAAAAATGTAGCAAGTCTTCATGGAAATTTCAGTGATGAACTCTTGCTGTCAAATTTCTAAATGGTCCTGTTTCTCTTCTCACACCCAGTGGTGAATGTTAAGCGCTCGTCCTAGAGTTATCCAGATCTCGCCACACCATCCACCTCCCTTGAAATGAGCTCTAAGTTCAGATGAAAGGAAGCAGCCATCACTCTCATGTCAACATGGGCATGCTAGAAGATCCCAGGTTTTAGCAGCAGCTAAAAGGAGGACCTGGAATCACTGTGCTCATTGCATTCTCTCAGATGGGCAACTTTCATTCCCATCAAACTAAGAGGAGACAAAAAAATTCATCAGGAAGTGTGTCGCAATTTCACAGACTGACAGATGGAGGCATGTAGCAATACATCTTTTATTACTTCCCTTGACAGCTACAGATTGCATACTGAGTTTAACTGGGCTGATACACACATTCTGCAGGTGTATTGTTGAGAGAAAAAAATTTGAGACATTTTCTAGTTATCAGAGAAATAATGTACCTAGGTATGGAAAGAAATTTCCTGGTAGTCCAAAGAACGTTTCTCCCTACTGTTCCAAATACTCTCTTGTTACGTAATCCTAACACAGGTATTTTGATGCCTGGTAAATTTATTTTCAAATATGGATAGGCCAGCCTGCATTAGAGGTTTCTCTTCTGTTGTGTTTATAAAATGATCTATAACCAATGATTCTACAACTAAGAGACTGCAACTTTCTTTACTAAAGCCTCACGCTGCATAAGGTACTATATTTATGTCATACATAAATATATAGTTTGGGATGATTAAACTTGATTTTCTCAATTTGATTTTCAAAGTTAAAAAACTGAAATTGTGCTGTACCCTTACAGCTGTTCTAGGGAGCAAATACCCACAGCTTAGAGAAGCTAGTTCTTCACTAGCCAGTAACACTGATGTCATACTGCATTTGATGAAAGCGCCTGCCCAGAAGCATTCACACCTGATAAGCATATTGTGTGGACTAGAGTTACAGAAAAACAGAAGAAAAAAATCATTTTTTACCCCAGTGTCAGATGCCACAGTTATATCAGCTAATGAAAACAAAATTTCTCTGAGGAATGTGGAATGTATTTAGTATTTCCACCAAATAATGGTTCTGCTACCATCTGCAAGATGTGGAGACAGCAACGAACCTGATTACATTTTTTCTTATCTCCTGATGAAACTCCCCATTAGAGCACTAGGCAGGATCCCCATCTCCCAGAGGACAGTTCTGGTGTAGATGGATATCAAAAGTGGAAGTGGGATGATTGCAGCAACTAATGGCCTGAAAAATGGTGCTGTGGGCGTATTTACATTATATCATATACAGGAATAAGTATAATTTATATGTGAATAGATTTATAATATACTTAATTATACACTATATTATATCTTAAAACATAACATCAAGTTCCCCATCTCTAACTGGTCTAGTTGACATACTACACTACAAAGGCATTTACATGCTGCTTTCATCAATTTCAGTGAGAAACACAGAACCCAAACAATCCTTGATAATCCTTTAAATTTTAAAAGTTTGCCTTATAAAATCCACAACTTGGCCATTTGGAAAGCTAGATGATGACCAGGACAAAGTATATGGCTAATGGAGTGGATCTACAGAGTGCTACAAACCAACCAAAACAAAGTGGCTGCTTCACGAAAAAGGAAACTACAATCTGCCACAGAATCAGAGCTTCTCATGTGACAAGGTAAAGAAAAGAGTTTTTGGTCAAACATTATTCTGGGTGAGTCTCTAAAGGTGTTTTTGGATCAGTTTAATATTTGGATTGATAGACTGAGTAAAGCAGACTACCCTCCCTAGTTTGGGTGGGCTTCTTCCAATCAGTTAAGGGCTGAATAGAACAAAAGACTGACCCTGCCCCCTCAAATAAGGGGAATTCCTCCTGTCTGACTGGTTTGGAGCTGGAACTTGGCTTTTCCTGCCTTCACAACTGAAATGAAACATCCACTCTTCATGGATCTCAAGCCGGCAGGCTCCCAGACTAAAACTACACCATCAACTCTCCTGGTTCTTAGGCCTTTGGACTTGGACTCGAAACTAAACCATCGGCCCTCTGGGTCTCAAGCTTGCCAACTGCAGATGTTGGGACCTCTCAGCTTCCATAATCCTATAAGCCAATTCTTTATAAAAAATGTCACATATCACTCATATGTGGAATTTAAGAAACAAAAACACAGGGGAAGGGAAGGAAAAATAAAATAAGATAAAAACAGAGAGGGAGGCAAACCATAAGAGACTTTTAACCATAGGGAACAAACTGAGGGTTGCTGGAGGGGAGGTGGGTGGGGGATGGGGTAACTGGGTGATGGACATTAAGGAGGGCACATGATGTGATGAGCTCTAGGTGTTATATGCAGCTGGTAAATCACTAAATTCTACCCCTGAAACTAATAATACACTATATATTAACTAAATTGAATTTAAATAAAAAAAATTTTAAATGCCATATATACACACACACAATCTTAATATATATGGATTTTTAAGATGTATATATAGATACTTTTAACATACCTATTATATTAAATACAAACACACAAACCCTGTTGGCTCTGTTCCTCTGTAGAACCCTGATTTAATACAACATTGTAATGGAAAAAACTCTTCCCTATAGAGCCACCAAAGTAGTAAAGATAGGGATATCTCATTCCTTGCCAAGATAACAAAGATGAATAAGCCGCAGCAGCCATCAGATGGTGATACTATTAGAAAGTATGTGATATTAGGGACATCTGAGTGGCTCAGTCGTTTAAGTGTCTGCCTTCAGCTCAGGTCATGATTTCAGGGTCCTGGGATCGAGCCCCGCATCACATGGGGCTCTCTGCTCAGCAGGGAGCCTGCTTCTCCCTCTCCCTCTGCCTGCCTCTCTGCCTACTTGTGATCTCTCTCTCTCTCTGTCAAAGAAATAAAATCTTTAATAAATAAATAATAAAAGAAAGTATGTGATATTTGAAAATAAAACATGACTGAAATATTCCTACTTCTATAAGAGGCCTGGAATAAGGAACCAAAAATGCAAGCGATTGGAGGGGGAACGGTGGAGTATTAAGGGAGAAAAGATCGGACAAAAAGAGAGAAGACGTGCTCACAGATTATTACAATTTATTTTTCCCTGCAGAAATTATCATTCACACCAATTCAGGCACATGCATGTGCTGCCCCTCCCTCCAAGGCTACAGCTGTGACCACACACATACAGCCTCCTGCTAAACCTCAAATCCTTACCAAATATGCCACGTAATAGCTAATCAAGCTGTAAAGAATTTTGCTTCTTCGTTCTTCCGGACTTAAAAGCCAAGGTGCTCCTGAACAATCCTATGAATTTTAGGGCCTGTGTTCTCACAACACCCACACATACTTAAAATCATCTTTGTATGGGGTTCACAGAGAGAGGAAACAGAAGGTGTCAAAGGAGAGATTTTAGAATTTCAAAAAACTTCCAGGATCACAGACATTCTTTTCCAATATACAAGCTAAAGACATTTTAGGAAAGCTTAAACCCAGTTGGGTATGCAGAGACTTGTGAAGCGAAAGGGAATTTAGGATTCATTAAAACACTATCATGGATAAAGACCTAACTATTTGCTCAGAAGTCTTCCATCCCACCCCACAACGCCTAGTAAAGACTCCTTGACTCCCAGCTCAGTGGTCACAGTGTGCACAAAAGAAGGCTAATTCTGAAGTGAGCATGTACCTGGGCAGGGCTAAAAGCCAAGGCCTTGGTCTCTTGCATCCTTCCGTGCCTTTCTTGCCCTTGCACATTCCTTCTCCTCCTTTCTTCCCAGAACAGAGGCTCTGGAGCCAGACTCTGGGTCTGAATACTTGTTCTGACACTGATTAACTATGTGTGACCTTGAGGAAGTTATTTACCTCTTGATGCCTCAGTTTCCTCAGCAGCAAAATGTAAAATACAGTAGTGACTAGCAATGTGGGGTTGTGAGGATGAAATCAGTTCAAGCACAACAGGTTCTTGGTGCAGTACTGGCCCACAGGACATGTCCGTGTCAGCCCTGACTAATCTTGTGGCGTCCATTCTTGGACCCACCAGGTGGTAAGTTGATTTTGGTTCATTTATAGCATTTCTCACATGGTATAAAAAGCACCCATTTACCAGCCCACCTCCCCCTAGACGGAGCAGGAATCACATGTTCTCATGATCTTTCCCAGCACCTAGTGGTGGTACACAGCAGATACTCAATAACTGTGGACTGAGTGCTTCAACACACTAATTCTAACAAGGACAGCGTGTCACCTAGGCTGCTGATTATGAATGGCAATGGCAATGCAGTAAAGTGAAGCTCCAGGTAGAATTCTGCAATGAAACACAATTCACCCCTTGGCTGTATAATCAAGTCCTGGGATTTTTTATTTGTCTAAATTCATTTGCTTTAAAAATCTTTCAAATAAGGTCACTTTGTTTACATACTTGTCCCTCTTAATGGCACAGAGAAGTAAGCATAACAAAGCCGACTGAATCAATGTTACTTTTGCCCCAGGAGAACAAAATTCTAGAAATATTTATGAGCAATCTCCTACAGTTACATTTAATTATCAATTGCACATAACACATAATTATTAAAGTCATTAAGAAATGTCCTTCCAAGTATAAACAAGAGCAAAGCATCAACAGACCCAGGATAAAGCAGAGGTTACAACTACATTTTTGATGCCTGGCTCCCCCCAAATGACATTTCCCTTAACTACAAAAGGGATAAAAAGACCACTGGACTAACCCTGGTCTCAGGCATGTGATTTGGTCTCAGTCTCAAAAAACCTTTTGTGGAAAGTCCTCTTTTTGTGAAACATCCTATTAAAAAGCAAGCCCGTGAGACATATTCACTAGTTCCTCTAAGTAAGTCCCAAGGTGTTAACTGAGAGGACAGAGGAAGAAGTAGACAGACAGACATGCATATGCACACACCTACTCCTCCTATATAGACCAGACCAGTTAAGAAGATCAGTAAAAGTCACAGGCTTTTTCCTATGTGACTTTGGTTATTCCCATATGAAACATGCACAGATGTTTCTGTTGGATCACAGATGTCACTGTAGGGTCAGATTAATAAAAGCCATATTTTCCAGTTAAGCATAAGGAAAAAGAGGTAATAAAGGAATTCAAATATGCTCATGCTCTGTAACAGAAAAGAATAGGTGAATTTGCATTTTATGTTTCCTGGCCACATACACTTCTCATTTAATTAAAAGAATTTGGGAAGATGAGTCTTAAGTTCACATGACCACAATTTACTATGAAGAACACTAAGAACCTCCTAGAAAACAATACTACTTTGCAGTGCCAAAAAAGCACACCCGAATCAAACATTAAGTGAAATGAGTTACTCCAAAAGCCAAAAGGAGGATTGCTGAAAGGTTCAGCTGGTTTAGTTCTACAAAAATAAACTGGGGAGCAGGCACCCCAGGAATTCACTCACCACTATATCCTCAGGGAATGTGTCTCTGCTGAAGGAGCCATCGTCAAACACGACCTCATAGAAGGTCTGCGATGTCACAGCAATCACCCTGCAGCTGTAATAGCGGGTGTTCCGATGCTTCGTGATGACCGTCTGCCCCACAGAGATACCCTTCTCGCCAGCCTTGGACTTCTAGAAGAAGGGGCACAGAGAAAGGAGAGAAAAGGAACAGGAGAAAGATAAAAGGTAGGGACAGAAAATAAAATATATATTTATTTAGAAAAAAAAATTCACGTGGTCATGATACATATTTTTAATTTTTAAACTTTTTATTGGGGAATAATTTCAAACCTAAAGGTTACAAGTATATGAGTAGTACAAAGATACCTATATACTCTTGACCCCTTTACCCAGATTCACCTATTGTTATCTATCAATATTTTTAACATTTTACCATTTCTCTTTTTTTGCACATTCTGTCTCTATTTTATATACATGTATATTTATATATAAAAAAATTGTGTGCGTATATATATAAACAGTCCACCCAGAACCATTTAAGAATAAGCTACATACATCATGGGCTTTTACTCCTAAATACGTCAGTTGTGTATTTTCTAAAAATAAGGATTTCCCTTTATATAACCACAGTACAGTTACTAACTTTAGTAAATCTAACATGGATACGATACTTTTATCAATGATGTATGTTCTAATTTTGTCAGCTGAGCCAATAATGATCTTCATGGTTTCTCCAACTCCCCTCACATGGTCTCAAGGGCAAGCTCCAGTCGAGTCAGGTACTGCACTTTGCTGCCGCTTCTCTTTAGCCCCTTCTAACCTGGATCATTTCCACAGCCATTCTTTGTCTTCTGTGATCATGAGTGATACTTCTAAAGAATACAATTCTCCCTCTCCCTCCTTTTTTAACAGAGCATTTGCCTGATGTTTCCTCATGATTAGGGTCAAGTTATACATTCCTGGCCAGAACACCACACAGATAATGTCTGTCATATTCTTCTCAGGATATCACATCTGGAGGCACATGATGTCTGTCTACCTCTCAATGGTGATGTTAATTTTGATCCTAAACAAACTGTAGTCCAAACTCTCATTATAATCACTATTTTTTCCCTTACAACTAATAAGCAATATGTGGGAGAAACTTTAATACCATGCAAATATCCTGTTCCTGTACATATCTGCTTAGGTTTAGTATCTATTGATGAGTCGGGCCTGATCCAATCTTTACTGTGATGGTGGTGATATGCCGATTTCTGCAGCTCTGGCACTCCCTCCATATTTACTAGCTGGCACTTGGCACCTGTTAAGCAGGAGTCTTCTACTCTCCCCACATCCTGGTCTTATGTAGGAGAGGAGAAGACAAGGTAGAAGCCTGCAGAAATGGCCTGGGGCCCACAGGTCAGGCTATGCAGGGAGTAGGGAAGGGAGGAGGGCAGTTCCTTTGCCATCCTAAGGAGTCAGGACATTATCCTGTGGGCCTAAAGAAGGCACCGAGAGATTTAAGTATAGAAGAAAAATGATCCAGGTTTATATGGCTATAGGTGAAGGTGAGTGGGGAGCTTATTACAATGGGCCAGGTGGAAGATGAGGGCCTGGAGTAAGGAACTAAGGACAAATGCTCATGATTTGGATGGAGGGGTGACTCCCTCCCAACAAGCATGTTCCTACAGTCTCCTAGTTGTAGACTGAGCTCTGCCATCTAGTTTCTCACATGCCTAACAAAATAAAATCATTCCCCAGTGATTGCTGGGTTGGTTGGGGAATTTTTTTTGCCTTTAGGTGTAGTTAGGTATATAAACATCTTGACAAAAGACAAAAGTAAAAAGACTATAGTGATTTAAGTGCACTATGCTTAAAGTAGAAATCATTTGTTTTGTTTTGTTTTTAAGGTTTTTTTGTTTTGTTTTGTTTTTTAGTAATCTCTACACCCAACATGGGGCTTGAACTCATGACCCCAAGATCAAGAGTGGTGTACTCTTCCAACTAAGCCATCCAGGCACCCGTGAAGTAGAAATCATTAATAGCTAGACCACAGTATGTTATATGTGCTGAAATAATTACCTAGTTTCCTGTTTCATTTCTCCATCCAACCCCTTTAAATATATCTAACCTTTCCAAGTAAGAGAAAACTCAAATGTAATAATGAATATGAGTAAAAGCACAGTCTGTGGTGATACAACTCCCGAACTGGGCCCACGACTGTTCCTTAAGACTGTACTGTTTACAGCTAACTGTAGGAGGCAAACTTTACAACCTGTGTGACCATATACAGTGGCCCTGAGTGGCCATGGCAGCACTTTCTGCAGATGTTGTCCCTCTCTGTCAAACTGACTTAAAAACACTCATGGTCAGGATTGCAAGTGTTGCATTTTACTATGGTATTAGTTCCTTTGTGCATAGTTTATTAAAATTGGAATTAACCCTGTAAGGAAACAATGGTTTGGATTTGAATTCTAAGCTCTGCTACTTACTAGCTGTGTGATCTTGTGATCTTGAACCTTTATCAGCCTCAGTTTGTTCATCTGTAGAAGGGATAATACTTACATTAAAGGTTTGCTATAAAAACAGGATAAAGTACATCAACTACCTAGACTCATGGGCAACTGGTTCTGAGCAACTGTTAACTGGTTTCATTTTGTAAGGGGAGAGCATACCTAGGACCCCAGCCCCAGATTAATAAGCCATTCTTCCCTGCTGCCCCGCAGTAATGGGCACATATGGCTGCAGCACCCTGATTTCACACGACAAGGCTGAATTCAGCCCCAGACCACCACCATCTTGTTCTTTACCTCATCCACTTCTGATTCTAATTCATGTCAAAAGTGGGCACAAAGCTATGGTCCTTAGGAGGAAAGGCATAAGGAGGCCTCCTCCCCTACCCCTAATGCTCCCAAAGCCTTCGTCTGCAACTCCCTTAAAGCCCTGCCCAAATGACACTTTGATTGACTATTCCTCCTACAACAGGGCAAAATCCATGCATCAGCGCCAGACTACATGTCTTTTTTTTTCACAGTACCCACCACACCATGTACAACACTATTGTTGCTGGATGAACAACAAATGAATGAATGAAAGAAAGAATAAATAATTTTTAAAGATGAATGAACAAACTGTGAGGATGGGTACAGACACATTTTCAAAATGGGAGAGGACTGATTCTAATCATTCATGGTCCAGAAAAGGGAAAAGAAAAACAAAGGGGAGTTGTAGGAAGATGTTCCTCTTTCTTGGGGTAGGAAGGCATGTATGTGGGTAGGGGGAGGGAATAAAGAAGTTTTATGGTGAAATTCACAGGGTCTGGAAAGTGGAAGTGGTCAGTCAGGGGAAGAGAAACACGATACAGATTTGAAAGAGAAAAGGCTGACTCTAGACTACAACCACCTTTTTCCTACTTAGGACCTGAAATTTATGCAAACTAGCTGGTTGGAAAGATGGTCAACACACAAATTACTTTCATCTAAATAAAAATTTCCATGAGCTTCAGGCATGACCATTTCATAGGAAGTACTAAGGAAAACAGATTTTTTCCATAATGCTATTTTGATAGGATTTCTGATTTATTTTTGCAGGGAAAAATTATTGACAAGCATACCCCACAACTGATTATACATTCTCAAAAATATTTCCTGTCAGAAAAGTCTAAGAATCTATTGATGTTAACATTGTCATTTCTGATCAAAGAAGACAGACATTATGCAAGAGGTTTCATCAGATTATAGAAATGGCTATGGTATTTTGAAGATTAGTACACAGGCTAAGGCTGTGAAAGTTAAATTTCCTTCAACATGCACTAAGCAGAAATGAACAGTGGTTTAAGGGGAAAAAAAAGCACAACTTCTTTTAAGGAAAGCTAGAGCCAGTTTGAAATGCTGGGGATGGGGAAAAAATGTTAAGTAGGAAAATGTTACAGACATTTCACAAAAGCATCAGAGAGTTCTTGGGGCACAATTATACATGGAGAGTTACCAACACACATCCATATACCTGAGTTAATTAAATTCTCCCAATAACGCTGTGACATGGTTGTTATTTTCATTAAATAGATGAAGTAGCTGAGGTACACAGTCAAGGACCTTTTCCAAGATCTCAGAGATGGTGAGAAGCTAACATGGGGCCCAGAGGCAGGCACTTTCCTATCTCGAGTGCGTTGCTATCATCAACCAGGAAAATAAATGTTGACAGAAATCAGAGGAGAAATAAAACCTACCAGGAAATGGACCTAATGGAATTCAAGCACTTGCCTAAAGAAGTTACATTTTCTTTTTCTTTCTTTTCTGATTTATTGAGTACCTCCTCTGTTCTACATACCCGTTGAGATATTTCTCAGGTAAGAAATCATTTAATCTCCTCAGTATACTCAGAGTTCAATTAGCAACTTGGATTTGGAGCCTATCTGGAGATGAAAAATGTAGAATGTATAATTGTACATACAGTGCATTTTTCCATATGTACACATGACACACACACACACACTGTGGTAAATTGCAAAAATACCCATAAATCTTCACTTCTTTCTGTTTTCACATCCTTCTCAGTGAGACCTTGCAGCTCCTTCTATCAAGGGCTGGACCCGATTTGCTCACCCCTCAAATCTGGGTTCACCTTGTGGCTTGGACTACCTCGGCCAAAAGAATACAACAGAAGTATGCCAATCCAAGGCCTTGCAGCCTTCTGCAGTTTCTTTCTAGGGGCCCTAGACTCTGTCATGTAAACAAACTCAATTATCCTACTGGCAGACGAGAGATCACATGGACCAGACATGGACCCAGCTAGGAAAAGGTAAGCAGTTCTGCAGCTGACCACAGATGAATGAGGCAATCAGCCTGGAATAGAAGAATCACCCAGCTAAGCCCAGCCTAAATCTGTGACCTACAGAATCACCAGCTAAAGAACTGTCATTGTTCTAAGCCACTACAGTTTGTGATAGTTTGTCACACACACAAGTAAGAAAAAAGAATACTAAGAAAAAATATACTAAACTGCTAGCATATATAAATCTAGGTAATGGAATTTTGTTTATTTGCTTCTTCATGTACTTCTCTGTACTTTCTATTATGTATTTAGTTAATTATTATTGAAAACACTAAATGTAATAAAATACAAGAGCCCTTGCAAGTTTCTAAATTCTTTTAATAACAGGTCTACTTAACTGATATGCTCAAAAAAAGCTGAAGCCAAATTATTTAGTAAAGAAAGACAACATTCATCATTTATCTTTCAGTTAAATATATAAGATAAAAGAAGGACCTAAAATGTACACTTTGTAAAGTGGAAGGATACACAAATTTAGTTAAAAAAATTTCATCTGACTTAACTTATATTTATTATATTTAGGCCAAATGTGATATAACAAAAAGGCACCTTTATTTTGTTCTTAATAATCACTACTGATTCCTAAGACATGTTGTTTCAGTAAAATGAACATATTTTGTTCTCAGGTTTGGGGTTCTATTTTAAAAAACAAGAACAACAACAAAATAAAAACAAAAACATAAGCCACCCATAAGGGGCAGCACAAATAATAGGATCCAATTGTTTAAATGTAGAAGTTTTCTCCCCACTATGTTGCTTCCGGGTGTGGGCTTAGAAAGGAAACAGGCCCTTATTACACAGCTCTCTAACTTTCCCAAGACTCTACTGATGTTGAAATAAATGGCCACACTTGGAAGAAAAAAAAAATAGCTAACCATCAATGATCACAATCTGAATAAGGAGAAAAAGATGTTCCTAATACCTGGATTGGCTATCAAAGGCACGCCAATATCCAATAGGCTAACTCCAAAAAATTTAAAGCCAGTGTTGACGAAACAGGATGAAAGAAATCACCATTACCTGACGAGTATACTACGGCCATAAATTCTGAGCCAAAGAGCCAAGAACCAGCTAGCAAGTGATGCAAAGAGGAAAAGCAATGCAAGGATGGACACAGAGAGAAAAAAGTGGCACTTAATAAGCAATTACTGAGTGCTCATTACAAGTAAGGTACCTTGCAAGGTGCTGAAGATTAAAATAAAAGAATGAGAGAGTCCCTTCTCTCAAATACCTCATAGGCTGGTAAAAAAGAGAGACATAGCTGATCAAAATGCAAAGTATTAAGAACACCCAGATGAGGGCCGGAAGGGACCTTTCCCAGGCTTCACTACAGGGAACTTGTGAATCAGGTCGGAGGGAGCCAGGAAGCACTCTTGTACACACGTCAGGGAGGCGGTTTGAGAGTGGAGTGTTTGATGCCATGAACCCCTACCCTTGGCTACTTTGTGAGCCTGTGGGCACCTACTCAGAACGGTATTTTTAAATGCATAAAACAAAACAACAAAAGATTACAAAAGAAACTAATTGAAATAATACTGAAAAACAAATTTGTGGTGTAATATCTTTGCTTCTTTAATAATGTATTAAATACTAATATCTAGTGGCAGGTCTAATAACTATTAATCTCCTAATTTCAAGTTGTGAAGAACATAAGCAATATTTTGAGATCTCTGTTACAATGGTCATGTGAGTTCTATTGTGGACAGAGTCACAGAAACTGCTAAGGCCGACACTGCCTCCAAACTGACAGAATTGCTAAATTCCAGCTAGAGTTAGTGGAAAACAATTGTAAATCTTTCCTCATCCTCTAACAGACAAATTTTTCTTGATACTAACGTATAAAAAAGATTTTATCACCTGGAATATTTAAAGGCACAGCAGTCAACCTTCTAACAACTTATAAAAAATTACAACAATATTCTTTATATAATGGTGCTTGTATATACTGAAGATAAAAGGACAGAGCGAAATGAAACTCAATGAAGTCATCCCTGTGAAAGGTGAAGTTATGGAGGCATTATGGGTAATTCTGGGGTGACCTAAAATGACACAAGAACCTAACTTAAGTACTGATGTTAGAATGTGCACTGCATTCTCCAATATCATTTCTCCCCATTGGGTTTTTGAGAGCAGAGACCAGTTAGTTCACTAACTCTGAAGCAAAGGCTCAGGGAGGAGTCCTGTGTGGCAGAAGGAAGGAAGATTCCTATACTTTGGCAACACGGATCTTCTCTGATCAGACCCAGCAAAGGCTCAGCTGCATTTACGCCTTGAAGAAGGGTCACCCACCATCTGATGAGATGAATCATGGGCAGAAATGTCATCCTGGGAAAATCCCCGACTGGGTTCTCCATCTATATAATAATGTTTAAAAAGGGTGTAAATCTGAATATAACAGTGTATGCAGAGCCAGCAAGGCTGGGAAGTTGAAGAAATGAAGTAACTTATCCAATGAACAGGCCAAAAAGGACATTCCCATTTCTCTCCAGTAACCCCTTCACCTTCTCTTCTTAATTATTTCTCCCTAATTCCTATGATTTAATAACCCATGAGATATTATTATTGTATTTTTTCAAGATACCATTTTATAAAAATCCCTAGGGGATCTGAGTAAATAAATTAATACACACTATTCTTCTTTTACCAACTCATGCAGTAGAAGTCACTCATATAAATTTGCCTTGTAATAATGAAAGCTTTCTTTCTAAAATTACTAGAGCTAGGTAAAAATCTTCTACCCAGAAAAACCTAAATCCCTCGGGCTTCATGAAGAAGTAATTGCTGTAATGGCAGAAATGCACATGCAAACTCATAAAAATGTCACAAGTATTTAATTTTCTACATGTCTGTTTGTTCACGTGTACTTTTATTTCTTGTGGGTTTTTAAGTACAAACATATAATACAGTGGGAAATGGTGGTAAGCAGTTTCCCAGCAGATTTAAGGTCTTATTCACTTTAATGTCTGTAGAAGATACTGAGCAAAAACTAATTCTTTTCCATCTGAGTCATTAGCTCACCTCAGAGGTCTTGTTTGGTAGGTAAGTGATGAGGACTGGGACAGGAGAAGCATCTTTAGATGCTCACTCTGTTAATGTAGGAAACTCTCAACAGGTCGGCACCACCTGCTTTCTATTCTGAACAATAAACAACTTCAGAAACAGCAGAGAGGAAAGTTCACACCGGTTAGACTGGTGGAGGTGGAGGAGTGTGGAAGCCTCCCACTGCTAAGACAGAACTTGCCACGAGCTCCTCCTAAGTCACGTCCAACCTCGTTAGTTGCTAGTGAACATGGGAGTCCCTGGATGCCTGCCCCCAGAAGCTCTACCTTGGGCTTCTACATTTCAGGGGCTCTTCAGCCTTCTTGGGTAGCAATAGTAAAATCTGGAGAGAAGTACAGGTTCAACAAAATCTTAATCATTCACAGCAGGCTGTGTGTGTGTGTGTGTGTGTGTGTGTGTGTGTAGAAATTAACAAGCTGATTCTAAAATTTACATGAAAATGCAAAGAGACTAAAATACTCAAAGTAATCTTGGGAAAAAAAATGTTGGAGGAATTATAACTTGGGGGGAGGAGAAGGAAAAGCATTGGCTCAATTATAAGGTAATACAACTTTCAAAAATTACCTTAGATGGGGCATTTTCAAAAGAGAGTAGCAAGCAAGTATCACCGAATTGTATTCTTCCCAAAAGGACTTTTGAATCTCAATTACAGTTGGGGAAAGGATTAAAAATAGCTAAAATAGATGCAAAAAAAAAATGTTCTTATCAAGGAAATCCAAAGTAAATCAGACTAATTAAATGGTATTATAGTTTTTCTGTGCCACCAAAAAGGAAACCCAGGTAAATAATGATACCATGTAAGCTAACCCAAGCCATAGTCTCAAGTTGGAAAAGTGACTACCAAGACAGCAGTCTAAATGAAATGTCACATATACTCTGACTCTGACGACCTGGAAGCTCTATATCTTTTCATGATTGGTGAACCTCTCTGAAGTGCCATTTCATCATCTGTAAAATGTATACAATCATAATACCAGGGAGGTGGTGACTGTGAGGACCAAACGAAATAATGTAGTTATGTCTGAAAGTATTCAGTAAACTATAAAAGACACTACAAATATTAGCCATTATATTACTTTTATTCACCTTATCTTATACACTGCTCCCAACAAAGGAGGGTTGTCCCCTTGAACAGAAGAGAAAATTACGGTGGAATAGGCAATTGTGGTTCTATAAAGATACAGTAGTTACACGAGCATGAGCGAGGTGGGGGGAGGGAAGAAAGGAGAGAGAAGGGAGAGAGAAGGAAAGGGAGAAAGGTAGGGAGGAGGGAAGTGAGAGAAAGACACAGAGAGTGACAGAGTGCGAGAGAGAGAGAGAGAGAGAGAGATCTAAAGTAAAGCTTCCTAGCTTTCTTTTGAAATTTCAGGAGAAATAGCCATAGGAACAGTGGAAGAAAAGCCAGCCAAAACCTTCCTACTGCCCATCACAACAGCAGAAGTGCAGAGTCCACCTAGCTACCTCACCAATGTTAATCAAAGAGGATAAACCCACAAAATCTTTCTATTATTAATCAAGAAAATTAATATCTATTTTTCTCTCTATCTAGTGTTAATTAAATGCATCTATGTGCCCAACACCGCTTGAAAAAGAGATGTGTGGGGTTCCTGTGGAGGCAGGAAGGGACAGGGAAAAAACTGAGAGGTTCTGTAGCAGTAACCTTTCCTTTTCAGTTTCATGACTGTAGCCCCCATGTTCTCTCAAAATCACCTAAAGTTAGTCTCTGTGGTCCCCACAGCCTTGGCAAAAGCTACTTCTAGTAAGGGCACCAGTCTTTATTCCAAACACATGATAGAGATATATAATAACAGATTTGAAGGTACAATTAGAAAATATTGAATATAAGGGTTTGGAAATTTTGTATTTTCTTCTAATTCCTGAGAAATGTATGAGGAAAAGGGGGGGCAAACTTAACCAAAAGGCTTATCTAGTACTCAAGGAGAGACAAACAAGATGGAAAGTAACTGATTATGATATGTAATGCCCACAAAAAAGAGCATTTCACTTCTTCTTGCCTCCTGCCCCAATCAAAGGCTTCTGAATGCCAGATCATCTCAGTAATGGCTCAAAGAAAAATTAAAAGAATGCTTTATTTAAAAATGTAGAAACAGTAATTTCTTACATTTCTTCAGATACTGCCCTCTATAATTTCAAAGACCCACTACACATGGTGTGGGATAAGCAGAGAGAATCCATGGTATCTCACAAAGAAAACAAGCCAATTTCAGATAAAGAATGGTCTAGAGAGGTGCATGGGTGGCACAGTGAGTTGAGCGTCTGACTCTTGGTTTCAGCTCAGGTCGTGATCTCGGGGTCATGAGATCAAGCCCCACTTCGGGCTCTGTGCTCAGTGTGGAGTCTGCTTGGGACTCTTCCCCACCCCCCCGCCCTCGTGCTTGCTCACGCACGCTCTCCCTCTCTCTCTCTCAAATAAGTAAGTAAATCCTTTAAAAAAAAAAAAAAAGTCAAGAAACCACCTAATTTTGCCTGGAAAGAAAAGAAGTGCTGATTTGCAGGTGTGAAATTGTCAGACCCCAAG
Source organism: Halichoerus grypus (assembly GCF_964656455.1). Lineage (NCBI taxonomy): Eukaryota > Metazoa > Chordata > Mammalia > Carnivora > Phocidae > Halichoerus > Halichoerus grypus. The sequence goes on along the minus strand of NC_135725.1, from coordinate 33,845,938 downwards.
ATGGCTACCAACATCCTGTGGAAAAGAAGGACAAAGAAGCTGGATGTTCCCAGGCTGACTGGCTTCCTGCCAAGAGACCTCACAAGGGCTTTTTAGTTAATCCAGAGTTTTATACGTCATGTTTGTTGAAAGTGGACATGTATATAACGATTTTTAGATAGAAATGTTGGAACTTATTTAATTGCCATTTCTCTTGTTAATAGTCTTAAAAAGCTACACTTTCATTACATTTTGTCAGTATCTATGGATTTCATTATGACTATGGCATCTAATTACTGTTTTCTACATGAAGGAATTGCGAAATGCTGCCTCTTATGCTTTACAAGATGGTGGAATGTCAAATACCCTTTCCTGTTGTCTGTCTGTTGACACATTCCATTTGTATTTCTCCACCATATCCATGGTGTTTCACTCCAATACCAGTGTTAAAATATGGGATTAGTGTCACTAATTTTCTTAACAAGCTATCAGGCAATAATGCATCCCTCAATTATTTTCTTTTTAAAAAAGACTATAAGTTGCTCAAAAGCTTAAAATTTTCTGGGTACTGAGATACATCAATTCTGTGAGAAAGTGAGCAAGCATTTTACATGGAAACACACCTTACCTATACTAAAAAATGAAACCAGGTAAGTGGTCCTTGGAGAGAAAGACTTGATTTCCTCAGTATGTGTGGTCCTTGAAGTTGGCAAGTATCAACTGTGCCATGTCAACATTCCTTCATGCAGTACAAGCCTACATCTGCTGACTGGCTCCCAGGTTCCGTGCATGTGGTGTGATGGGGGTAACAGAGCCAAGGAGGAAACACAACATTGACAAGTTTCTCTTGGGGATTCTGAGGAGTCTGCTTTTGTGATAATAACCAAACACCTGCACCAAGATGCAGATCTTTCTTGTTGTTGTTTTTTTTTTATATAAAATCAGGATTCATTTGCAGTTTTACCAGGCCAGAATAAAAAGTTCATCAATACATTCTTTTCTGTGAACCATGCATTATTATACATTTTGAGAGAGACGAATATAACCAAGGCTGTCAGATAAGAGATCTCCTAATAATCAAGGCTCTACAGAGGGTAACTACTAACACTCATGTTAAAAACACGTAAGGTCTCAGCCCCCGACATGGCTTCAAAGTTATTTCAGGGGCTCCTCAGGCCCTCAGGAGTAAGTATTGCCTATTTACAAAATAAATAATGTGTCCCACAAAATATATGCTCTAACATTTTTCCAGCGCATTTGGATGTTTCCAGGAAATATATCTGAGATAGTATTCTTTTACCCAACCAGATTAAAGGATCAGAAATAAAGTCTGGAGAAAGGCTACCCTAAGGGAAGAGATAGTTTTCTGAACCCCCTGGGACCTGACTCTGCTTTCTACCCCCAGATGAGGATGTGGCTTTGCTGACCCTGTATCTGATTCAAGGGCTGATTGCTTGCAAGAATTTCCTTAAATGGAAACGCCCAGACTCTCAAAAGTAAATTTTTCTAGAATGGAGATGTAAACCCTTAATACAGAGGAACTGTATAGTCACAAAATATGACTTTTATTCAGATCCAGCAGCAGCCAACTCCATGCAGACACTGCCACAACTCTGTAGCCCCCCTAGGGAACAAAGTGTAGGAGAAGCATCACCCCCAAGCATTTAGCCTCTGCTCTGCCTGCGTGGTCTCCCCATTCTGATCAGTTTCTGTATCTTTGGCTGATTAAAACTGGAATCGGCAATGGAGGCATCTGTTCTCTCTTCCCACAGATTCAAAACCCCTTGAAGCACTTCAATTAGTATCAGAAATAGATCTAAAACCCCTGCAGATGATGCCTGAACTGGGACTGGTGCATAGACCCTTCTGACGTGGCCAGGCTTGGAAAAAGATCTGGAAAAGGGGGAAGGACAGAAGAGTAAGCTGAAGAAGGCTCAATTTGAGGCAGAAGAGCCTCTGGCCCAAAGTCTGTGGAGGTCACTCTGGGGAGCTTCTGGGGAGAGTGTCAGTGGAACCTCTCCTCTATGCCCTACAGCCAGGGCCAGTGACTAAATAGTAGGGCTGTCCTACCTTCTGCTGTGGGTCCACTCAAGCCCTTTTTCTCCTGACAAAAAGCATGGGGGAGAGCAGCTCTATGCTCGCTGATCCCCACCCTTCCTGTGGAAATGGCTATAGAAGTAGGAGGAAACTAAATGTGGGGTATTAGAGAGCAGAAAAGTTTGAAATAGGATACACTTCATTTTCTTTATAAAATTTAAAAAAATTATGTCTTCACTGGTTTTACCTGATAAAGTGAACGAGAGGAAGATTCATTCCAAATGTAAATATTCTAAAACGTCTGTGCTAAATATTTCTCCTCCCAGGCAAACCTGGTGTTAACTTTCTATCACCTGGGATACATGGACTGAGATCTCAACTAAACATTTCTATCGATGAAAAGGTAAGGGATAAGGGATTTCTTTTATTTACTGTATGTTTGATTGAGGAAGACTGATCAGACTCAGGCCTGAATCACTGTAGTATTTTTTTTTTCATCCTTGTTAAGAATTTTTTACTCCAGACCTTTTCTTGGGTTAGAAATCTGTTTTTCAGTATCAGTGCAAAGTCAGCAGGGCATTTGGAAAATAACTTATGTAGAATAAAAAAAAAAAAAACATACAAACACCAGATAATTGTGCACAAGTCTGAGAAGAGTATGTTGGTCACAGCAAATGTAACTGAACAGAGTGGGAGTTAGCAATATCTAAATTGTTGTAAGAAAAACAACATCCACCAAAACAATTCTACTGTCAATGAAACACAAAGGAACCCAGATCTGGGAGACAGGAAGAGACCAGTCAGATCACTGTTAGATGAGTGTTAGCTAAATTCTGGTTCCCTTCCTTAAAAGATTGGGAGAGAAACTAAAAGTGGACAGAGTTGAGCCACAGAATTGAGCTCCAGACTAAAGGAAAATAAAAAGGAAAAAGAAAGGATGGATTCAATCCATTGCTGAGTTTGATTTGTCAGCCCTGTTGGAGCCAAGGCAACCTCACTGGCATTAGAAGGCTACACTTAGAGCAGGCAAAACTCATAGTTGTAACCTCCTCTGTGAATTCTACCTGACTGCCTTTAATAGAGTTCGTAGTTTCCTTCTTTGGGCTCCCAGGACATTTTATCCTTATCTTTATTTAGCCTATCTTATTATGGTAATAGAGCACAGTAGCTAAGAGCCTGGGCACTGAATCAGGTTGCCCGGTTTCGACCATTCTTTCCCTTACTACCTATGTAATATATATCAAATTGTAACTTAAATAATCTTTGCCTCAGTTTCCTCATCTGTAAGAGGGGTTAGTAATAGTCCCTATCATAAATGGTACTTTGAAGATTAAATGACATAATACTTGTAAAGCCTTTAAAACACAACTCATGTTATATGTTGAATCAATGTTTATCATCATTTCTTCAAAAAAGTACATCTGCTTACAACAGGTGTGTGAATGAGGGCATGTCAGGAAGAATGTTTAAAGTTGGGCTAAGAAGTTAAAAAAAAATTATGTTTTTATTTCCAGGACACTCCATGGCCCCCTGTATATTGAATTGAAAAGTTTCAAAGCAATCTAACTGAAGTTCTCCATAACTAACCTTTGTGCCTAGATTACTTTTTATCTTTTATTTTATCTTTCTTCAAAGATTTTATTTATTTATTTGACAGAGAGACACACAGCTAGAGAGGGAACACAAGCAGGGGGAGCGGGAGAGGGAGAAGCCTGCTTCCCACGGAGCAGGGAGCCCGATGCGGGGCTCGATCTCAGGACCCTGGGATCATGACCTGAGCCGAAGGCAGACGCTTAACGACTGAGCCACCCAGGCGCCCCTAGATTATTTTTTATGAGCTGGCTAAACAAGTGCTAAGATAAGAAAGGAGAGGTGGGGAGTATGCATGGCCAATCTGTTATCAAACAGTTTATCTCCAATTCCAAAAGTCTTTAAAAATTGGCTTTATTTTCCTTGGTTTCAGTTCATTTAAAAATCTTGGAATGGGGTCACAGCTTTCTACCCTAATCCCATCCTTTCTTCAAAAAAGTTTAAAACGTTTTCAAGCCTGGGGAACTATCCTGAAATGATAACGAAAGGAAGCTGAGAATCAGAAGTTCACCCTCCGGAGAGTAACAGGCTGCAATTAGGAGCTCTGGCATTGGACAAGAGGGTGGTGAGAAGCTGGTGGGCCCTACCACACAGCCCATGAGAAATCAAAAGAATTTTAGACAAAATATCAAAATTTTATGTTTTTCTGAAAATCCTAAAAATGACGGTATCAATGGTGTTATAATACTTAGTGCCCTGTATTTTCATTGCTTTACTGTTCCTTAAAGGAAGATAAGGATTGTTTTATTTCTTTTTAGAAAAGAGGTGCTTAGGTGATGCTTGAAAGTGGGATTTTCTAGACCTACAAACGTGGAAGCCAATTCCATGACACTGATCCAGTGGTTCAAACAAAAAAAAAAAAGAAAACAAAGACTCCTAAAATTTTTATCAGCAACATAATATAAACACGTGTGGTATAACAACCTATGCTGTGACATCAAAAGACATCAAAAGACAAGTTAATGGTAACAGGAAAAAGTGTATTAATAAGCCCTCAAATTAGAACAATATAAAAATAAACTTATTAAAGACAGAAAAAAATTGGACATATCAACATAAACTCTTGATCATTTGAAAAAGAATTGTTTTCCTGCTCTATCACTAATGTGGCCCCCCTGCCAAAGTAGCTGGTGTTGCATGAAAAAAAAAAAAAAACACCCTTCATTTCAAATTTGATTTCTAATAGAGCACCTTTAAAAAAGAACCTGGGCTCCTTGATGCGTTGCTGATTCCATGTTTGAAACAAGGAAATCAAGATGATTTTGCCATTTCTTATTTAAATAAAGCAACAACAGTTTCAAAGATGTCTGGAAGTGGTTTTAAATTAGGAAAATAAAGTCACCTTGAAGAGGCTCCGGGACGCCTGGGGTGGTTCAGTCAGTTAGGCGTCTGCCTTCGGCTCAGGTCAGGATCCCAGGATCCTGGGATCGGGTCCCACGTTGGGCTCCCTGCTCGGGGGGAGCCTGCTTCTTCCTCTGCTTCTCTCTCTGCCCCTCCCCCTGCTCGTGCTTGCTCTCTCTCTCTCTCTCAAATAAATAAATAAAATCTTAAAAAAAAAAAAAAAGAAGAGGCTCCAAATGGTCAAAGTGTGACAGAAGCATCAAGAAGAAAATTACAGTCAATTGGTACCCATTGAATCTATAAGAGGCTATAAACCAAAATGATGCTCAAAAGGGTCAAATAATATAAAGCACAGTCAAGCAAAGTCCTACCTACTGATGTGAATTAAATAAATGCTGCCTGATTACAAAAACATAATCCTATGACCACCCATCAAGGGCCTGAGGGGCACCATATGGTAAAATGCAACATATGGTGAAATGTAATTCTGGTCTTCAAACCAAAATGCCTATTGGAACTAACTGGATTAAAAGCCAGAAAGCACTGGGTGTTATACGCAAACAATGAATCATGGAACACTACATCAAAAACGAATGATGTAATGTATGGTGATTAACATAACATCAAAAAAAAGAAAGCCATAAACCAGAGTCAGGGGTAGACTCCAGGAAAACAGGTTTCTAGAACTGTAGAACACTGAAGGGAGATATTCCTCAGGTACCCATCTGGGAACTGAGCCTACCTTCTTCCTCTCGTAGAATATGTGGTCTTCTTGACCTTGATTCTGGCATAAAAATAGGACCCCTTCATGTCTATAAACACTTTATTAAGTGAAAGGCACGGACAATCAGTTTTCCTGAGTACAAACCCCTGTGGTACAGCCATCTATCTGTGGTTTCAGATCCGGCAGTGCCTTACACGGAGGCAACTGCATATGCTCGTTAGGGAGAGAGCCCAAGGGTTTTGTTAGGCTAGGCTGCATGCACTTCCACTCTCTCTCGTCAAACCATTTCTGCTAGATTTCTATATCCTTGGCTAATTAATTGGAAATTTACAGTGGGAGTGTGTGTTGGGTCTCCCCCGATCAATCCACAATCAACCTGAAACACTGCAGATTCATCATAATGAATTCATATAAAAGTGTTACCAACTTCTGGAAGGTTTTTTTGTCATTATGTGTTTTCTCAAAAACTGATACTGGAAGTATACTATACAATATTCTCCTGTGATTAAGAACTATTCTAGGGTTTAAGTTTAGGAGCTTTGATCATCTACTGTTCCAAATGTTGGTGAGGTGAGAATTATTTTTACATACCAAGGAAAGATTTCATTAAGTTAGTTTTGACAGGTATTTTCACCCTGGTACCATCAAAAGTTAGCTATATAGGAATAGATTAACCAGAAGAGCCACCTTGCTCTGAGCCCTTCACCAGATCCTGTGCAATGTGGGTCCCTGTCCTGAGCCACGCATAGTGATGGCACAAGAGGAATTGTACTGAAGCTTGCCTGGGGAGCTGGCCTGAAGACATAGGCTGAGAAAAAAAAGTAAGTGCTGAACAAGGTCTCAAGTTCTATTACAAGGATGAGTGCCAGAATAAGACATGGAGGATGGCTAGGAAGGTAGAATAACAAAAGACAAGAGGACCTCTGAGAGTAGGAGGTGCTAATATGGGAGCCAACATAATGGAACTACCTTCCATTATCCACATCAATAACACTGCCTTGGAATAAGGGGCACATGTGAAATAGCTGACACACCCTTGACATAAAGATGCTCAATAAATACTATTCTTTTTCTTTTCCACTAATCCCATTCATCAGCATTAGAGAACTATTGTAACAAATTTATACCAAGCAGCTTCAATGGGTGGCCAAGTGCTAGTTGAAGAGAGAAAATATTAATTAAACCTAGTTAAAAAAAACTAACTAAAATAATGACCTAGTTTAAAAATTTAGTTAAAATAACATTGAATAAAATAATACACAAAATAGTAGGAAAAAATTTGTCCACTAAGGTGTTTTCTCTATAAAAGTTCTTCTTTGAATAGGTGTCTATCTCCATGTTAGTAGCCACAGCCCAGAAAACTATGAAAGAGATAAATTTCTCCAATGTCATATTTTTCGAGAGGAGAGGGCATTGAGATAAAAATGATGTACCTCAAATAAGATACTTTTATTAAAAAGCGCTTTGTTCATTGCAATGAACTAATGTATAAAGTGCAAGTGATTCTAGTGTTCTGACACTGTGTATATGGAATATTCTAATCTAATACGAAGGTTCACTGAAGTAATTTGCCCCCGAAAAAAGATCTGTGCATGCCATCTTCTCTCCTCCACTGCCCTCCATTATTCAGGTGTCTCTTCCATTGGACACCCTCTAGTTTACTCAGGTGTGAGGAGACAGACCCTGTGGTAGCTGTACTTTGCAGGAAGTATATAATTTATGAGTAGCTCATTATTTGCTTTGGAGAAGGAATATGTTTTCAAGGCTCATACTTTCAAAACCATTTTACTATTTATTGTGTTCTTTAGTTTTTCTTTTTCCTTAAAAACATCTATGCAACATCCACATAAGTGGTTAGGAATACATCCAATGGAACCTTCTGAAACAGAGCCAGGAAATAGGTCACACTGAATCGTGGCAAAGGGTGGGTGGTCAAGTATCACAACACTACAACATAAACACACGTGCACACATACACATGCACACACAAATGAAATCTTACATTTGAAAGATAGCAGGTGCCAGCAAAAAGTATGCTTGACAAAAACACTGAAAAATACATATAAAAATTTAGATTAAAATAACAGGGATTAGCTGTGCACTTTCTGTAACATATTTCTATCTTCTAAGACTTTGGAAGCCAAGTATTTTTTTCAAATACCACCTTAAAAAAAAAAAAAAAGAAGATCTATTTATTTGGGTGGGGGGAAGACAGCACGTGGCAGGGAGAGGCAGAGAGAGAGAATCCCAAGCTGACTCCATGCTGAATGTGGAGCCCGTCACTGGGCTCAATCTCACGACCTGAGCCGAAACCAAGAGTCAGATGCTTAACCGACTGTGTCATCCAAGCACCCCTTAAATACCACCTTTTCAATTAAAAGGGTGCTTACTGTCTAATGGAAGAATGCATTATAATAAATCAGATGAGATTTTTACACTATTATCAGAATGAGTTTATGCTCAAAGCCCATTGAAAAAGCTAGTTAGAATATTTTTGGCATTAAAGGAAGAGTAGAAGTTGCCTTAAAATGGTCCTTTTGGTGCAAAAAACCAAATTATTGGGAGAAATGAAAAAAAAAAAAGAAACAAAAACCCTAACGTGAGTAAAAATGTAGATCCTATTGAAGCAACTTCATTTCACCAGAACTATGCAGGCATCCTCTATTCTGTAAAATGACTGGTTAGGCTGCCAAGTTTGCCTGAATTTTATTTTATAGTTTTCACTGCTATGATTCAGCAATTGCCCACTACCTCCAAATAATCAGGTATGGTGAAAATATAGCCAAACTATAGTTCCAGCTCTTGAGAGTATAACCCCTGGTATATACAGTTTACACAAAGAGAAATACTAGAATTAATTTGAATTTTTTTATGCTTGAAAAGTAAAGCATATTTAATGCAATAGGGGCAATTCACAATGCTCTTAACCAAAGTTATCAGATTTTATGAATTCCTTCCGGGTAGTTGTCAAACATTTTGGGGAAGAAGCCATACTTGAAGTCCAACTTAAGAATAATGGATAAGTAACAGCTATCAGGAATATATTTTGGAAATCCAGTATTTACAGTGCTTCCCACCAGAGAACTTTGCCAAGGCAATTTACAAACACTAAAATTTTACCTTCATAAGGAAAAACTACCATTTAATATAAATTATACGATGTTTCCCCATGTTTGACAAAGTGTACCAAACTTAAAGTGGATCCATAGAGGACAGTGAGTAGATGTTCTTTTCAGTCATCATTTATGAAACAATTAGTAACATAAACCTGACTGAACCACACGTCATAGTTAGAAGGAATGACATCCTGATTAAACATATGGATCTTGGTTTAATAGTAACTTTAATATAATCATTTAGTAACCACAGAGCTTTGGAATATTAAAATAAGAATGTGTGATCCCAAGCAAAGCTTCAAATGAACACCTCTAGCTCCATTCAAGGCTTGGAGTTTGGAATTCAACAAATAATAGAGAATGGGCTGAAAAAGCATTTACATTCCAGCACCTGTTGCTCATTAACTGAATCCACCTGGGCAAGGAATTGAACCTTTTTGTACTTGGGTTTCTTATCCTTGAAGCAGGGATACTACTACTCATGAGGCCCAGTTCACACAGAATTGTAGCACCAAAGCCAGCAGCAGCAGCAGTAGCGGTAAACGAGAGAGTAATAATACAACTTCTGTTTTCTGAGGGCTCATCCTGTGCCATGGGCTGAAAACAAGACAGTGAGACAGGCAAGCCTTTGTTTGTAGACAGGGAAGCTGAGGCTCCGAGATAAGAACTCGCACAAGGTTGCACATGTGTTGCTGGCAAAGTCCAAGTGTGAACACAAACTACTCTGACTTGGGAGGTCATGATCTGGTTCACATCTCAAAATGCGTTCCCACGTGTCATCTAATGAGGTAATGCTATTGACCGCACGTTGTAAATGGCAAAGCACCACCGTAATGCAATGTGTTATTACTGTAGTTTTTTAAAAAGTTGCTAAAATGTATTTTCTGCTGAATATATAATACCATTCTTAGCAAAAGCCCATCAGTTCAAGAAACTAAGGAAAAAGCATGAATGAATATGCAACTTGTCACCTAAAACATGGAAAGTAAAACAGATGTGACAGTTGGTGATGTCATCTCATACATTTGTGCATTCACACACAACCGAACAAAGTCCCAACCCACAAACATCAAGTATCTCTCAAGACACCAAGAGAAGTTGCTGGAATCATTAAAAAGCCAGGAGATTTGTTGTGTATGGGTCATGGTTCCCCAAGCCCTTACTGACAACCTGGCAGGCTGCTCACAGGAGGTTATTAGAGACATAGGACAAGTATGTTAGGCTGCAAATAGTCTGTGGCCAAGCCTCCCAGGGATAACAAAGGGCAGCAAGTTAGCAAAGCTGCCCCTTGTTGGCAGCCCAAAACAATTACAGTGAACTGGAAAAGTAACAAAGGCATATCAACCATCTCCACACTGTCCTAATTTTTCTGAGCATTTAAAACAAATGAAAGATTCCATTTGCCAACAACAGGTAAACTAATTTATGGTTAAATTCACATGTTATTTACTTGCAAACACTCTTTGCCCAGAAAAAGGTTCAGTCCTGAGTAAAATAGAAAAGGCAGAAAAAGTGACCCCTATACTTCTCTTCTACATTTCTGCTTTTCTGAAATTGTCCTCACTCCTCCTAGAGCCTCCATGATGCACCTAGCTTATCCCACCTCAGGTGGCAAGGCCCCAGATATTTGTGACCACCCGCCCCCTTCCCTTTACTGTGTTACTGCTCTTTGTTTCTTCTAGAAGAGATGAAATAAAACCTGAAGGCCAAGATGTACAGGTATGTGGATCAGGACACTAATGAGTCCTGGGCAAATACTAGTAAATAATAATGTACAATCCCTGCCCTTAAGGAACTCACAGCCTGGACATGTCAACAATGAGTAACATTACAGAGTGGAGCATGCTAGCCCTAGGAAGTGTACAGGAGGGAATTCGTATGCAGTCTTGGCATCAGGGAAGGAAGGGAAGGCCTTACCACGTTTGGGTTGACCTTATGTCGAAAGCATGTGATGTTCACCACGTACGGCCAATCATCAGGCTCCATCAGCACCCCAGCAGCATGAGCACACGTGACATGGAAGGAGGCTGGGCAGCGGCCATAGGAACACTGGATACAGGCTCCAGAGACCTTCTTAACCCGGTATCTGCAGAAGATGCATTTCTGGAGGGTTAAAACAAAGACGAACATCAATTCCAACTGTAACTCAGCCGATTTCCACACTTCATAGAACAATAGCTATTAGAGAGGCAGAAAACTGATTACATCAACAAGTCTTGACCCTGCAGGGGCCCTAGTGGTGAGAGCAACTGTGACAATGTAAGTTGTGTATTTTTAATGAAACACACTGCTATAGTCACATACTACCAAACATATATTGAAATACTTCCTGTGGTTAGGAAAGCCAAACCCTTTTGCATATGCTTCTCCAGGCACAGTGAGGAAAGCCCCCAAGGGTGCTCCTGTAAATCACCCATGAATGCTTAAGTTACTTCTCTTTTACCTCCTGCATGGCAGGACTTTTGGTACATCAAGAGATAGAATATGGGTTTGGAAGATAGGTACCTACTCTCCTAAATTAGATGAGATCTTCAGAAATAACCCCAAACAGCACAGAGATGGTCTTAGTTTTCTATTTATAAGGAACTGTAAAGTGTTAACGGTCCAATGTGGAAACTAGGGGCTCAAGTGTTTAATAATACAAATCTGAACCCTTCATGACTGATAAAAAATATGCTTCCCAAAGTGAGAAAATTGAAAATCACCCCAAAGGGCATAATTTTGTTGAGTATCTATAGCTGACTATGCCTGGTGAAGAGAGGATGAAAATAAAAACAGCAATAATGATTACCACAATCTAAAAATTAAATTTCATACAATTAGCCCTAGACATTTTCAATATATTTTTGCTTCACTAAATGTACAATTAGTGAATACTTGAAGGTTAGAAAAAAATGGTCGTAGAACAACATAAGGTAGGTTCAGAAAGCAGAAGAAAGAGAATGATAAAAAGCTTGACTTTTCGTTCCTAAGGATGAAAAAGGTCTGCAATCTGATCAAATACTGGTGCAGCTGCTCCTCTTTTATAGGTACATTTTCCTTCCTGGAACAGAAAAGGTACTTAAACTCAATGCCTTTTGGGGATCATAATATTTTATCACAGACCTGTAAGAATCAATGTGCACTTAACTTCTAACTCTTCCTCGCCCTTACATCAGATCAGCAACTTTAGTCTTATAGATTCTGTACCTTAATCTTGCCCTGATCTCTCCCTGCCCATCTATACCAACTGCCACTGCCTCTGCCCATGGTACCCAGCATAGTAATATCCTCCTAACTGGTCTTTTATTTTATTCCATTTCGATTCATCTTCCCCAGGCCTGCCAGAGTGATCTCTTTACAACATAAATCCAATGTCAGTCTCCTGCTTAAATGACCTTCAGTGGGTTCTCCTTATCTCCAAAACATTCCAGAAAAAAAGGAAAAGGGGTAGCATGAGATAGAAGAGGCTTATAATAGACCCTTATAGTCCATCTGAGCAATCTTATTTCTCACTAGTCCCCATAAGGGCCCCACACTCCAGGCATTTATCTGCTCTCCCTATATATCTGGATTCAATGTACAATTAAGTATTTTTAAGTGGGAGTTAAGGATGTGGCTTAGTTGATTAAGAAACTACACACGTACTGACACACAGAACCACAGAACTGAAATAAGACCCATTATAATCTGAATAAAAGTATTACTTTCTTGGTATCTTGGCAATTTTTAAAAAGACTTTATCTATTTATTTATTTGAGAGAGAGAGAGAGAGAGAGAGCACAAGCAGGGGGAGGGGCAGAGGGAGAAGCAGACTCCCTGCTGAGTAGGGAAGCCTGATGAGGGGGAGGGGGGGACCCCCAGACCCTGGGATCATGACCTGAGCTGAAGGCAGCCGCTTAACTGAGCCACCCAGGTGCTCTCAACAATTCTTGTTATCAGTTTCAATACATTCTTGGTAATTCCTGGCATTCTAATATTTTTTGCCAATTCCAATTTTTTGAAATGTGATGGTAGATATAATAGCAAAAACTCATATCAGGAGCCCCAGGCATAATCAGACAATCTTTTAAGAGCCTAATCATACTACCTGGAAGTCAGCATTTGACTAAGTTCAGATATTGACAGATATGAAAGGAAAAATGGTTTCCCATTTCCCTAATTAATTCTAAGAGTAGGAAAGAGTATTATGACTTAAGCTAGTTAATGAATTGGTAACTCCAACCTCTTCCACCATTAACTGCCTCATTAAACAGAGGCCCTCCAGAAAAGGCAAAAGAAACAGAGATTATACACTTAAGCCAGTGAGGATTCAATCCTTGGAATCTAGTAAGGGAAGGGCTCTCCTTTTCAAGGAAGACGAGAGGTGGTCATTTCTAAGGATATAACCAGTATCCTTACAAAGTCAACCTAACTGCAGACTACTATAATTTGATGCTTTGGAAGATGTTTATTCATAGAGTTGGGAAGTTTGACTTTTAAGTCAAATCTCCTCAGGTTTTTGAGGAGATAGAGAAATACATAAAACCGAGTAGGTGAGCCATTCTGTATCTTATAGTACAGTCTGTGTTGTATTTCCAAACCCCATTTTCACTTGCTTGCTACTAAACCAGTTGATCTGTAACCTGGATGAAACATCTGTGGCAATCTGACACCTACACATGTCTGGGCTACAGAACTTAATTCAGCAGGGCAAAGAAAAGGACAAACAGACAGTTCTTAAGAATGTTACAATGGAATAAGCACTATGAAAGAAATAGAGACAAGGTGCTATGTGGAACCCGAATGAGTGGTGCAATGAGTTATGCTTGGAGGCAAGACAGGGAAGAAGGCCTTCAGGAAACACATGGCTGATTGGATCAAGATGGTGGACTCAGCCTGTGCTACAACTTTCCCAGCTCTAACCCCTAAGTAAAGATAAAGGGAAAAGAGTGAAAATATAATAGTACTGGCTACCAAGAAAAGGTACAACTAATCCCAGGGAGCAGATCCCCAGCAAACGGTTATTAGTAGGTATCTCTGAGGGGATAGTTTTGGCAAGGCCAATGCCAAGAGTGGAAGCAAATACCTAAAAGACAAGCTACCCACTGCTGGACCAGCCCATGGCCCATCCTGCCCCAAACATCATCAGCAGGTGAAGTAATCCTATCTGATCTGAATCAGAGTCCTATGATCTGCCTCATCATTCACCAGCAAGCCAAGTGGATTCTCATTTGGGCTGAGGAAAGAAAAAGTGCACCCATGATGCACAACTAAAATACAATCAGGTACTTTAAAAATCACAAACATTTGAGGGAAAACAAAAATAAATGAGAGGTGCTATGATTACTCAATAGAAGAATATCTGACCTAAGGAGTCAGGTAAGTGGAAGCACAAGATGAGTTAAAAAGAGATACAGTATATATTATGACAGAAATTCCAAAATATATCCCATCAATTAGGAAAAAAGTAACAACTACATAGCTAAGAAATTCAAAATATCAGTCAAAAAGAATCAAGATGTGCTGAATATTAGATTGTATCCTATTGAAGATCAAATTAGCAACTGGAAGATGGAACCTAGAGATTGTACAAAACCTAGAAGAAAATTAAAAAAAAAAAAGAAAACAGAACATAAATGCTAAGCAATATGGAAAAGAGATCCAGATGTTCTATTATCTTTCTAAAAGGCATCTTACAGGAATTAAAAAAAGAGAAAAGTACAGAAATTTTCCAGATCTATAAAAAAGCCCAACAAGTAGGATTAATTTTAAAAAACAAATCACCTACACACATCTTAGATCTCAAAATAAAAAGAAAAATCCCCAAATCTTCCAGAGAACAAAAGAGAAAAATCAGATTACCATCAGATCTCTAATTTGCAACAGTGAATGCTAACAGACAATGAAACAATGTCTTCAGTTTCCGGAGGAAAATTAAATTTGGTCTATATTCAGCCTAATTATCATTCAAATGTGAGGGCGAACATAAAGACTTTTTCTTTTCTTTTTCATATACAAAGATGAGAAGTATGTGTGAAGCAAAGAGCAACCAAAATGCTAAATATGTAGATAAGTCTAAATGAATATTGACTTTATAAACAATAATAGTAATGTCTTCTGGGTTTCAAATATAGAGAATATGAACAGATAACAACTGAAGCATATAAGGAAGAAGTGGTAAAAGACATTTAAAATGTTCTAATGTTCTTGAATTGTCTGGGAAAGGGGTAAAAGTACCAATTAACTAATAGTGTGAAAAACAAAACAGAATAAGGAAAAATAATGAATTCAAACAAAGACACAAAAGGAAGGAAATAGAAGCAGAACAAACAGGAGCAAAGGGAAAGAACATTGTAAGTTGGCAGAACTAAACCCAAATATGCCAGTATGTTATGTGTAAACAGACCAGGGATAGCAAACTTTTTCTTAAAGTGCCAGATAATAAATATTTTAGGCTAGTATGGTATAGAGTCCCAGTTGCAACCACTCAACTCTGCCACTGTAGCACAAAAGCAGCCATAGATAATCTGCAAATGATGACTGTCATTGTGTTCCAATAAAACTTTATTTGTAACAGCAAGCACATACCTTAGTTCACTGACCCTTGCTATAGGCCTTGGGCACATATTTGAAGTTAGTATAATAGAATTAGTATTTAAGAATGATCACTCTAACTCTCAATGATAAAGAACAAACAGGGTTGATGGAGGGAGGTGGGTGGAGATGGGCTAAATAGATGATGGGTATTAAGAAGGGCACTTGTTATGATGAGCACTGGGTGTTGTATGCAAGTGACGAATCACCGAATTCTACTCCAGAAATCAATATTGCACTGTATGTTAACTACCTAAAATTTAAATTAAAAAAAAAAAAGAAAGAATGATCACTCTATCAGCAAGATGGATCGAGGTGGGAAAACAAACTATTAGGAAGCCACAGAAATATTGAGGCACAGGATGATGAGGACTTGGATTAGGGAAATAGCTATTGGGAAGAAGGTAAATTTTGAGTTTTTTATTCTTGTTGCCCTTTATTGATAGAGATTTTATGCCTTCCTCTAAACAGAGCTGCTCCCTTAAGATCAGGGTTGGACAGTCTGTCTTCTGTAGGAAAGAACCTCTCTAGCAGTGGCCTTAGTGTGAAAATGGGTAGGGGGTAGGGGCAACACCAATTCTAGAGGGACAGGGATAGTAGGGAGTGTGTGAACAGCAAGATTATCAGGCATTTAAAAGCAGAAAAAGTTCAGAAAGATAGGGTCATCCTTCCTGCAATTCACAGAGGTGCCAGTGTGCCCCTGGGAAAAGGATGAGGAGCCAACTGGTGGATGATGGTTAATGAAGGCTTTGAGAAGTTAAATAAGGCAGCCTAGAGGACCATCATTTTGGATGCTTTAGAACGAAGTCCGGGCGGGGCTGCCATTCAGGGAGGCCAACGCAGCACTGCAGGAAAACACTAGCACAGATGACACTGGAGAGACTTTAAAGTGTCCTTTACCTTTATGGTTCCCTAGGAAGGATGCCTGGGATGTAACAGCTACTCAGTTAATGTTTGCTCAATTAAACTGAATCCGAGCAAGTAGGTCAGGGTGGATATGGATCAGGGATATGAGAGTAGATATGGGCCTGCTCATATGTTTCCTCAACAGTAAAAAAAAAAAAAAAAAAGCCTTCATTATAGAACTATGCCACAGGGATATTAGAGCAGGTCAGAGTCACAGGGAGTCCTGCTTAAAACACAGATTGCTGGGGCGCCTGGGTGGCTCAGTCGGTTAAGCGGCTGCCTTTGGCTCAGGTCATGATCCCAGGGTCCTGGGATCAAGCCCCGCATCGGGCTCCCTGCTCAGCAGGAAGCCTGCTTCTCCCTCTCCCACTCCCCCTGCTTGTGTTCCCTCTCTCGCTGTGTCTCTCTCTGTCAAATAAATAAATAAAATCTTTAGAAGAAAAAAAAATTTATAAAAAAACAGATTGCTGGCCCCACCCCCAGAGTTTCAGTGTGCCGGGCTAGGGCCACTCAATTTGCATTTCTAACAAGTTCCCAATGGTGCTGATGCTGTTGATCCAGGGATCACACTTTGAGAACCAAGGGCTGAGGGTTAAAGAGTTAAAGGATGTCAATTATTCTGAGAGCCTGTAGGATAACGCAATTCAGGAAGTACAATGATTTTTCATCTATTCTTCTGTGTCAAGGGCTGAGAGAATCCTCGGGCGGGTATGATTTATAGAGTACTGTACTTTCTTGGGGGACTGGATTTCCATACTTATTCCAATGGCATAGGCCATTAAGGCTCCTAATGGATTGAGGAATTAATGAAGTATCTGGCAATGAGGCTTTGTGTATCATTAGATTCCTTGAGCACACTGCTTGGCAAAGGGCATCAAGAAATGATGAGCTGTGAAGGAGTTGGAAGTTCAAAGCACATCCCATCCCCCCTTTTTTTCTTTTAATATTATTTGTAGTATGATTTTACTGTTGTTTCAACAATGTTATGATTCTTTTTCCTTCCATAAATAGGCAGGTAATTCCAAAACAGGCACAATGCTTTTTAATCAGTGTTTCCCTATCAGACAAGTAACAAGCTAATGATAATGATATATTAGCTAATTCCCTTTTTCTTTTGCTCTCTCAAGACACTTTTCCCAAGCACTAAACAGCAAACTAACATTCCCAATTGAAAGAGGGAATAATGTTAGACTCAATGGATAACCCTATTGTTGAGGCTGAAACTTGCATTTTACTCCAAGACCTTGAACACAGGTTTTAAAGGAGAACTTTCCCACTCTCTTTCAATTCTACCTGTAAAATTTATGCTCTGTTCATCAGTATTAAGCCAATCACTTGGGTGCTAATACCGGCCAGCACCGGAGGAATACTGAGACGACGCGGTCTGAGTTGTCCAGCAGAGAGCTCCCAGTCCAGGGGAGGAGACAGACGTGTAAACACCTTAGCCAGAAGGAAGAGCAGGATGCAACCGCTGTCGTGTGAGAGCAAGATTCAGAAGGAGCAGAGAGAGGAGTAGAACGATACCAAGAGAAATCAGTTTACCCAGACAGCTCAAGAGCAGTTGGGGAAGGAGGGGAGAAGGAACATGGGAAACCGAGACCCGCCGTGGACAGACACTACAGGATTGGGCTGCTTTTGTGAGAGGCAGCAATTAATATGCAGACTCACACCACACAGAATTGTCTGATCTCAGCCATCTAGCATATTACATTATTTCATAGCAGACACTATGAAATGGTACAGTAAAACTCAATTCTGAATACTCATGCATCAGCTCATAATGTAAGTCCTGTGTTTCCTCCTTATGGAAAGTTATTTCTACACTTCAAGTTCAGAGCATTAAAATATATGGCCTATGGTGTCAAGCATGTTGAATTAAATTCTTATTTATGATATGTATCAGAAGCCATTTATCTCATTGCTTGTTGTTTGGTGAGATTCACCCCACAAAAAAATGAGAAGCTAAGAAAAAGTCAAGTAGCAGGATAAAGAGGAAAGGGCACAGGAATGAGCTCAGCCAGGCCAAGAGACAGAGCTAGAAAAATGCGCAGAGGTGGTAGGGACCAGGTCAAAGGCTACACTTATTCAAAACAAGGCTAGGCAGTCATTGTTGGCCCTGAGTAATGTTAAATAAGAAGCACAAAAGAATTCTAGAACTGGAAAAGCCACTGCAGTTCAGACACAGACTGACAAATTAACAAATGACTCTTAAAAAGTACCATGTCAACAGCCCAGTCACACTTTTTATTTTCGATCAGAAGATACACCACAGGGAAGCTCATCAAATAGGAATCCTTCTGGAAGCACCTTTTAATCCCAGCACCAGAACACTGACTACATATAGCAGGTGCTCAATAAATATTTAGTGACTAAATGAATGATTGTTTCCTTATTATATATCATGTGCTAATTCATTATTTCAGCCATTCAATATCTATGAAATATCTTTCATATAAAAGGCATTTTGCAAAATGTGAAAGGAGATATAAAAATGAAACAAATACCATCTGTGTATCCAACCAGATTATCCAACCAACTGGGTGGCTCAGTTGGTTAAGCCACTGCCTTCGGCTCAGGTCATGATCCTGGAGTCCCGGGATCGAGTCCCGCATCGGGCTCCCTGCTCAGCAGGGAGTCTGCTTCTCCCTCTGACCCTCCCCCTTCTCATGCTCTCTCTCTCTATCTCATTCTCTCTCTCAAATAAATAAACAAAATCTTTAAAAAAAAAAAAAAGAATAGCTGTAACAAAAGCTTTGCAGTGGTCGTCACAATAATCAAGATGAAGTGCTACTGGATTTAGGAGAGAGGGCTGGAGAACCAAGGTGAGACCAACATGTGTGCCTCAGCTGGTTACCTTCCTCCAACCCAGCACCTTCCACCATTCTTCTACTGAGAAGTCTCGAAGAGGGGCAAGAGAGGATGAATTTCGTGACAGCCACTCAAGGGACACCCCATACAGGACAAGAAAGCAGGTATGATTCTGCTTGGATGGCTCAGGTCATGTAGCAGCAGAGCTTAGGCAGGGACCTGTGCACCCCTCTGAACTGAGGGCACAAGTCACTGAGTCCAGGCACCACTGGGTCAGTTCCATCAGGCTGGCTCTAGGGAACTTGTAATAAAGTAAAAATGGGGTTTCTCCCCAGTCAGAAGTTTCCTGTAATTTATTTCTTGGAGTTTACAGACAACATGCAATGCTTTTGCACCAGGTCAGACACTGCCTTAGAGAGTGTTGGGGACACGCTGCACACTGGCTGAGCCTGCAAGGGCAGGGATATAGGGTCTGCCCCATGGGTCAGAGGAGCTGCCAGCGGGGTTCAGAGAACTAGGGAAGCCAGCAAGAGCAGGCGGATGCTGTGCTCACTCGCCTTGGAAGGAGCAGCAGGTCTCAGCCAGTGCACACGCAGCAGCATGAGGAAAGAGGAAGGACATTCTACAATAGATGTAACAAAGCTCAGAGGTGGAAAAACATGAGGCAGATTTGAGTGCAGAAGTGTGAGCAAAACTAAGGAATGACAGGCTAGAAAGTCTCAGAAGTCTTGGATGGTACCTGACATGAATCTCACCTTCACTTGCCAAGATGAGAGACTGTTGAAGGCTTAGTAGTGGTGACTAATTTTTAGATGGAAAAACAGAACTGCTATTTTATTACAATTTTCTGAGTGACTTAGGTTTAAACCTCAGGCAACCAAGCAACTCTCCAGACGAGCCGATCCAGAAAATCAGAATAACCCTGAACGCTTATTGTTCAGGCATGGCTCTTTGCTTGTCCATCTTCTGCTCCTCCAGGGTTGGACAAATTCTACTCATCTTGTTATCGAAGGTTCCTGGCACAGTGTACAAACACAGTGTCTGGGAGTACCCTGACCAAGCGCCACGCTTCTCTGACTTGCCTACATGTGTTTCGTCATAGTTGGAAGCATGGACTGGGAAGTCAGACAGACCCGGCTTTGAATGCTAGCTTGGCACAGGTACAACACAAGGGGAAGCCACAGAAGGTGGGGGGGCCTGAACATAAAAAAGTGAAGAGAAGGTCTCCTGGGGGAAACAGGCTAGCCTCTGAATGCTTCCTGCCTTCCTTTTCCACCCTCCCTCAACAGAAAACAGAGCTTCCCCTCTGCACTTACTACCTGGGCTGTGCAGAAAACCCAGACATAAAAGCAGCATTTGCAAATAAATTAAAGGCAACATCACAATCTCATGTTGAAAGAGGCACTTCACTGATAGTATATAGCAGCATTTGCTGAATCACAAAATAGGCAATGTTACCTATGCCGAGAAAAATCAATCACTTATCATTTCTACTTCTCTAACAGCCTGTTTGGGTTCCATCCTTCATTTCAAGTTTATTTCAAATTTAAAGGGCGAAAGGGGCATACAATTACAGCATACAGAGAGCTTTAGAACAAATCTTATTCTGAGTACTTATTAAGTGTCACTAAACATCTTTCAGTGGATAGGTGGGAAAAGCAAGCCTCCTAAATCACAAACTAAACATTCTCTAAGTACTCCTGTATTTGCATTTTTATTTCTTTTTATGTTAATATTAAAGACCACCTGTTTCCTAGAGGAAATTACATTATTTGAGATTATTGTTTACAAGAGATCAAACAGGAATTCTTAGTCTCCCTGAATAAAGCATTTACTTGAACTCAAAATTACTGAATTATTTACTTACAATTTTTTAAAAGACCCTCTGCCCTTTTGGTACAAGTAGGCCCTGCTGAAGTCACTGATATGTGCTCTCTACCCTATTAAAAAAACCCCAGATTTGTAAAGTTACTTATAACTTAGCTGGATTTCTAAACTGTATTGTTTTTACATCTCTCTGAATTAATGTTCGAAATGACAGTATTTTAACCATTTAATCCTCAGAACTGAATTTAAAAAGAAACACAATTGTCCTATTTCACATGATTTCGGAAGGCTGGCTTACAAAGCTTTCCACTGCCCCAAGGACAGCCCTCCCCCACCCCAAGAAACTTTATTTATTATGAATATCAGATATGATTTGGAACTGGCATTATCAAATCAACGACTATAAAACATTTTCTATTTATTTCTGGCCTCAAGGCTGAAGGCCTAAAGCTATTTGACCAAAAAATAAATAAAACAAAGACAGAGACTAATTATCCTTAGCAGTATTTGTTTTGAGACAATGCAGATATCCAACCCCATCAAAGGCTGCAGTGTTGTTTTGTTCAATGTTTTTTAGAGAGGTGTGTATGGTTTCTTAAATCTCTGTTTTCTGTGTATTTATTGAAATTGCATTCATTGGTGAGGTCTGCGATGGAACAATAAAATCATCTCCCATTCGCTAATCTGCAATGAGGGAACTGGGTCCCACAAATCAGGTTCTAAGTACCTATTTCTTATCCAACTTCCCACATGTGGTTTTTAACAGTTTAAATGAACATTTATATACACTCCTACTGCATATACTTACCTTGGTGAATGGTACTTATTCGAGTGGTCGGGAAAAAGACACATATAGAAGCCTCATCATTTTTCTTTGAAGGCTACACAAGGTGCTGTACTGGGACATGCTTCCTTTCCGAGCACCAGAAGCTGTCCCAAGGCTCCCGCATACCTCTGACCCTTATTAGAGACTGTCACCCATGAAGTGTTCTGTCTGTGGCCTGCTCCAACCTCTTTGCCTCTTGTCTTTCAATTACACCGGTCTCAGACCACAGTGAGAAAATTTATGTTAAGTTAAAATACCCTGGCAACATGTCTCCAAACAACCTGAGGAAGCAGTGATGAAAAGCTATGAAGTCAATGAATGCACGGCAGACGTGTCTCAGGTGACCTTTCAGAGGAAGAACCTCGGCAGAGGTGTCTCAGGTGACCTTTCAGAGGAAGAACCTCTCCAGCAGAGACAACTGTGGTCCTGAAAAGAGCTGATTTAAGGTGTGAACACAGACTGTCCAGTCCAGAGCCCATCCTGTCTTCTGCAGCCCCCTAACCCACTGCTTTGCTCTGTTCAGGCTTCTATGATAGTTGCTTCAGGAGAAAAATCACCTAACAGTGACTCAGGATTGTCTTCTAGAATAGACAAATTTAGGATTTCCAATCTCCAGTGGCCCTTAGGGTCACTTAGAAATTCTTTCTATCTTTCCCAATTTGGGAAGTGGACAAAAGGCAGCAAAACAGGCTCTCATCAAGGGTTGGGACTGAATCCAAACCTGACCCCAATGTAGCCTTGCATTGGCGTTACCAATCAGGGATATGGCTTCTGGATTATTTAGGTAGACTTCCTTTGAGGGACAGTGAATGATCTATTTGTGGGTAATTTCTCCAAACTTAGTTGCTACATTGGTCAAGTAATGACCACAATAGCAACTATTCCTCTTGAAAGTGTTCTCAGGGTTAAAGGAAATAACATATATAAAAAGTTTTGCACAGTACCTGAGACATAATAAGAACTAAGCAATGCTGCCTCATCTGTTCCAAAACCTTACCTCTCTCCGACCCCAGCCCAACTCCTCACATTCTAAAGACAACTGAGCCTCTTCCTTCACCCAGACAATAGGGACCATCAGGCATGACATTCCTCAACTCTCCTGCCCTCCACTCCACCTTCAGATCCACAATTCCAAAATATTTACGCTCAGAAATTAAGTTAACTATGACTTTGTCACATTTTGTTATGTAATACATTGGTAGTAAAGCACATGTTACCATATCATGAGTTAATTTTAAAGCTATTTTAGTAAGTGTACTTCAACATTGTCTCCTATATAATCTGGGGTATTTTATTTTAAATACTTAAAAACATTTTTCTGAAAAGAGATCTATAAGCTCTACCAAAAACTGCCAAAGGAGTCCATGGAACAAAAGAGTTAAGAACTCCTGACACAGAACAATTAAAAATGTCTACAATCACTAGGAACACAGTGATTACAACCATGCATACAAATGAACAGAATTTCAATGAATAAGCAAAAATGAGGAATATCATGTTTAGGTTAGTGGAATCCTGGGTTTTTCTTTTTTTTAAGATTGCTGTTTTATTGTTTTTACAATAATAACACAAAAAGGATAGGATATGAACCATAATACCTTTCGAGCTATTTTTTCCTCTCCTATCATTTCAGAATCGGAACTAGCTGACTTGCTCCCACAATGAACCAAAGACACCTCGTACTATCCTCAGTTTCCCTGTCTTTGCAACTAGCCATGAACAGGTCATTAAAAAAAGGTGTAGCTGCAATGGAGGAGTAAGTCAATTCCAAAAATGCAGAATTTCTTCATGAAAATGACAATACCTTATCTACATTGTGTACAATATTTTTCTTTTGTGAAAAATTGGCTGACCAACTTCAAACAGATGTTAGACCAGCCCAACAATGAACTCTTCAGCCAAAGGCTGAGAACATTAGCTTCTGTAAAAGTTCATTTTGATTAAAAGTAAATATTTTTCAGGGACGCCTGAGTGGCTCAGTCGGTTGAACGGCTGCCTTCAGCTCAGGTCATGATCCCAGGGTCCTGGGATCAAGCCCTGCATCAGGCTTCCCACTCAGCGGGAAGCCTGCTTCTCCCTCTCCCACTCCCCCTGCTTGTGTTCCCTCTCTTGCTGTGTCTCTGTGAAATAAATAAAATCTTTAAAAAAAAAAAAAAAGTAAAAATTTTTCAGATGCTAGGCCACATCTTAGTTATCCTTGGCATGGCTCTTATAATGAGTGTTTCATTCTCCCTCCATTTCTTAATGGATTTCTCAATATTTAAAAATTCCATTTCTGTGAGATCCTTTTAAACAGAACAATGAATTACCCACACAAATGCGTGAAAGAATGTATTCATACTCTAAAAGACATTCACTGCTTATATTATGGTTCATTGGCAATCGTAGAACTAAAGCGTGGTCTTCTATCACTCACATTACTTTTTTAAAAGATGAAGATAATCCAATTCACCCTGGAATGCACACACTTCCATTTCTCTTGTGTGTACACCTATATAGAAAGAGAGAGCCCCTTTGCTGCTCCGTGCAACAGGAGTCCATCAAGCTTCAAGGTAGTAAAATATAAACTGCTTTTGTCTCAATGTAAGTACATATATGTTTTAGTGCTACAATTCTGAGGCCAAAGTGGTACTTTTCAATGGTAAGTTACAAAGGAAAAACATTTTTCTTTGGAATCCTTTTCACGGGCCCTGATCAAATTAATGCAAAATAAGGAAACAGAAGAGTGCAAGCCCTCCATTTTTTTGCAATAAAGTAAGCTTTGGGGCTCATAATGCTTGCTGGTATTTGAGCAATTTCGAACCTCTTAACCCCTACCTGCCAGAGTAGAGGCACTGGTGGGGGCTAGAGTTCGAGTTCCAGCTTTCCCATTAAGGAGTGTTCCTGAGTGAGCTCCCCTGTACCTCTAAGCCGCAGTTTCTACAGCTACACTTAGCAGGATCACTGTGGGGATTAATGGGATAATGGGTACAAGTGCTCTCTAAACATAAAAGGTTACAAACATGGCCACTGTTACTATTTTCTTTAAAAGATGGGGGGGCGGGGGAGAAACAGAATGTGATAATACATTAGTTCCTTTCAGGTTGCCAAAGCAAAAGGCACAAGCGCTTGGGTATATGACACAAATGGGGCAGAAAATCAAATCACACTGTTTATCAGGGGAGTGTACCATCAAGGGACAAAAAGACTGTGATTTTTAAACAAATCTTCACAAAGAATATAGCAGCATTTGCTGAGCCTGTGGCTGGAGCCCTACGGCAGGACAAGCATCAACAACTCTTCTCAAACTAATCTGTAGTCAGGCCCCTTGTTGGGCCTGGCCTCACTCAGTGCCATGTTTTATTTTTTTCTGCCAACATCTTCCCAGCTGTGAGCTGATATGTTCATTCTTCAGTCCTAGCTTCCCATTTCAATGGCAGGTGTGATGACCACATCTTAACTCTTTATCACCAGTGTATGTTTTTCAGATTTATTTTTATGAACCGGGAGGAGGGGAGAGGCACTCCTTACCAGATTCAGGGTTTGTATCCAGGACTTTAAAGTATTCTCATTTTTTTCTGCTATAGCCGTGTTTAGTAAACTATTTTTTTAAGCAGGGTTACTAAAATCATGTATCTATTTATGTATGTATCTATCATTCATCAAAATATAGGCAGCTAGATATCTGGGCTCATAGACCCTTGTTCAAGTATAGGGAGCATGTATTCCTCCTTTCTTCTAGAAGGGAAAAACTCTTTCTTTAAATGATTTTACGTTTTTCAGTTAAACAAAACAAAACATCTATATTCGTAGGGTAGAAAAATTATTCTATTCTATTCTTAGACTTGTGTGAAGTTTGGCAAAGTGTCACACAGGGTTTTCCTATTTCTCTCAGGTGGATTCAGGTTTATATCAGGTTAAAGCCATTCCCAGGAAAGTGACAGACTGAAAGTTTCTATTGAAAACCATATTTTTCCCAGGGAAGAAAGAGTCACCTGTTCAGGTCCACTTGAAATATTCATGAACTCAGCAGAGGATCAGACTAACACAGAGCCCCCAAGCAGTGGAAGTTTTGGGGTTCCCCCAAGTTTTAGGCTTTATGATAGTCTTTTCACAACTTGGTCCACCTGCTCATAAAACGCTTCTATGCCCTACCAGGATTATATTTTATCTTGCAAACTTTTACCTCATGAACAAGAACAGGCTATACAATTAATTCTTCCCCTTTGCAGGTAAAGTGTAGTTATCAGCAGCCCTACATGAGAAATCATGACAGTGGGTTGTGGTATATGCCTATTTTTTTAAAGTGACAGTTGGGTACATTGGATATATATCACAGGAAACATAAATTCTTACAACATGAGTCAAATCTGTCCGCGGAAAAGGGATACACGACATACCTCAAAGGCAAGTAAAAATGGTCCTATTTTGACTGGTCCACTATACTGCACCTTCTTTAGAAAGGCTGAACAGCATTGTAAAAAAAAATCTAGCCCATTCCAAAGCCATTCCTTTATTTGATCATACCAGACTAATGCAAAGGAAGCTTAACCCTTCTGAAAACATTTTAAACCTGATCAAATTAAAAGCAGCACCAGAGGGATTATTTTTTTTTTTTTAAGCAAGAACCCACAAGTAATTTTCTTGACTAGAGGAAAAAATGCAAAGAAATCCTTTATCACAAAATAGCTTCTTGACTCTTTCCACCAATAAACCTTCCATCCATCCAAGAATGCTTATCCTCCCTGCTGATAACAAGCTGTGGAGATAAATATTTTATTTTTTTCAATAAAACCGCAAATGATGTTTTCAAATAAAATAAAAATAAAACTACTACATGCCACTGTCAAAAATGGTCCTAGAAGAGGTAAATGTCATTTTAAAGGCTGTGTGTTAAAATATTTAGGAGAAAGAATGTACTTGTCAAAGTTCCCACAGAAAGCTCAGAAGAGGTTACAAGTGCATCTATCAAGTTTTCATCTATCTTAAGGCTGACCTACTGGGAATCCACAGAAAGCCTGGCCTTGTGTTATGAGGGAGCTGGGGGTTCAGAGTTCTGGACAGCAACAGGGTCACAGTCAAGTACAAAGATGGGGCTTGAGATAGATTCTGCCAAGAGTCTCAGGGAAGGCACCAGCACTGGGTGGCAGGCATCGGCATTCTGCTTTAAGCCACAGTTCAAACCACAGAACTGAACCCATCTGATGGACCATCAACCTTCCTTGGAAGAATTCTGACCTCTCATGTCAAATCTAGCCAAGTACCTATCAAACATTTAAAAAAGAAAAGCCAAGCCAGCAAAATACAGGAAGGATTTTTTTAAAATCTAATTTAAATAGCTTCCATACCCTACCCTTTGGGAATTATATTCAGTAACTTTTTTTTAACAAGGAAAATTTGGTTTTAAGGAGCTTATGGGAACATTTAACTTGGACTGGAAAGGTTATTTGCTCAGTGTTAGGCTAAAAGCCAAAATCCACTTTTAGCCAGAGATGATTTTAATATTATACCTCACAAGAGTATTGTCATGTGAGCAGGCGGCTGCGATAAGCAGTGTAGTAAAGTTATGACTTCCCCCAAAGACTCATTAAAATGTATTATTAAGTAGAAAAAAAGTTCAGAAAATCCAAAAGGAACCGTCTGTACTATCTCAGAAACAGTAAAAATGGCCTCCAACTTATCACTTCTTTGCTCTGCCTCCTCTATAAATACCAATAAGAAAATATTGTGAAGAACTTGATCCCCATGCAAAAGAGGATGAAAATGCCTTACAGTTGTGGGCCACTGTGATGTTCTGTATAAAATTTTTCCTTTAAATGTGCTATGAAGGAATATATGACAAACATGAGTGATTGTAAAAAATAATAAATCTGTGAAAATTCCATATTTTTTAAATTTTCCAACCCATAAAATATGTAAAATTAGAAACATTATCTTGAAGACAAATAGTAACTTTTTCTAATTTTAATTGTTATAACTCTAAATTTTAATAACTTTAATATTTTTCTTCTTCCTTTCTGTTTTGGTTTTTAACTCATCAAAATTTCTCCCTTCATTGTTTCTTGAAAATTTTCTCCCACCTCTTCAATTAAAAAAAAAAAAAAGAAATGTAATGACTTCATTTAAGTCAAGCAAACGCACTTTAGAAAGCTCGACCAAATATCGACTTTCTTACCGGATCCTGCAAGAATGCAGAAAGCACACTTGCAAAGGCGGTCCAAGCTGCTATGGAAACGACATTCTTTTTTCATAATAACAATACTCCCGGCTGAGGACTGCGGCATGCAAGCTCCCAATCCAAGCCCATTGACAGCTTGTGGAGTGGACAGATGAGGCGTGGAAAATATTTTAAATTAGTTCATTTATCTTGTTGAGACACAGGAAACAGCAACAAATTTCTCACATAAGAGAAAGAACAGAGAAAGACAATGTACCCCTAGCAACATGTAGCAATTTAGTCCATTAAGTCAAACCCTTCAGACTATTTCATACTGCCTAATAATAGCCACATCTCATATCCTGAGGAAATTTTTTATGATCAAAAGATCCAGAAGCATGGCTAGAAATCACTGACCGTGTATGATTATCTGATGGACTCAAATTTGGAAGTCAAATAATTTTCAAATCAATGTTATTTGACTGATCCCAGGTAGATCTCGGACCAACATTAATCCTGACTAATAAGTCTAAAAAACTGCAATAAAGAACTGAAAGCTCTTGAAGGGGAGCTCAAAAATGCCATTTAGGATGAGCTACGTAAAGATCATTTATGGATAGGATGTGAACCTCCCCTAAAGTGAATGGACAAAACAGCCTTTATTGACCACCCTACCATAATCCTTTGTATAACAAAAATATGCATATTAATTGAAGTTTCAGTAATTTTCCTCTGACAAGTCTCTAAGTTAAGAAAAAACCTTCTGAATTGAATAATAATTTCACTTTTAAAAAAAGGTGTAACTAAAAGCTATGTATATATTATAATATTGGCAAATTATTTAAAAAAGTAAATTTTTTTGGAAATGTATCTCTTAACCAGATAAACAAATGAAGATTTTTTTAAATTAGCTTATGTAAATATGAGTATATTTCACACACTGCTAGAGTGAGACAAGTTTCAAGTGTCATTTTAATTGTATTTTTCTTTTTTAAAAAAAGCATTCACATCAACAAGTAGCATGGCAGGAGTTTTGTTGCAGCAATATTCCTCAATTCCTTTGAACTCTTTCTAAGTCAGATGCCCAAATGCACACCAGCCACTATCCGGCACTATCTAGTAGCTGACATCCTTTGGGTACTCCTTCAGTTTTGTCCAAAGTAAAGAAAAGGAACCATCTGAGCAGCAAATAAATACATGTTACCCTGTCATTACATTCATTACCTTTGCAACTCTACTTACTAAGACCAGTGTTTTGCACCCTTCCTCTGCTTAGCATGCCAGAGGTCTTCCAACTCAGGGCAGGAGTGGGATCCCACCATGAGATTAGAAATGGGGGCGAGTCAAGTGGGAGATTGACTGAAGGGCAGGAGGCCAGGAGACCCTGTAGACTGCAGGCCTGCTCTTAGGCAGATGAACTTTAGGGGAAAGTATGAATTATCCTTGTACCTATCCTTATGAAGGTACTCGGGGTATGTGCACCAGGTCGAAAGTACCTGTGATCCTGCAGTCCATAATCCCAGGGATCTTCTGGTGGCACCTACAGTTACCCAAGGCGAAAAGCACTCTGACAGCAGCTCAGACAGGAGGCAGGGCTGAACAGGGTGGTGCCCAGCAGAGTGCTGACTTCGCAAGGACAGTGTGGCAGGTGGGGTGGGGGGCACTAGAACTGAGAGGACGGTGGGCGTCTCTCTCAGAGCAGCCTATTCCAGAGTGGACTCTCCCAACTCCATGGTCTTCCCTAGCCTCACGTTTCCATAAAGATTCTATTGAGAAACACAGCACAAAATGTGGATAATTATTCCCCTCTGTGACAGAAGGCATATTTCTCAAAAGAGTAATACTATCCTGGTGCCACTGTTGCAGCAATCAAGATACATAGGAGGACACACAACCAAAATCCTGTGTGTCCTAACTCAGAAATTCACAATTAGGGCTAGTGGAGTTTCAAAATACAGAAATACCTACTAATTTTTTAAAACTTTCCTGCTTGCTCTGGAATTCAAATGTACTACAGATGAATAAATTTTTAAAATGAAAAATAATAAAAGATAGAGAAAAATAAAAAAAAAAGGTCTTCCACTGTATGCTCCATTCACTTCAGGAGGGGTTAATGTATAAACTCAGTGGGGAGCACCGTTTTCTAGAAACGCTAAAATTATCTCACCATGCAGTCTGAGAAGAAAAATACAACAAGAGAAAAAAGTTTTTAAAAACCCACACTCCTATGAGCAGAGGAGGGACATGGGACCATAACCCTAACTCCCGCCTTTCTGCGTCTAGCAGGAGCTTTCACTATGATGCCACCCTCAAGCAAGATTAAATGTCATTCGGGGACCCAGAGCTACTCAAGGGTCAGCCATCATGACTCTGTATTTTACAGCATAAAAGTCGGGTTAAGCATCAGACCAGAAAGAATCTATTCTTCTCTTCCCTTTGGTTGTTCCTCTTAGTTCTCTCTAAACAATTAGAGTTTGTTAGAAACAACTTTTGGCACAGCCTCACTGGCTTTTTGAAACAAGGAAAGGAAAAGGCAAGAAAAATCCTAGAATATTAATTTTGGAACTGAAAGGATCATTTACCTTAGAAATGAGGAAACTGAGGCCTGAAGAAGGTACGTCTTTGCCCAGTGTCACACAACCATGGCCAGGATGCCCTCGAAGGCCCTGGTGCTCTCCTCTGCCACATGCTCCAGGGCCTCACTGGCTTCTTTCAGTTCACTGATGTGCCTAGTTGCTTTCCCCTTCAGGGCTCTTGAATATTCCACTCCCTTTACCTGCATAACTCCTTCCATCTCTACCTTCATCATGGCTACACCTACCCATCTTCCAGCTCTTAAATGTCATTCCTCAGGTCCATCTGTTCCTGACCCTCCAAATTAGCTTAGTCTCCCAGATACATACTCTTGCAGTACCACTCTCTTCATAATTAATCATTTTTTAACATATCTCTGTACCTAGACCTATGAGCTCCAAGAACATTGGAACCAATATGTCTTCATTCATGTTTATAAGCCCTTAAGTATAACCCCTTATAAGTAACTGCTTGGGACCTGGAACATGGTAAGCACTCATTAAAAATTTTACTACATGTCACATACTGCTTTGAAGATGTTATATAAACTATTCACTTAATCCTCCAAACTCCATGAGATAGGCAACAAAAATATTTCCATTTTACAGATGAAGAAACTGAGGCACAGAGCATTTCAGAAACTTCACCAAGATCACACAGCTCATAAGTGGAATGGCTATTTAAAATACACACAATGTGCACTGGGTAATATTTATGGTGGCAGCTTCATGAATGGCCAAGGAGACCTGAATTAGGACATAATCAATGCTTGGAACAACTATTAAAGAACAAGTCCATTGTGCTCTACTATAGGACACTATGGGAGCATTTTTCAAAAGCAGATAATAACAGACTTTATATTATCATCTTTTATGCTCCAGTAGCAACAATCTCCGAAACCTCAGTGGCTAACAACACAACATATTTTTTTTTTTGCTCATGTTGAATGTTGGTTGTGACTCTGCTTTGGGCCTTCTTTAATCTGGGACCAAGGCTGAGGGAGCAACCTCTATCAGAACCATGCCATTCTCACAGATGGTGGCATCATGCAGGGGCTCCTAAAGCTTCAGTTTCGTAGCACACAGGTCATTACCACTGACATTAAATTAAAAGCTCTACGCTCATTATTTTCTTTCCCTATGTTCCCCAGTACATTAGAAGCAACCAACTAACTCCATTAAACCTATTTTCACTAAAATGCTTATGGCACTAAATACTTGGGTCACTTAGAGCCTTGTCTTCCCTAGACACTTGATTACAGGGACCTAAAGGTGATGATCTGAGTAACTTTTTGCCATGGCTATACCATGGGCTGCCAGTTGAATCCTTCCTATAATTCTCTAAGGTTTTTTAGTCCTGTCTCTACAAAATGCTTTTACTCATTCAACCATCTCCCAATCAAAACACCCCTTAATGACCTAGAGTCAAATTTCCATAGAGGTACAGTGGAAAGACCTCTCCTATCTTTCGTTTGAGAGAAGGGATGATAAGGAAGGAATATAATCTAACAATTTTACTGTTTAAACAATACCACTTTGTCTCACAAGTAACTTAACTTCCATTTGCCTTAGGCACTTTGCACGTGATAATTCGTGATTCGTTATGTCTATGGATGTTAGATACGATTATCTCATTTTACAGGTAGCAAATAATAATAGACACCTAGAGATTAAGTACCTTGCCTTAAGTTTCACAGCCAGCAGCAGAACTAGGACAAGAAGATCCCTCCTGGTATTCTACCCTTTGCACAGAAATGCTAATCTAGATTTTCTAATGATCTTGAGCTAAAGTTAAGACACAGCCAGAGCAAATACCACCAACCCCTTTCCCCTGACATACACAAAGGCATATATCCACACATACTAAATATATATATTTTATATGTGTGCATGTGTGTTATATAAATACACACATACGAACACATACACAAAACACTGACTCAGAATGGGGGAAAATATTCTTGAACTGTTGAGTTCTTCCAGGCTGGTGAACTGACAGAACTCCACTTATTTGATAAATAATTAATCTGTGCTCACTTCTTCAGGAAAATACACAATAGGGAACCGCAGGTCTCATCCCTGCTTGAGACTGAACCCTAACAATGGCAAGGAACATAAATATTAAATAAGGAAAATGCCTGTAATGTTTGGTGCTATATTTTATCACTTCTCCTAAATCTGACAATTTCCTTTTATTGCATGCAACTTGATCATTCTGTTGAACAATAGACATAAGCCCCTATTGTCAGCTCTCTGTTTTGCTACTGCAAATGCTTGACAAAATTGCCTGTTTCATTTTTTATTCCCTATAGATCATCCTGCCCTCAAGGAAGTGGCTCTGAAGCAGTGTTAGATCCAGAGCGGAGTGTGACAACCCAGTAGTGTCGAGATGAAGTGTCAAGTCAGCAGACAATGCTGGTTCCAGGACCAAAGCAGACTCTCACAGGAAAAGGACGGCCTGCAATCCTCTGGAGGCATGCTTGGACTCACAGGCAGGAAGCAGTCAAAGCTCTGCCTCTGCAAATGGATACAAGAGAAGCACTATCCTTTCCATCATCAACCTCAGAGAGGACCCAAACTGCAAGGCTCTGAAAGATCTAGTGAGCGTTTATAGAGTCACTCTAAATGGGATGCCCTTGCCCCTGGTGTCTTACTTTGATCACAGTATCAGTGACAATGCCTGACTGGGTCTCCTCCTAACTCCTCCTGAATCTTACCTGCTAGGGATCCTGAAGTGAAACACAGGTGAGCACACACTATTCCTAATGAAGTATTGGTCTGAGTCCCTCTGTGCCGTTCTAGTGGGTGAGGCTGGAGGGAAATCTAACTGACCCATTCATTCATCATTTAAACCTTTTCTGGGTATGGACTCAGGCCCCATCTAAGTCTCTATCGATGCAAAGATGAACAGGTTATAGTCTCTGCCATGGAGGAAGGACAGAATTTCCAGAGAAGGAAGTCTCTGGAGTATTTCTTTGATGACTCCATTCTCAGAGCCACCATGATGCCATTCACAGGGAGAAGGGCCAAGCCAAGTGAAAGGCACCTCATGTCTAAACATCATCTACCTAAATACCTTCCTAAAGAGTCCCTTTAGCCAGTAATTAGCTCTTTAGTTCCTACCCTTATCCAATCTCTAAAGGAGTACAAGAAATTTGGAATATTCATCTTGTCCCTTGAGTTTCTGAAGTAACACAAGCCATTCCTTATTAGCACCTGCTCTACCTTCTACTGATTGCCCCTTTGAACTCATCTCCAGAGCTTTAGACACTTGTTTTGCAGACACCAGAAACTTAAAGGATTTCTTCCATCAATATGAAGAGGTCTGTCTTCATATTTCCTCACGCAAAGCAGTTATTCTACTTCCCAGATTTCCCCACCACCCATGCAGGCTCTGGGCCCATGGGGTGTGTTCAATGTTTTTCAACAGAAATGTCAGGTGTGATTCTGGCATTTATGGTTGCCGACATCTTCAAAGTGGATGAATGCCAGGGACATACTCCTGGAGATACTTTCAGTCACTGGGGCAGTATCACCTGTGAGAGCTGATGATTTCCTCTATCTTTTACATATCTGCAGGGAGGACACATGCTTAGGTTTCCCTCTGTTGTTCCTTGCTTGCAGTGAGTTTGGTGTGTTGTATGGGGCACAAGTAGGAATGTTTCCCTTAAG
Source organism: Halichoerus grypus (assembly GCF_964656455.1). NCBI lineage: Eukaryota > Metazoa > Chordata > Mammalia > Carnivora > Phocidae > Halichoerus > Halichoerus grypus. The sequence goes on along the minus strand of NC_135725.1, from coordinate 33,811,848 downwards.
TTATTTAAAACCCTATAGGCATCAGGTTTGCCAAACCATAAATTTAGGAAATTGCATTGTGTTAGACTAAGTCCTTCCCTTAGCACTTTAGTCACCAAGTTATTCTTCAATTTCTTCCGTACAAACATGTGGCCCAGGTCCCGAGGTTCATCCCGTATCTATGTGTCTCTTCAGCACATAAAAGAGATTCAGGAAAGGAGAAGGAACAATAAAATTTCAGGTTTACTGGCAGCACTAAGTGAAGTAATCCCACTACACATACCCTTTTCTTACAGGAAGATCACTTACTCAACCTTTCCATTCACCTGCCTGATGAGATCTACAAATATTTTAAGAAGGTAATTTGGAAGACTTATAACAGCAGAAGATGTTCAAGCTATAGCATTAGTGTCTGTCGTTTGCTTTAGGTTTGCCCTGGACATTTAGCTCATTTACACAAGTGAATAACTAACTGCCTACTTATTAATCAAGTCAACAAAGACTCATTTAAGCTACTTGTTAACAGTCCTCTTTATACAGCAGTAGTCTTCGAATGTTTTGCTTACAATTCCCCAAAAAACCTTTGGAAAGCTACACCTCTCCTTGCATATGTTAAAGTTAAGCCTTATACATTTTATTTTTTTATTTGAGGATTAAAAAAAATTAAAGGATATTATTTTCCAGCATAGAATTCTAAGTTATAATTACATATGTGCTTTAAATATATTTTTGTCAAACTTTTGAGACTGCAGATTAAACCCAATTTATGTTAAGTATCTGATATATATGTATATACATATATAACCCAATAGACAAAGGCAATCCTCATTACCAAACCAATCTGCCAAAATGGTTTTATTTTCTCTCAGAATAATCTGAATTCATTTTTAAAATAAAATAAATATATTAATATGTATTCCCTTATCAAGCATCTCATTTCTGAATTCTAAGAGATAATCAAGAGTATATAGGGTAAAATATAGGCCTCAACTATATAATAGCTTAAACCTAATAGAAAATCATTTCTGGCGCACATAACAGTATTGGGCTGGCAAATAATTCAGTGGGGCAGCATTCCTCCACTGTCATTCAGAGACAAAAGTGCTGCCATCTCAACATTTGGGTTCTGGGGTCTTAGTCTGGGCCAACTCCATTCCAGAAAACAGTAAGGAGGAGAACATGTGGGGGTATTTAGAAGCCAAACCTGGGAGTGATATCCATCACTTTTGCTCCCGTATCTTTGGCTGAGCTCCTACCTGCAAGGGAGGCTGGATGATGTGGACTCAGTGTGGACCAAGGAAGAGAAGACCGTGGGTTTTAATGGGCAGCTAGTAGATACAGTCACAACTTTCTCAATAAATTAAGGCCTGGGTGAAATAATGCGCTGTTCACTTCAGTATTTATTACCTAATCTTTGTTTTGCTCTCTTAAGACTTGTACTCAGGATATGTCCCTTTGTTTATCTCCTTGAAAGTAATGCAATTATTCTATAAAGCAAAAACAGTAGGGGGAAAAGAGAATCAGTAGCCCCTTCCAACATTCATTCTTATACAGATCAATATACGAAGAGAGTGCATACAAGTATTTAATTCTCTCAGAACTATCACTGCATTGGACCTCTAAGACAGTCTTCATATAACCCTATGGCACGTGGACTCCAGTTTCAGTCCTTAATGTATAAAGTATTAGAAAACATACAGGATCACAGAATTCTTTTTTTTTTTTAAAGATTGATATTTATTTATTTATTTATTTATTTATTTATTTATTTGACAGAGAGAGAAAAAGAGGAAGGAGCGAGAGAGCGAGAGCGCAAGCAGGCCTGGGATCATGACCCGAGTCGAAGGCAGATGCTTAACTGACTCAACCACCCAGGCATCCCCAGGATCACAGAATTCTAAAGTGCCAAGTACCAGTGCACTTTACAGAGGTGAAAAATGAGCTAAGGGGAAGATGTCCAAAGTCACTCTCATAGAGGTTAATGCACATAGTGGGGCGATTCTTTACTCTAGCAAATTCAATTTTGCTTTTGGTGTAAGTGGGTATTTCCAGCTTTTTATCACATGTTGTGTAGAAAGGAACTCACACAGCAGGCCTGGGACTGCTATTCATTGAAAATCCTGCTTAGAAGGTTGGCCCCTGGCAGTTGTCTGACAACTTGAATTTCAGGCGAGCTCTGCCCATTCCCTCATAAGAATGACTCACTGTGCCTGTACTGTTTGTACAAACAGTATGGTTAATGCCTGCTTCCCTTCTGGGAGTCTGAAGTTTTGGCACATGCTAGGCAGAGGGTGTCTATGTATGTGATCAGTCCCCAGTAAAAACTGTGGGCCCCGATTCTCTAACAAGTTTCTCTGGTTGGCAGCGTTTCACAGGTATTATCACAAGTGGTTCCAGGGCCGTAAGGAATGGCGGAGAGGACTCTGGAAGCTTGCCCTGGTTCCTCCAGACCTTCTCCCCAGTACCTTTCCGCTTGGCTGACTTTGCTTTGTGTCTTTTCACTGGACTCACAGCTGTGAGCACAACTATGTGCTGGGTCTTGTGACAGCAAGTCCCAGGGAATCATTCAACTTAGGGGGTAGTTTGGGGACTCCTAACACACATGTAAATTATGTTTGACAAACAAGAATAGGCTAATTTCTAGATATTAAGAACACAGTAAGTAAAGACAGAAATTTCACTTCATTTTGAATTCAAGTTATTTTTTGGGATATGGAACCTCCAGAAAACGCTGAAGGTAATTTATATTCAATTTAATTAAGCTACATACTTTTTAAATGACAGATGATAATGAAAATCATAAAAAATACTGATCTTGGTCTTAGCTAGCAAATAAAACAAGGATTCCCTGAAAATTACTACCAAAGACATCAAAAGGGAATCTTCCATGTTGAAAGGAACGATTAATAAGAAGATGGAATTGTGCACATTACTAAGAAAAAAAATGTGTCCAGAATTGAAAGGAAAAAAAAAAAGACTCAGAGTGTGTTGAAAACAAAGGGAAGAAACCAGTAGACACTCTCTCAACTACAGTTTGTCCCATATCCCTCCTACTGAGGTCATTAGACAAAAAATCATATAAAAGGCCAAGGTATTTAAATAACATTTTCTCCAATTTTATACTTTACATTTTTCCTCTGATTTTATAAGTAATACAAAGTTTCTTATAGAAAAACTGCAAATTACATGAAAGTATATCTAAAATTATTTTTTAAAAAATCACCCAACATACAGGGCACCTGGGTGGCTCAGCTGGTTAAGTGTCTGCCTTTGACTTAGGTCATGATCCCGGGGTCCTGGGATTGAGCCCCGCATCAGGCTCACCGCTCAGAGGGGAGTCTGCTTCTCCCTCTCCCTCTGCCTCTCCCTCTGCCCCACTCCTGTTATCTCTCTCTCTCTCTCTCTTTCTTGCATGCACGTGGGCAAAAAAATAAAATCTTTAAAAAAAAAATCACCCAATATAACCTGCCACCCAGAGGCAACCACAATATGGCATTTAGTCTTTTCACTGTTCATTTAAGAAAAAAAAAACCAACTAGGAACATTCTGCACATCTAATGTCTCTTAAACTTTTTTTCTCATCAAAATGCAGTTTATACACAAAAATAAACTCAAAATTGAAGAAGGATCTAAATATGAGACCTGAAACCATAAAAGTCCTAAAAGAGAACACAGGTAGTAACCTCTTTGACAACGGCCATAGCAACTTTTTTCTAGATATGTTTCCTCAGGCAAGGGAAACAAAAGCAAAACTAAATTATTGGGACTACATCAAAATAAAAACATTTTGCACATCAAAGGAAACCATCAACAAAACTAAGAGGCAACCTACAGAATGGGAGAAGATTTTTGCAGATGATATATCTGATAAGGGGTTAATATCCAAAATATGTAAAGAACATATACAACTCAACACCAAAAAAACCAAACAATCCAATTAAAAAATTAGCAGAGGACCTGAATAGACATTTTTCCAAAAAAGACATACAGATGGCCAACAAACACATGAGAAGATGCTCAAAATCACTAATCACCAGGGAAATGCAAATCAAAACCACAAAGAGATATCAATTCACTCTGTCAGAATGGCTAAAATCAAAAAGACAAGAAATAACAAGTGTTGGCAAGGATGTGGAGAAAAAGGAACTCTCATGCACTGTTGGTGGTAATGTAAATTGGCAAAGCCACTGTGGAAAACAGTATGGAATTTCCTCAAAAAACCAAACACAGAAATACCATATGGCCCAAAATTCCACTAGTAGGTATTTACCCAAAGAAAATGAACACACTAATTTGAAAAGATATATGCACCCATATGTTTACTGTAGCATTATTTACCTGTGTCCACCAGTAGATGAATGGATAAAGAAGATGTGGTACATACATGCAATGGAATATTACTCAGCCATAAAAAAGAATGAGATTTGCCATTTGCAATAACATGGATAGACTTAGAGAGTATTATGCTAAGTGAAATAAATCAGTCAGAGAAAGACAAACACTGTATGATTTCATGCACATGTGGAATCTAAAAAACAAAAGAAATGAATAAACAAACAAAAAGCAGAATCAGACCTATATATACAGAGAACAAACTGATGTTTTACTCAAGTGGGGGCAAAATGGGTGAACAGGAGTGGGAGATACAGGCTACCAGTTATGGAATGAGTAAGTGACAGCAATAAAAGGCGCAGCACAGGGGATACAGTCAGTGCTGCTGTGACAACACTGTGTGGTTACAGACGGTGCTACACCTGGGGCGAGCACAGCAGAATGTGTAGAGATGTGGAGTCAGTATACCGTACATCCGAAACTAATACAACATTGTGTGTCAACTATACTCAAATAAACAAAACAAAAACATATATCTGCCAGACAGAACTTTGATGAATGAGTGATGGTTTCACCAAAACTCAAAATATGTTCAGTTGCTTTGATGTGCTACAGGAAGGCAGGATTCAGGCTAAGATACAAAGTGCACTCCCCAGGAAACAAGCCTCTGGGCATGTGATACGCTGCAGTATTAACAGCTCTACTTCTGAGATTCCTATTAAAATGCGTGACCCCAGGACGTACCAAAATCATTAACTCCATGTACCTTGGAAAGATTTTGATTCCAATCATTATTTTTGGGGCTGTAATAGCATATATGTTGGACTCAATTACCAAAGGAAAGAGAGATTCTGGGATAGGAAAGTACACAAGTCAAAAGAAGTAGCTTTATCCACACAGTCGGTCAACAAACAAAACTTAAATAACTGAGCACAAAGTCCTAAGATTCCAGGGAGAAATGACAGGTGACATACTATCTTAGAAAAAAATCCACGGATTGACTCAAGCAGAGCTCAGGCCGCTGTGTGCCCATCCTAGAGATGATGCTGGCTACACCCATCGAGGATGAGAAACAGCATCGTAACAAGATGGGCCACATGCCAATGCAACTTTCCACTTCCTACTGAACTGCCATTTCCACAGTGAGCTTCAGTATTATTTTTGTTTTCCAGTGTCTAGATTCCTAATCTACCCTAAAAAATTCAATGTATCATAAATTTCAAAAGCCCACATGCTTTTGAATATGCTACACATTAGTGAATATTAGTGCACTTAGCAAGAGCTTTAGAACAATACAGATGAATTTAATCCCAGTTCAACCACTTCTTACATGTATATCATAAAAGAATTGTCATATATCTCAATTTCCTTAAAATCATCTGTTTCTAGTAAAAATGGGTTGGAATAAAGCCTAGCATAAGGTCTGAAAGCAAAAACTCTGGCGGGGGGGGGGGCGGAATTTGTTGTTGTTTTTACTGTTATTTCATTACAGTAGGATGCCTACAACAGGGCCTGGCTGGTAAAGGAAGAACAGAAATAATGAATGGATACAGAAATGTCAAGGACCACAGGGTGATGTGTGTGATGGCACTGGGCAAAGTACCAAGGGCAGGGTACACATGTGCTATCAGTTTTTTCCCCCGCAAGCTATGCTGCTACCGTTTCTTTCCATGAGAGGGGGAACAAGTGAGGATTGACTTGTTTTAAGAATGCTAACCAGACAAATCATAGCACCCAAGATCTAATTTAACCCCTAAATAAAAATCTTTAAAAATAACTAAAGTCGGGACTCCTGGGTGGCTCAGTCGTTAAGCGTCTGCCTTCGGCTCAGGTCATGGTCCCAGGGTCCTGGGATCGAGCCCCGCATCGGGCTCCCTGCTCAGCGGGAAGCCTGCTTCTCCCTCTCCCACTCCCCCTGCTTGTGTTCCCTCTCTCGCTGTGTGTCTCTCTCTCAAATAAATAAATAAAATCTTTAAAAAATATATAAATAAATAAATAAATAAATAAAGTGTCCAAGAGAAGGGGTCTCTCTTTTCTCCACCAGCTAGCTTGTCATTCCTGATGAGTAAGATCAAACTGATGATACGGGTTTGTTAATTCAAAAAAAAAAAAAAAAGGCATTTAAAACTCAGCATAAACAGAATTACAACTAATTTATTACATGCAAAGAGGTAGTAAGCTTTGGGATCTGTTTTGGGGGGCCCTGGCAAAATACCCAAATGCAGAATTGTTTCACTGATAATCTCCTCACTGCCTATCATGTCACCATCACAACTGGGGTGCTTTCTTCTGGGGTCCATTTGGGGAGAAATTATTTCATATCCCTTCTTTTGCTTGAAAAGAGGGTATTCTGTTCATTGCCTCACAAATGCAAAGAAAGAAGACCTTCATTTTCAAGGGTGGAAATCATCTATTCACTATATACAGTAGAAGATATTGTCAGATGTCCCAAGACCTCCATAAACCCCCAAATTCATGAAAACCCATAGAACACATACTTTTCCATGTAAAACATGTATTCTGATGGACAGAAGCAACAAGGTTATGTCCACATGTCAAAGCTGGGGTCACTGGTTAATGCCTTATACAGTAGCCACAAAAGACCCAGCAAAACTACTAACTACAAGGATCTGGCCTTTTAGGGTTACTCACAAATAATAAAAATTGCAGAGGGTGGATAGATGAAATGTTTGTAGTCAATTTAGTGCTTTAAAAGTATCTGCATTTTCTTTCAACATAAAGGAAGTAATGTATTTTAGGCTTCACAAGCATAAAAACAAAGTGGTCAAATCTTAATTGTACATAACTTTCTATAACCAAAGTTTTCATTCTGGTTGAATTCCAAGAACAGCTTATATAAAAATTGCTTACATATGTAAAAGATTCAGATGTTAGGAAATAAACCCAATAATGACATCCCTCTCTTCTTTATAAAGTGAGCTCCAGTACAATCTTTTCATTTGAGGGCAAGATTAGTTTGCAGTTTTTCAGATAGCAAATCCCTGTCTGTAGAACTGTCTTTTTAAAAGCTGTCAATGTTAAAATGCTGTTTCTGGTTAACAAAACCCATGTGCCCACATCACTGTGAGTTAGAGTTCTGAGACACCTGCCACTAGTGGAGTTTATTTAGATGATAGATTTACGTGTGCTATGCACCTCTCTGAGGCTTTTAGCTGTCTCTGACATACCAACTGTTTGTCAAAGCTTTCCAACAGATCTGACACCAGGCAAAAGTGAACTGGAGTTTGACGGGCCCTGCAAGGCTAATGGCACTATGTAAGAATATTTTTAAACTTAATTTAAGAATACTTTCCCAATTCTTTTGCAACCTATTTCTCCCAAGGACTTAAATAACATAGACATCATTTTATAGTACTGCACATTTAATGTCCTCTGAAATGGAAAACAAAACAAAATAAAACAAAAACCAGGTCATATACCTGAACTGAGATGATCATTTTCATGAAAAATACTGGAAACAATTAAGTTCAGCACATCAGTGCTTGTTTTAAGCCTTTGAAAAGATCAAGGAGCTACCTATCTCAGTGGTAAATATAGCCTAGTAGCACAAAGGATGGGGGACTTGGGTCAGGAGGTCAGGTTAAGCACAGCTCTTCGATTTCTACCTATATAACATAACCACTTTAAACCTCTGATTTCTCACCTATTAAATAAGAGTCGACACCATCAAATTCATGATGGCCTAGTTACTGAAACTTATTCACTGCCAGCCAACGTGCCAACATAACAAATACTTCATTTACTCCTCAATGAGATAATGATTATGTTGAAGAAGCAGTGGAAACTAAGATTAATACCTTTCTTATGAATGATTTTGGCAGTAGGATTTTAGCTATGGAAATAACTATCTGAGATGAGAACTTTCTGAATGGAGGGAGATCAATGTGAAAAGCCTTCTGAGCAGAAGGTTCCAGCCACAAAGTCCAGTGTTGTCAAGGAGAGTAAACACTGAGTTGGGGCGGGACGTGAGCAGTCATGGACTTTACTTCTTACTTCCCAAAACCTTTCCCTTTCTGCTGTCCTCTCCATTCTTTCATTTCCTCTCCTATTTTTCTTTGCCACATTTTCCTTCTCCTTATGCTACTGAGTTGTTGTTAGTTTTGTTAGTCATTTCTGTTGTCAATCTAGTAATATATATTTTTAAAGATTTTATTTTTTTTTAAAGATTTTATTTATTTATTCATGAGAGACAGAGAGAGAGAGGCAGAGGGAGAAGCAGGCTCCCAAGGAGCAGGGAGCCCAATGCAGGACTCGATCCCAGGACTCTGGGATCACGACCTGAGCCAAAGGCAGACGCTTAACCATCTGAGCCACCCAGGCGCCCAAAGATTTTATTTTTTTAAGTAATGTCTACACCCTACATGGTTAATGCCTTACGGTTTGAACTTACAACTTACAACCCCAAGATCAAGAGTTGCATGCTCTTCCAACTGAGCCAGCCAGGCTCTATCTTCAGTATCTTCAATCTAGTAATATTAAAAATAAAGTTTTACACATAATTTTTATTCTTGGCTGTGGCTTCACCGGACAGTAGGTAGGGACAGTGGGAATCTAATTTATCCATTCATGCACATCATTAATTAGATGACAAGGCAGGCTACCTTAAAAAAGTCATAGTTACTCCCGCCATTTACTCATGCTCATTGAATTTCTTCATTTTGACATTCAGAACGCTGGACAGAAATCACAATGGTGTCAACACCCACCATGGGCCTTGCAAAGTTTTACACACAATTTTTAAATTACAATGTAATTAACTGTAGTAAAATTTACCCTTCATGTGTACACTTCTGTAAATTTCTAGGCAACAATTCAGTCATGCAACACCCACCACAATTAAGGTATGCAGCAGTTCTACCAGTATAAAAAATTCCCTTGGGTCCTTCCGTAGTCAATCACTCCACCCCTGTACAGTCTTTGCACTAATCTGTTTTTTTGTCCTTATAGTTGTGTGGGTGGTGGGGGGTTGTTTTGTTTTGCTTTGGATTTTTTTTTTTTTTTTTTGCCAGAATGTAATATAAATGGAATTATACAGTATGGAGCCTTTGAGTCAGGTTTCTTTCACTTAGCATGCTGCATTTAAGATTCATCCACGTTGATAGTATCAGTAGTTTGTTTCTTTTTAGTGCTGAGTGGTATTACATTGTATGGATATATCATGGTTTGTTAATTCATTCACCAGTTGAAAACCTTTGGGCTGTTTCCAGATTTTGATGATTATGAATAAAGCCACTATAAATGTGTGAATATAAAATTTCATTTCCTTTTTTTTTTAGATTTATTTATTTTTGAGAGAGCAAGTGCGTGAGCACAAGAAGGGGGGAGGGGCAGAGGGAGAGGGAGAGGGAGAGAGAGTCCCAAGCAGACTGTGCTGAGCGCAGATCCCAATGCAGGGCTTGATCCCACAATCCTGAGATCATGACCTGAGCCAAAACCTAGAGTCAGCCACCCATGTGCCCGAAAATTTCATTTCTTTTAGGTAAATTCCTAAAAGTGGGATTGCTGGGCAGCATGGTAAATTGCATGTTTAGCTGAATTTGCCAGACTTTTTTCCAGCATCGCTGTACCATTTTGCATTCACACCAGCAATGTAAAACTGTGCTAGTTGCTACACATTGCCATCACCCCTTGGTATTGTGAGTTATATTGATTTTAACTATTTCACAGAGAGGTAGTGGCATCGCATTGTGGTTTTACTTGCTTTACCTAATGGATAAGGACATTAAGCATCTTGTCATGTTCTTAGGTGCTATCCATTATTTGTCCTCTGGTGAAGTATAAGATCAAATTTTTGTACAATTTTTATAGGGTTTTATGTCAAGTGTCAAGAGTTATTTTTACTTTCACATATGCTATAAGCCACAATACACTGCTAATATTTTTGTTTGATCTTCCTTTTAACCATTTCCAGAGAACTACATTTCCTTGTAATAAAGTTATAGCTATAAACATGATAAACCTAAACAGGACTATATACACATATCAATTTCCTGGTTTTGATACTGTATTATAATTACATAAGATGTAAGCAAAGAAGGACAGTGCAAGAAGGGCACAGAAGAATATACCATCTTTACAACTTCCTGTGAATCTGTAATTATTTAAAAATAAAAAGTTTCTTTTAAAAAGTTAAACATGTGCAAATTTTACTGGTACTTAATCATTTTTAATGTTTTATGTATGAGAAAATGTGTTCCAATTCTCACGAGGACCAGTCAGCACTACCTTTAGAGTAATTCAGGTAATTGAATTCTATTTAAAAAAAAAAAAAACCTTCAAAAATGCAGTCTGAAAAATTTCAAAATGGGTGAGATAAGCAAAGGCATGTGAAATGTTAGGAATACTGGTAGGTTCAAAGACCACAGGAAAGGAAAAACACAACTACCTTTAAGATTGGCATTTTTATAAAACAACTACATTTTTTTTTTAAGATTTTATTTATTTATTTGACAGAGAGAGACAGCGAGAGAGGGAACACAAGCAGGGGGAGTGGGAGAGGGAGAAGCAGGCTTCCCGCTGAGCAGGGAGCCCGATGCGGGGCTCGATCCCAGGACGCTGGGATCATGACCTGAGCCGAAGGCAGACGCTTAACGACTGAGCCACCCAGGTGCCCCAAAACAACTACATTTTTATAAAACAGGTTTACATGCATATGTTTGACTATCATATATATGCTGGAGAACAGTCTGGCAAATTAAGTTAAACATGCAATTCACCATCCTGCCCAGCAATCCTATTCCTAGGAATTTACCTAAAAGAAATGAAATTTCGGGGCACTTGGGTGATGCGGTCAGTTGGGCGGCCGACTCTAGGTTTCAGCTCAGGTCATGATCTCAGGGTCATGGGATCAAGCCCTGCATAGGGCTCTGCACTCAATGTGGAGTCTACTTGGGACTCTCTCTCTATATGACTATCATATATATAGTATGCTATTGAAATACACTCTTAATTATAACACAGGATGGTAAAATGCTGCATCCTTCCAGGCTGTTTTCTCCATAGAAAAAAGCCAAGAATCATTACTTCAATATCGGAAACATGATCAGTTCTGTGGAGTGCCACGGAGCTGAAGATGACCTTCATTTGTGTATTTTATACACTTAGGTTTTTTTTTTTTAATCTTCGATGAGAAACATACATTACTTTTATAACTAAAACAAGAAGTCCTTAAAGTAAGGACCAAGAGCCATACATGATCTATATATTAAAATTCTAACATTAAATAAAAAAATCAAAGTTAAATGGTACAGTTTAGCCTTAACGGCTATGGAGATGCCCTGCACCTTGTGTGTCTCAGGCTGATAACCTGAACTCTGAGCTGTCATTTTCTTGAAACATCTCTGAGAGAAACAGAATGTGATTAAGGATGAACACATCATGCTTGCTTGTTTGCTTTCCCCAGTGCAGGTGGGCCGTCGCCCTCTGCATGCACAGCAAGCTGAGGTTAAAAGGCTGTCATGCCTTATCTATGCAGAATGTACCCTGCCGTGGTGTCGTGTGCTGTAGCTACGGGGCAGGGACCCCCAAATCAGCGTGTGGCGAAGAGCAGAGATGCAGCAATGCTGTCACAGACAGGAAAAGAAGACTCAATAGTTCTAAGGCTATCACTAAGATAAATGGAATTTTGAAATTAAATGATGATTGCCCCCATCAAATTGAGAAGCCTGAAAATGCACATATATTAACTGCTGGGCCTGCCAGGTAAAGGAGTGATTTTCATGTTGTTGGCTTCTTCGTTTTCACCTTATAAAAAAGGATTCTTAGAGAAACAGTACTTATGAGTTAGAAGTATTAAAAAATTTTTTGTGTGTCTAAAAACATTTGGGTCATTAATCCCCCTCTTAGTTCTAAGCTGACCTGCCAACTAAAATTATTATTTGAAAAATATTTATGAATTGCTTTGAGAAACATAAGAAAGGGGTAATACCAAAGGATAGTTCTCTCTGAACGGCCTCTTCCTAGAGAAATTTTAAAGCAAATTTCTACAGCAGTACTGAGTTCATGCCTTTTACTGTGCAATATAAAAGAACAACAAAATCCCTCAATTCTTTAAAAAACAACAACTCCAAGACATGGTGGTATTTGAAACAGTACATATTATAAATACTTTTTCATTATTATGAATGTTTTATTATTCATATTGCATTGTATTGTGAGCTATGACTAATTTCAAATTTTGTTAATAAACCACTATTTTAAAATTATGTTTTTAAAGATGTTTATTATTTCTAAAGTGATCTCAAACTAATTTCATATCTGAAAGATGTATATTTTTAATATTTTTATCTATTTGTTAGAAATTATCTACACGAGATAAACACCCTGACATTAGAAAACAGAAGAGCCTATTTCAATCTCTTTGAAAGAAATGCCTTAGATGAATGCTCTACTCTAGCCCTTCCCTTCTGCCTTTCAAAATGACCCAAAGAACAAACCACATCCTTGGAAGTTCTACATCTAAATCCTTCCAGAATGTAAACCCCAAAAGAGTAATGACTCTATCCATCTTATGCACCCTGTCATGGAGCACCAAATGTTATGTATGATCAGTTCCATACATATTTATTGACTAAAAGATTGATAAATGAATGAAAAAAAAACTCTTTATTCCACAATTTTCCTCAAAACCTTGAAAATGACAGGCTGGAATTCCCAAATTATTAATAAAAGACAATTTTATTATATTTCAAGATATGCTTTGTAGTAGAAATTATTCTAAGTAGATTCTCATAACAGTAAAGAAATCTGTTATTCTTCCATTGCCCCCAAATCAAGAGCTGTCAAATATAAAGCTGTGACATCATTAAAACTAAGAAAAGATAACTGAATAGATCTGTGGGTCATGATTTGTTTTTTTTTTTTGGTTTTTTTAACTATAGCAGCTGACATTACATTTCACGCCATTTAGAGTTTTAGAATTAAATATAGGTCAACAATCACTAAACACATCAACAAGTGACACTCATTGAAATAAATCATACCAAATGACCAGCATATTATAAGCTAGTGTGACACTACCCCTGCTTTCATAAATAAAAAATGAGAATTAAACTTTCATAGTAAAATATTTCAGCAGTCTAGATTGCAAATTTTGACATAGTCAATTTATCACTGTAAAAATCAGACGAGGCTCACTTGGCTCTGGTCAGAAAGCTCATTAGTCTATTAAAATTATACATTTGCCAGAGTGTCACGATTCTTCTTACCGAAAAATATCTGCTATTTAGTGAAAAGATTTCACAATATTTTTTTGCTTTGTCTATAGAGAAAATGTGTTTTAAAACCGATGAATTTTTAAATCAATTAGGAGCAACAGATGGCTCTAGGAAAATAATGTTTAAGTGTTAATTAACCTTAAGCACTATTCCTATAAGGAAAAGTGGTCAATTTATTTGACTACTTTTTTCATTTATCTAAAGTAAAATATTTTGTTCTTAAAGAAAGATGGAAGGGCACCTGGGTGGCTCAGTCGTTAAGCGTCTGCCTTTGGCTCAGGTCATGGTCCCAGGGTCCTGGGATCGAGTCCCACATAGGGCTCTCTGCTCCGCGGGAAGCCTGCTTCTCCCTCTCCCACTCCCCCTGCTTGTGTTCCTTCTTTCACTGTGTCTCTCTCTGTCAAATAAATAAAATCTTAAAAAAAAATAAAAATAAAGAAAGATGGAATGTATTTTATATTCTGAATGAAAAAATTCACGATTTAAAATTTTATTCTAAAGGCAGTTTTATCTCAAAAATATTAGTGAAAAGATTATTTTAAACTAAAATTAAACTGAAATTATAACAAAAAGCAAACCTGAAATGAATACCTTTTCATGTGTTTGAGCAACCCCATATGATTTTTACGGCAAATCCTTTTTCATATTGTGGCCACACGTCTTGGCAACAACATCCCCGAGCAGACTGTTTCTACTGGTTGCAGGACACATTTATCTTTCATGAGAACACTACACTCTTTCTTGTTCATCTTTTTGCAAATCAGACTATTTCATTTCTATAGGTTTTGTTTTCATTTTCAATGTATTTCTTCTCTTTGCTCTAAGACAGAACATAAATGAAACTTCTGGGGCTGACACCATCTTGCTTGACTATTACACTTCAAACAAGAGTTTGGAGTGCCAGATACATATTATTACAAACCAAATGCGCATCCAGACAAAGCACAGTTGTTCACTACCCCTGAATTACTGACCAGTAATAGTTACTGTCACATGTCTCTAGCCCTAACAATCTAAGAGCAAGCTGTTAAATAGCTATATACCCATAAGAAGTAGGATTCTGGCACATCTCTCTCCTGAGCCACACCAGATGAACCACAAGGACCTCAGATTAAGTATGTGCAATATGTACTTTCCCCTAAACTCTGTGCTCCTTCCAGTGATGATAAGCCCTATGCATAGCATGACCACTACCCAAGCTACTTAGCCAGAACCCCAGCTTCCTCCACACCTAGCTTACCCTACCTCTGATCAGTTTACTTCTCTCCATCCCCAGTCATGCCAAAATCATCTATCACATGATTACTGAAACTCCAGGCCTGCTCTCTTGAATACATTCTCCACACCAGAAGCAAAACACCCTTCTGAAATATGACTATGATCATACTATTTCACTTCATAACGCACATTAAAGGCTCTCTGGTGTGTTCAGAATAAAGTACAAAATCCTCTAGAATAGCACTGTCCACTAGAAATATAATATAAGCCACATATGCAATTTTTAATATTTTAGGAGCAACATTAAAAAACAGATGAGAGAGGAAAGAATGGGAAATTATTGTTCAATGAGTAAGCTTAGTTTAGAAAGATGAAAAAGTTCTAAAGATACAGGGGTGTGAGATGTAAATACATTTAATGCCACAGAATTATACACCTAAAAATGATTTAAATGAAAAGTTTATGTTACATATATTTTATAATAAAAAAGAATCGGGGTGCCTGGGTGGCTCAGATGGTTAAGCATCTGCCTTCAGCTCAGATCATGATCTCCAGGTCCTGGGATCGAGCCCACGTCAGGCTCCCTGCTAAGTGGAGAGTCTGCTTCTCTCTCTGCCTCTACCTCTCCCCCCTTACTCGTGCTTGCTTGCTATCTCTCTCTCTCTCTCTCTCTCAAGTGAATAAATAAAATCTGGAGGGAAGAAAGAAGGAAGGAAGGAAAGGGAGGAACGAAGGAAGGAAAGAGAGAAGGAAGGAAAAGGAGGAAGGAAGGAAGGAGAGAAGGGAGGAAGGAAGGAAGGGAGGAAGGAAGAATCAGGTGAAATTAATTTTAAGAATATATCTTATTTAACTCAAGAAATCCAAAACATTATCATTTTGACATGTAACCAATATAAAAATTAATGAGATATTTCACATTCTTTTTTTCATACTAAGTCTTTGAAATCTGCTGTGTATTTGCACTTATAGCACATCTCAATTATGATACTAAATTTTCAAGGGTGTTTGAAATGTGCACCTACCAAAACTATAGTTGTGTTTCATGTGTTTATGCTGCCTCCAGTTTTTAAATTCAGCTTATTTAAAATTAAATAAAATTTAAAATAAAAGGGGAGAGTGAAAATATAGTTCCTGCCAACATTAGCCCTTAGCCCACCTGCTTCAAGCTACATAAGAGGAGTGGAAATTAATTGGGAGGTGTCTAAGTCAGGGTTCACTTAGAGAAGCAGAACCGCTGTGAGCGCTGTGCAACAGAGGCATATTTCGGGGCTAGATACACAGCCCTTGCATGCTGTTGCTCAATATCTGTGGTTGGGCCTAAAATTCTGGAGGATCAGCTGGACTGGCTGGCGTGTGGATGTGAATGAGAACAAGAAAAGCTCCAAAATTGTTTAAATTCAGTTCTTCAATAACACTAACCACATTCCACGCACTCAACAGCCACAAGTGGCCAGTGGCTACACGCTGGACCACACAGTTCTAGCTCATCTGAGGCTTCTTCTCCTCAAGACTCATCCTTCCCTCTTCATACTTCATGCTCCAGCCCTACCAAAATTTCATTTCCTAGACTTCACAATTTCCTGCCACTTCCAGGTTACTAAGCATACTGACCCCTCCTCCAGCTAGCTCTTCTCATCTTTCAGGTCTCAGATTAAGCATTATTAGGCATTGCTTCTTCTAGGAAGCTTTTCTCCACCTCTATATTACCAACCCTAATACCTCAAATCTAGTAAGGTCCTTCACTGCATTCCAAATTTTTACTACAATAGATCCTTACATACTGCTTTGCAATTGCTTGCCTGATGTTCAGTAACTTCCATTACTCTGTAATATCTATAAAAACAGAAATGAAATAAAATCTATCACCTAACCACATAGCAAATCCTAAATAAATATTTATTGAACAAATGAATGAATAAACATATGAGAGAGCACTAGGAACCTACTCCCTCTGGAGTAGAAATATTTATCTGCTCTGTTCCTGATTGGTCAAAAGGCAGCTCATGGAGATTTATGAATCATTAGCCATAAGCAATGACCTACTTTGAAGGCAAATGTATTCCAGGCCCTTCACTTTCTTACTTCATCCTCACAACCACCCCAGTTTATAGATGAGGTGAAGAGAGATTAATCTGCATGGCAAGCTTGCCTAAGTGGAGGACACTGGACTCAAACAGTCTTAATCTCAATGTAACAGAGACTTAGAATTGCATGATCCAAACAGTAATGCAGATGAATGCTAAGACCCTTTCATATTTAAATCAATAAGTCGAAACTGTGGCTGGCTAAGACTGTGCTGATACCTGTATGTATGAGCTCATATTAGAAAAGGGCATCACCAAATTCAGAAAACATGCCTAAAATATACCACAGTCATAAATTAAATAACTTATTTTTGTGGATTTTTAAGAATGCCCTTTTGAGGGAAAAAACAACCTAATTAATACTAAAATACTAGAACAACAAATAATAATGAATCCACTATTTTACAATAATGACTATACCTTTCAAAAACTATAACCTCTCTTCTGTCATTCACTGCTGACCAAGCAAAACCCTATAGATTGTTTAGAGCCATCTAGCAGCTGCCTCAGTTTGGCATGTGTTTGTCGGAATTGGCCCAGTCAATGTTGGAGTGAAGGGGGTGATCCCATCTCTGGAACCCCAACCCCAGCTCACTAATTCAATTAAAAGATCTGTCAGTAATCACTACTCACACAGACAAGATCAGAAAAAAATGAACCATTCAGCAACGCAAGCTAAAAAGTAAGATTACTCTCTTACAATATTCTTGAATCATGAATTATATGAAGTCCTACTTATCTAATAATGTTTTAAAAATTAGTCCCCAAGAAAAATGAGTTCAAAACTAAAAATTTAAAGATTCCAATCAATTTCCTTTTGCCTCAGAGTTTTCTTTCAGCAGATAAAGAAAATCCATAGTAACAAGATAACATTTCATGCATTTACACATATTCTCCTATAGATGTCTACAGCCTTCAGAAAGTATATTATTTGTAGTCATGCCTATCTGACATTTTCCATTTTACTCAAAAGATTTTATGGTTTGGTATTACAGCAATATACAAATTTGACAGCTTGCAATAGGATCTAGTCCCTGTAGCAAATCATTCTGACAGTTAAGTACTATACAGCTACTAATATACATTTTTTTTTACACTAAACTTATTTAAAAATCTTACAAAGTTGATGACACAATATATGTTGAAATTCTGAAGAACGGTCTTAATGATATAAATTTCATACTGAATTTTATAAATAATTGGACCCTACACACTACACAATTATTTCATTTGTAGTATAACTTATTCCTCCTTCGGTAGTTCACTTTATTAAGAGCAAATTTTTCCTCAACAGCATTTAAATAATAAAGTCACTCATCATGGTCAATGTTTAGTATTTTCTTATAATTCCTCTTTGTCTTTAAAAATAACTGAACATGTGAATAAAACAGTACATGTGTTAATGTGGAACATAATGACGTTTTTTGATTGCCTTTACAACGCTACTTTTTTCTTTTAAAGTGATATAATATAATCAATTATGTCTTCGTATTTCCCAAAATGCATTAACAGAGGCTCTGTCAAACACACCCGTGAGTCCTCTAGAAGGAAGCGAAGCTGATCTCTAACATTGCTGTAACATTAACCAAACAGGGCTGAGGGCGATCTTACCTGTGAGGAAGACCCCATCTCTATCTCTCCGTAATTCTATTTTTAGTATTCAATACATCTGATAACATGAGCCAGTAAGCAAGAGAGTAAGTGCCTTATCCTAAGAAATAGGAAGCCTGGATGTATTTGTTCCCCTTGATTCAACTTTTCAGCTGGAATACCACAGTGAAACCGCTCTATTTTCAGAATTGATGTACCTTTCAAAACTATAATCTCTGGCTTTCAAGTTCACTATTATTTGCCTTCAGGTACAAATTTTAAAGTGTATAGAGGCTTCTAAGCAGAATAGTTGGTCTCAGCCAGATACTGAAAGGCTTGTAGCTCAGTCATCATTGCAGTGTAAATTCTTTTTCAAAATAATGTTCTTCACTCAGAGAACACTTGTGCCTGTGCTTGGTTCACTCATCAAATACACATTGGAGGTCATTAAAGGCCTGGGGGCAACTTCAGCTATTCTAAAATGCATTTCTCCCTCTATTTGGTTGCAAAAATAGGATTTCAAATGTAAAAATCTTAGGAATGTCCACACACATAGAAACCAAAGGCACGGTGCTATGCTACTGTAAGGATGAATGTGTGGTCAACAAACAACCAAGGTTTTTATGCAATGACAGCAATCAAGATAAACATCATTTGCTTTGATACATGCAATTTAATATTTAAATATTCTTAGAACATTTCTATTTGAGAACTTTCGCTCCAAATAGGAAGAAAATTTTAAACTAATGGCTGCATCGAAGGTCTGCTATGATTTCCCAAGATTTCTTAGAATCCAAACCTGCCTTGCTGTTTTATTTATATCAATTCCACAGATATTTAATTAATTTAACCTTCAAGAAGTGATCGATATATGTAATAGACATTCATGGTAAGTATGTAACAAATACCAGAACTTCATGCTGTTTTACTCCTTTTGTTAGGTTCTTAAAATGTTCTTCCCTTAAATTTTATAATCGAATTTGAAGATTTTTTGGTGATCTGCTTCCAAAAGATAACACTGATACTGAAGATTATTTCAGCAGATAATACTGCTGTCTTCTGTGTGATTCTACTATAAAAAGAATATATTGTTTGTCCTCTCTAAATTTCTGTTCTTAACTCTTCTTCCCGGTAATTTTTACCTATATTTTTTCCATCGTGAAAAGTTAAAAAAAAGACATTCTAACTTCATATGTGTTTTATCTCTATTTCCTTTTCTTGTATTCTCATCTTTGCCCAATTTTGCTCCTCTTCCAAAGATTTAATTATGACCATGGCTAACCAATTATATTAGTAGAGAAAACAATTGGAACAAATGGAAGGAATTGAGATAAGGAAATGACTGAGTAAATTCTAAAATCTGTATGACGTGGAGTCAGTTGTTTTCTTTTTTGTCTTCAGGCATACCCATCGATGGCCTGTGACTTCAAACAAACCCCTAGCCTGGCTATCCCTGAGCACACCGATCAAGTAGGGGTAGGAATGTCTTCAGCATCCTCCTCATCCTTTGTCCTACCAGGCAACAATGCTCTGATGTTCACTGGAGAGTGGAGAAGGTATTTAAAATTATCAACCACATAAAATGAAATACATTGTCTTCAAAAGAAGTCTAGTGTCATCATTGCTGTTCATTTAATTATCTAATGAGCAGAGACCACACCTGTGATGTTACCAAACAAGGTAGCTGGATGAGATAAAGGTTCTTCATAAAAACACACACCATTTTAGTATCAACATAATCCACTGATGAGCATTGAAAAAGTTGTTTTCCATTTGCTGCCTCTTTTTTAAAAAATGGTCATTATAAATAAGAGGGAAAATCTACTAAAGTAAACAAATCTTCTTATATCCTCTGCAAAAAAAAAAAAAAAATCTTCCTACACAAATAATTGTACAGAGAGGTATTTCAAAAGCTGCAAGTTGAACCAATGAATAAATAAAAGACTAACAATAGTATTACCAAAACATTCAAATACTTCTGCATAAATTCCAGTATTCCATGTTCTAGAAAGACTAATAATAATGATCATTTTTTTTTTAAATATACTTCAGAAGACATTTTAAACTTATGTTTGCCATCAGCTGTTCTTTAAGCCTCTTGCAGTTACTGGGTGTTAACTAGTGTTGCTTCTTACTTATACAGAAAAACACTAACTTGCCCCAAGGGAAAGCTGTTCTTTTCATATGGCTAAATGAAAACTGAACTAAAAAACTGCCCTCTGGAATTCAGCACTTTGAATGCACAGCCAGTAGCATTTTCCCTTTCCTGGTGCCATCTCTCCATCTCTCCGTCTCTCTCTCTCTCTCTCTCTCTCTCTCTCTCTCTCACACACACACACACACACACACACACACACACACACACACACACACCTCTACAAATGTGGGCAGGACTCCGATTAGGCACTTGTTAGGGAGGTGGTACAGCAGCACCACCTAGTGGGCACTGGGGAGAGGCTCAGAGTCCCCCTTGCTGCTGTTCCAGGGTCAGTGCTTGCTTTGGAGCAGCTTACAGAGATTTGTGCATAAGCTTACCACCACAACTTTTAAAGAGGAAACCATATAAAGGCAGAAGCCATTGGTATTGTGTGATCCAACCCTCCAGCCACAATAATTTTAAGTCAGAAGCAGAAATAATAAATAGCAATTTGCTGCCTTTTATTCCATAAATATTTACTCAAAATTACCACGTGTGCACACACACATACACATCACTTGATTACTATTCAAAGTTGTTCAATTTTTGTAAGAATAAGTAGTGTTAAAATAATCAGATTATGTAATAATTATACAGTAGTAAATATACATATATGTTGCCAAATTTCATTACTTGGTTGACAAATTCAATTTGCCAAAAAAAATTCTCTAGGATTGTTTTTAAAAACAATTAAGAATTTCTATTCTCTCAGTCTCCAACTTACTTCTTTCAACCAAGATAGTCTGTCTGAAAATGACAGAAGTTAAAATTTCCTCTTTATGTGTATGTCTTCCCTATAGACCAGTGGGTAGGTTCTCAAATGGGAATGATACTGCCTCCCAAAAGTATCTAGCATTGTCTGTTTGGTCTGGGATGCTCCAATCTACAATGCACAGGACAGTCACCCGAACAAAAAATTGTCTAAAAGGTCAATAGAGCCAAAGTTGAGAAAGCCCATCTAGACTGTAAGATGCTAAAAGACAGGAACAAATGTCTTATTTGAAAATGTACACCAAGTACCTGGCAAGGTAAGGTTAATAATGGTTTGGTGAAATAAACTGATACTAACTTCTAACGGCCATGTACCAACAGATTACTTAAACTTTAAAAGATTGCTAATGTCAGGAAAGCATACCCTCTGCACATATAGGGCAGGGCATCCCATTCCCTGGAAGGGTATATCCCATGCCACACACAAGTGATCATGTGTAAGTTTTGTTATTCAAAGCCAGCCCATCTGAGTCTGATCACTAAGTGAGAAAGACTGGTGCACAGATGCTATGCAATGGGAGACTCACCACAGTGATGGTGCTTGCTTGACAATTCTTGATAAAAAAGTCATCTAGACTTTTGGTTGTTGCCCACTTTCAAACTGTAACAGAATTTTTTAGTGATTTTTTTCCCCAAAATGTAGTTTCTCCTTGTATTTCCCCACTTAACCACTGTGAGCATTTTGATAAGTACCACTTGATAAATACCAAGAAACTCTCTATGCATATAAAACTATCAAAAACAGAAAAAAATCTGATCTATAGCCTGCTAATTTCACCCAAATAAGTCAATAAACAGCTCTACACTGCCATTAGAAGTAGACTTTAGATGATCTTAAATTCAGTCAAAACATACGCTTTTCAAGTTATCAATTGTTTCAGGATGTAAAACATTCTGTAAAGAGTATGTGATATACACAATCAAGGTGAGGCATAGCAATGAGAAGAAAACAGTAAGCTTGGCCACTTTAGACGTCAAATTTCTAAATATAACTTTCTGAATGGCATGGAAATGATCCCATGTTGTCCTTCCCTGCTGTTCCCTTATAACCCCTTTGGGACTGGT